>NC_089250.1:204009587-204317786 GCF_963930625.1 Muntiacus reevesi
TCTTCACAGACGCCATTCCTACATTCTCTACCTATAGAACTCCTATCTATGCATTTTACAAGACTCCTTGAAAAAACGGCACCACCTCCGTGAAACCTACTGGCCACGGCTGGGCCAGTCATTGTTTGTGGGCTTCCTAACATTACACAGAAGACAGCGAACTGAAATGACCTCTTTGTCTTGCATACAATGCTGATGAGACTGAAAACCAATACCATCACAACAGAAGACGATTTAGCAACATCTACGAAAATTTAAATGCACAGACAGCTTCATCCAGCAAGTATACTTTTAGCAGTCTCTGGCCCCCGCCCAAAGTTTATATGTGAAAGATCTTCAGGTCAACACTTTATAAAACAAAAGATTGGGAACAACCTAAATTTCCATCAAAGCAAGATTAGTTAAATAAGGTACATCTACATCATGGAATACTACGCAACTGTGAAACAAGATACCAGTAAGTACAGTATGCTAGCCATCAGTAGAGTTAGAGTGGCTAAGAGAAAAATACACTCTCTCTCTCTTTCACACTGGTAACGGTGGATGCTTCTAAAGAAGAGAACGGAGTACTAGGGGCAGGGGAACAGAAAGAGGCCAACTTTCCTCTGTACACTCTATTGCATCGTTTAAATTTTGTATCTTGTTCACTTGTTTCAAAAGAGAGAGAGAACGAGAGAAAAAAGAAATTTCCTGCTAGGTCCCTCCAGTGGCCTGGAGTGCAGAGGCAGAGACTACCTCCAACTCATCTCTATTCCCAGGGTCTACCTAAGCACACAGCAGGCACTTAATAAACACCTGTCACAGGAGCTATTTTAATTCTTTCTCTTATATTAAGTGAAGCTGTAAACTAGTTACTCAACGGTGATAACTTAAAAAGCTAACACTTACTCAGCACTTGGTACATACCAGGCACTGTCCTACGTGTGTTAGTCGCTTAGTCGTGTCCGACTCTTTGCCACCCCATGGACTACAGGCTCCTCTGTCCGTGAGATTCTCCAAGCAAGAATGCTGGAGTGGGTTGCCATGCCCTTCTCCAAGGAATCTTCCCAACCCAGCGATCGAACACAGGTCTCCTACTTCGCAGGCAGTTTCTTTACCGACTGAGCCACCAGGGAAGCCCTGTCCTAACTTGGTGCTCGGTGTATTTATGGAACCACATATAGCTTCTGTGGTAAATTCTTCTGTGGGCAAGTCAGTACCTTGTTTTCATTAGTCAACAAGTTAATCACTTCCTCAGAGTGTCCTAATGAACTGGCATCAACTCCTTTAATCCTCCTAACAATCTCATGGCACAGACAGGAAACAGAAGCCCAGAAGGATTAAGTAATTTGTCCCAGGTCATATACTTGGTTAAGTGGAAGAGCCAGGATTCAAACTCAGGCCCCAAACCCATGTTGTTGAACAAGAGGTTATACTAGTCTTCAATATCTAGGAATGTATTAAAATCACTAAACACTGAACACACTCCTTTCTGAATACCTACTGCAAAACTCTGTCCTTAATTGCTTAATCATAAGCAATGCTGAAATAAAATGAGGTCACTGCCTACTTGGGGGACTGAGGTATCTCTAACCCAAGTGCTGATCGTTGGCTTTGCTGACTGACACTGACCCCACCCACTCTGGGAAAGTGATTAACATGTTGACTAATGAAAACAAGATACTGACTTGCCCACAGAAGAATTTACCACAGAAGCTATATATGGTTCCATAAATACAATCCTCCATCTACACGAAGCATTCCATCTCAGAGAGTATATGATCAAACTCTGAAGGCCCTTGGAAAAACGTTTATGTGAAAAATTAAAAACCAAACACAAAACTTCCCACACTTCCCAGGACTTCCAGAGAAGAGATCAAACATGAAAAACAGATGCCCCGGCCCCTCTCTGTCCTTGCAATCCTCAATACCAATCTTACTTCTAAGCAAAAATTCACGCACTTCTGGACTTCCTGTGTATTAGATACTGTCAAAAACTTATTCATTTTTAAGCAATTTTGTTGCTTTTTTTTTTTTTTTTGGATGATCTTACCTAAAGTTAACTTTGAGAAGGGCTTCCTATATATTCCCAGCCATGGAATGTGCTTTCATTTCACTGGCTTTCATTCTCCAGGCACCATACTCTTTCTATCTTTGTCCTTCTTTTAGGTTCCCTCCTCCCCACAAGGCCTGTCGCCCTCTGTCACCACCAGCAATCATAAACCAGGGATAGGAAATCTTGACCAACTAAATATGCTGAATTAAGACTGTTTAATAGATGGACGGTCAATTTTCAAACTCTAATATTAATATATAGACTCAATTTGAATTTTACTAAATCTAATTCATCTTTTTTTCTGCTTTAAAAGATACTGAAAGGTCACATATATTGTGAGAATTGGAATACTTCCTGCCATATCAATAAACAAGGATGTCACTGTCATCAACGACTCCAGCCCTTCAGGGCACTCAGGAAGGAGAGAAGTACCTGTGATCTAACAGTCATCAGACTGCAGCCACTCCCTCCGTGATCTCAAGAGAGCTCAGAATGTGAAAACACAGGATACTGGCCCCAGGAGAGCTGAGATACATTTGAAAGGAATGATTTCAGCGACGCCAGACGCCTGCATCTTCCCATACATAGGGAAAAAAAAAAACGCTGAATTTCTTAACTTGGGATATCAGATTTTCTTTGCTGTTCAGTCGCTAAGTCATATGTGACTCTTTGCAATCCCATGGACTGCAGCACACCAGGCTTCCCTGTCCTTCACTATCTCCCAGAGTTTGCTCAAATTCATGTCCATTGGTTTTTGCTAATTAATAGTAATCTTTTGATGTTCAGACTACCTGCCCTTTGTTGTTAAGACTTCTATATAACCTGACTCCTCCCCTCCACTCTTTGGAGCAGTTCTCTCAGGACTACTTGAGATGCTCTCTCTCAGGCTTAAGTCCTAAAAGTTTTCACCAAACAAAACATAACTCTCAACTTTTAGGTTGTGACTATTTTTTAAGTCGAATATGATTCCACATATATGAGACAACAGAATAAGCACAGCTATAGAGACAGAAAGCAGCTCTGCGGTCGTCAGGGGCTAGGAAGAGGGAGAAATGGGGAATGACTATTCCTGGGTACAGGGTTTCCAATGGAGAGACAGAAAGCTCTAGAACTAGTGGTGGTAGCTGCATAACATGGTGAATGTACTTTTAATGTCACTAAACTGTACACTTCAAAATGGCCAACTTTCTGTTACATGTACCATGCAGTGCTAACTCACTTCAGTCCTGTCTGACTCACTGCAACCCTATGGACTGTAGCCCACCAGGCTCCTCTGTCCATGGGATTCTCCAGGCAAGAATACTGGAGTGGGTTGCCATGCCCTCCTCCAGGGGATCTTCCCAACCCAGCGATCAAATCCATGTCTCTTGCGGCTCCCACATTATAAGCAGATTCTTTACTGCTGAGCCACTGGGGAAGCCCTTCTGTTATGTGTACTTTACCACAATTAAAAATAATAATAAAAATCTACTTAAGACCACAGGAAAAAATGCTTAAGGCACCATTTCTAATAGATAACAGTCAAGGATAAATAGTAAGTAAAGTAAGTGTAAGGGATGTCTTCTATAAACAAAAATAAAATCTAACTTGGTAAAAACTTTCCCTACCAAAGAAAAAAAAGAAACTGAGGAACAATGAAAAGCCATTTTTTAAAAAATTCTACAACAATTTTTCTAAAGGCTACACAATGCTGGTGAGTATTTTTCTATAGCTTGTGGGAGAATAAATTGGTATAAGCTTTCTGGAGAAAGGCTAATGACATACCTTTAAAATAAAAGATTTATTAAAAAAAAAGAAAAATACCTTCATACCCTTTGGGCCCTTCTGGGAATCTATTCTAAGGCAATTTTCTGAAACACAGAAAAAGCTTTTAGCAAAACATTAATCACATATTATTTACAATGGTGAAAAATGGAACAATCTAACTATCGAAGCATCCATGCAACGTGATATTATAGAGCCATTGTTAAGTATTTATAAAGTATTTAATGACTAGGAAAACTATTTATACTATATTAAGTAGAAAAGGCAGAAGAAAAAAGTACATTTATGGTGTGATCTCAACCATATTTTAAAAGTAAATAGAAAAACACACTGGAAGGAAAGAAAAATGTTATTAGAGGCTGAATCAGATGGCGGTAATTTCTTGCCTATTTTATACTTATCAAATAGTCTACAGAGTTCAAAATACCTTTTATAATCAGGAAAAAATAAGCAAAAACAAACAAACAAAAAATGGTGGAGAAGACTTTGTGATCACATCAGTACCAACTTTAACTGCCAAACAGTACTAGAAGCAAGCAGGTGCAGAGACTGAGCTAAACTACTGGCGACAAATCCTGGGAGACTGGGCTCCTGCGACTCTTGTTTTTGTCTGTAATAAATTCCTATGAAAGAAGAGCATACAGAACTCCCTGTACTATTTTTGCAACTCCTCTGCAAGTCTACAATATCTCAAAATGAGATGCTTAAATTGAATACATAAATTCATGATAGATCACTTAATTTGTTTTTTCTCTAAAAGCAAATCGAAACAACAATGCACTATCACCTCACTCTGGTCAGAAGGGCCATCATCAAAAAGTCTAAATTTAATAAATGCTGGAGAGGATGTGGAGAAAGGAGACCCTCCTACACTGTTGGTGGGAAATGTAAATTGGTGCATCCACTATAGAGAACAGTATGGAGGTTCCTTAAAAATACTAAAAATAGAACTACCATATGACCCAGCAACCCTACTCTGGGGCATATATCCAAAAAAAGACCCTCTAATTAGAAAAGATATATGCATCCCAATGCTCAAAGCAGCACCACTTAAAACAACAGAGACATGGAAGCAACACAGATGCCCAGTGACACACCATGCTCATCAACTCAGCCATTAAAAGAGAATGAAATAATGCCACTTGCAGCAACATGGATGGACCCAGAGATTATCATACTACATAAAATAAGCCAGACAGAGAAAGACAAATACCATGATATCATTTATGAAGAAGATAAAAAAAATGATACAAATAAATTTATTTATAATACAGACTCACAGACATAGAACCAAACTTATGGTTATCAAAGAGGAAAAGGGGGGAAGGATAAAATTGGGATTAACAGATACACACTACTATTTATAAAATAAACAACAAGGGCATCCTGTATAGCACAGGAAACTATTCAGTATCTTGTAATAACCTACATTGGAAAAGAATCTGAAAATATATATATAATTTATATTAACATATATAATACACATATATACAGCTGAATTACTTTGATGTACACCTGAAGCTAACACAACATTATAAATCAACTACACTTCAATAAAAAATAAAAATTAGGGACTTCCTGGCAGTCCAATGGTTAAGACTTCGTGCTTCCACTGCAAGGGACACAGACTCTGTCTCTGGTTGGGGAACTAAGATGCCCCATGCCACATGACATGGTCAAAAAAAATACTAATAATAATAATAATTAAATTTCTTTATCTAAAAACAGGGTGCAGAGTACAGAGGAATAATTTCCTAGACAATAATAAAGCTCCTTTCCTCAGTAGCCTTTCCAAGAGTAGCTACCTTCAGAGACATCATCATCACCGCCTATTTCTGTACTTTTTCCCCAGCACTATAATCACTTGCTGCCGTACACATCTCCTCTTCCAAAAGTTAAAAACTTCTATGACTTCTAGTCAGGGCTTCCCAGGTGGCTAGTGGTAAAGAATCCGCCTGCCAATAATGCAGGAGACACAAGAGACACAGATTCAATCCCTGGGTCTGGAAGATCCCTTGGAGAAGGAAATGGCAAACCACTCCAGTATTCTTGCCTAGAAAATTCCATGAAGAGAGGAGACTGGCAGGCTGCAGTCTAAGGGGTCGCAAAAAGCGACTGAGCGCGCGCGCACACACACACACACACACACACACACACCTTCTAGTCACCATTTTCCATGTTTACATTCGATAGCTGCAGGCCAGCTGATCTGCAGTTATTTTGGAACTCTGTTGCAAGTGAGCCCCCAAATTCACCAACAGTGCTTCCTCCCACTCCTGACTTTGCATTTCAGTAAAGAATTACAAATTACACACATCCTGGAGAACAGACTAACATCACAAGTTAACTGTCTTTTCAACTTTCTCTAATCAGCAATGTTTGCCATGGCCCAGCGTTCACCTAGTATTACGAATTGCTTTCCTTTCTTTCCACAACTAGAGTGTGGTGGATCCAAGACACCAAATTTTAACACTATACTCTAATTTGTCCATAACTCCTCTATACTAAGAACTTTTAACTTCCTCAGATCGTTTCATTTGCACCATCAGTTCTACCAGTTGAATTTCTTTGGGGGGTTACTTTTCATAAAGTAATGAAGATTTTCATAACTCTCAAGTCATAACCCTGAGAAGTAAAGAACCCCCAGACTGTACTAAGCTAGGCGATCAGACAGGCCCACTTATATGTCAGCCAAGAAACTTGTTCCAGACATCTGAAGGCACTGCAAGTCACACTTCTCTAAAATAACAAATGATTTATCAAAGGCTTTGAAAGTTCCTGACAAATAACCAAAAACACAAGTATCACATATCAAGAGTCTACTGAGTATGCCAATAAAAGCAGTCTACTTAAAGTTCTCTTTCAATCTGTTCACTCCTAAGGTGTAAAGGGGGATGGTTTATATTTCTGAGGTCTTTTCAAGTCTTCAAGTCTTTTCCCTTCCTAAGAAGTCTCCTACACAGATACACCATGGTAGGATTTTTCAGCACTCCTCAGATATGTATGTCTATCCACAGAGCTCTGGAGACATGGATCAGTGAACCCAACAGAAAAATGTGCCAGTGGACACAGTGCTCCTCAAAGGGAACATACGTGCCTGGGACTCTCCTGGCAGCCCAGGGGTTAAGACTCCTAGCGTCCAGTACAGGAGGCACAGGCTGGATCCCTGATTGGGGAGCTAAGAAGCCACATGCCTTGTGGCTAAAAAAACAAAACATAAAACAGAAGCAATGTCATAACAAGTTCAATAAAGACTTAAAAAAAAAAAATACATGTGTGTGTGTGTGTGTGCGCGCGCATGTATACACACACATTATATATCAGCTCATCAATGTTAAATAGATTAGAAGGTTCAAGAAAACACTCAATCCCAGATGGTGGAACAATGTCTGCAAGATCTAAGAGAAAGAGTGCATTCCAAGAATTTTATACCCAGCCAAGATGTCCTTCATATATAAAGGCAGAGAGACATCCTTAAATCACCAAATAAGGCACTATTTCTTATGAGTGACAATAAAATCTAGCTTACAGGGAAATGAATAAAAAATTTCAGACATGGAAAGACCATGTCTTTAAGTTCCTTTAACTTAAAAGAACTAGTTGGAGGACATTTGGATTCTTTAAAATACAAAACTAAGACTAAACACTGATGGTGTTCTGGTTATAAAACAGGCTATAAATGCTCTAAAGACACTGACAAAGTAAAGTAACAAGAGTAAAGAGGGAAAAGTGGAAAGACTACATGTCTTCTTATTTTTCCTATTATGAAGTTCACTGATGCTGCCTAGAACTGAAACATGGAATATATTTATGAAAAATAATGCCATCTTGGTAATGTTTTCCATTACATAGAAATGTTTTCCACTTCCGTAACCTTCTTTCCTTAACCTACTGAAATTTACCAAGAGCTAATAATTATTGAGGCAAAGATATGTTTGAAATTAACAAATCATTTTTCAGTTTCATTTGTTTCTTTTTCTGCTATTAAACAGAAATGAAATGGAGAGACCTCAAGAGCACTCTGCTCAGTGAAAAAAAAAATTAATACCAAAAGGTTACAGCCTGCAGATTACATTCACAACACTCTCAAAATGACAAAACTACAGAGATGGAGAACAGATAGTATACTGGTTGCCAGGAGACAAGGAGGAATGCTACAAAGGGTATTAGGGGGAAAAAGATATTAGGAATGAGTCAGACCTTCAGTGGTGATGGAACAGCTCTGTACATTGACTGGGGTGATTAGTTACATGAATCAATACATGGAATAAATTGCACAGAACCACACACATACATGTAGATACAGGTTAAAAAATGGTGAAAAGGGAAATAAGTCTATAGTCTAGTCAATAATTGACATGTACTAATGTCAATTTCCTAGTTTTAATATTGCACACAGCTATGTAAAATATCACCACTGGGGGAATCTGGGTGAAGGGTACAATGGAAAGCCTTGTACTCATTTTGCAACTTCCTGTGAATATATACATATTGCAAAAAATGTATTTTTTTAAATGCAAATGATAGTAAAATAATTTTTATTTTAAAACAAGCAGGACCCCCAAAATCAGCATGATCACTTTTTAATAAAAGTACTTACTTTAGGCATCTATCCTCCTTATCTTATAGACAAATAGATAGAAACAAAGATATATGGACAATTAATCATAGTTCAGGGTAGGAGGATTTAGAGGATGTCTTTTTTTGCCATGTTCTTTATACCTTTTGATACTGCTTTATTTTGAATGAGCATATGTAATTTTTATAAAAATTACCCAGTTGTTACTCTTAAAAAAAAGAAAAAAAGACCTATCCCAAGTCTGATTATTAGCCAATTTAAAAACCAATGAGGGCTTCCCAGGTGGTGGGGCTACTGGTAAAAAAGCCACTTGCCAATGCAGGAGACATAAACACAGGCTTGTCCCTGGATCGGGACGATCCCCTGGAAGAGAGCATGGCAACCCACACCAGTATTCTTGCCTGCATGTCCTCACAGGGCAGAGAGAAAGAAAAACCAATGATTCCCCTCTACCTCAACTGGATTTAACTCATAAAATACCTTTACCTTTCCAGGGAGGCTGAGACCAAAGATCTTTTTCATTATAACCTTCATATAACAGAGTAGCAGACTGCTCTGATCTAAATGAACTACTGCATATGCTAAGCCTAATTGGCTTAACTGAACTGAAACACATAAAGAAGTCAAAGAACTTTCATGTACGTTGTTCTGTAACGTGCTCCAGTTACCATGTTGCCCTCAGGAGTCACGTTTCCTCTATTCTATCACATTAGAGCATAAGCAGAAATATCTTTTCTCTCATTTGTTATCAGCAAACTTTTCCCATACTCCCCTTTCTATTATAAGAGGTAAATTACGCAAGTTTTAAGGTTATTATCATTATATGTACTGTTTTTCCTGGGACAACATACCCACTTGGGCTACATTTCAAGTAAAAATGCCTGTGTAAATGTGCACAGGCTTAAGAAGAAACCTAGTGCTACAGAAAGAACATGGGCTGTGCGTTTAGAATTTTGGGTCTACAACCCATCTCTATCAACTTGCTATGTAACTTTGGACAAGCTGAGTACTTACATTACCCTCCCTGAGCCTCAGGGTCCTCATCTTCCTCAACTGTAAAATGGGAACAAACAATCATACTTACCTTGCAGGACACCTGTAAGAGACAAAATGAGGTACTATCTGAGTACACAAGGGCCCTAAACAAAGCTAGCACGAAGTGTAATTACAAAACACGCACAGACCTTTTTCTCCCTTCAGCCCCCAGCTTCCTTCCCTTCCCATCAGCCTCTCTCACCTCCCTCATTTCTCTCTGCCTTGTGGGTTTCCTCAGTCACTATCCACAGCCCTCACCTCACCCCACCCCACTCCCACTCCCACCTGTCCCCCAGCAGTTCTCCCAGGAGCAATCAGTTTTGGGGGACTCACAGGAAGTGTTACATCTGCACAGCATTTGTTCTGACAACTCCTCTTGCTCACCTGCTCCTCACCTCTACCTGCCCGAAAAATTACCTGAGCTTGCTGGCTACATGGTTTTTGGAAAAATTATACTCATACTCTATTTCAATCTTACTACACTCTTTGAATGCTGCTACTATCAACTACTAACCTCAAGGGCCTACACTGACCTTCTGGGATTTGTTGTTTTTACACCTCTTTTTTTTATTTTGTTTTGGGTGGGGAGTGGCTCCACCACACAGCTTGTGGGATCTCAGCTCCCCAGCCAGGGGTTGAACCCGAGCAGAGTCCTAATCACTGGACTGCCAGGGAAGGCCCATCACACCTGACTTCTTCAATTATCTAAATATCTGCTGAATGCTTACTGGGCACTGAAAATGTAAAGAGTGAGACTCATTCTGCTATGGGATCATAAAGAGAAGGAATCAATCCTCCCCACCCCCAGGCTTGGGGGGGGAGGAAGAGAGAGAAAGTCAGGGAAAGGATGAAGGAAGTTCCCATTTTGCTCTTCAAACTTCTGAATTATTTGACACTTAAATGGCAACCCACTCCAGTACTCTTGCCTGGAGAATCCCACAGACGGAGGAGCCTGGTGGGCTACAGTCCATGGGGTCGCAAAGAGTCGGACACAACTGAGCTACTTCACTTTCTTTCACTTCACTTTCACAAGAATAGAGTCTTGTAATTCTTATACAATAAAAACAAATAAATTAAAATAATAGAAGTAAAAAAAAGCTATAATCAAAGATGATAAATGTTAAACTAGTGGCTGGAAAGCCTCAAGGGGGTCATGTTCATGTTAGGTAAGGTCTCAAAAAGAAGAAAAGGATGTTCAAGCAGAGGGAATAGCACTGAACAAAGGCAGAGACATATGAAAGTGTACTTGGTGTTCTGGGAATGACAACTGGCTTGCAGAGGCTATAGAACAAGACATAATTTGAGAAGTCTTTAAAAGATATTCCGAACAAACCACTATAAGCGTTTAATATATCATCTTCATCCTTACTGACAGGATTAAAAGTAAGAGAAACTGAAAATCCAGGGCCCGTGTGCTTTCCACTACTCTGTCATGATAAAAACTTGGTCTTTGACAACACTGGGGACCCTCCGTTCAGAACACTTTGGGGTCAAGTGACATGACCACATCTGAGGTCCATGAGGTAGCTCTGGCAGGAACACAGAAAGATGGACTGGTGCAGAAAGAATCTGGAAGCTATGAAGACACCAACTATGAAAGCAAGAGATGACAGTAGCCTCACCAAGGCAGAGGGAACAGAGGGTAAGGCTGAGGTCAGACGTAAGTTAGCTACAGCATCAACAGGTCCATAAGTGGGGGACTGAAGGCAAAGAGGAAGTTAAAGATGACTCAGCTTTATCACTGGAGTGTCCGGTGAACAAGATCACTAAGAAAATTAGGGTATAGGGGAGGAGGCACTAACCTAAGTGGAAGACAATGGGTTTGGTTAAGACACATTTAATTTGATGTCTACAGGACAATCCAGTGGATAACCAAGGCAAGAGAGGGTGACTGAGTTCTCACTGGTTCACAGGTCATAGCTGAAGTCATAAGAAAGAAGATCAAGGGAGACTGAAACAAGAGTTATATCATGGAAGTCAAGGGAACCAAGAAAAAGTGTTTTGGGGCGGGGGTGGGGGAGGGCAGGCAGGAGGTTGGAAGGGACCAGTGGTTGCCAACAGCCAAAAGAAGGCATAAGAACTGAAAAGAGGCTATTTATGTATTCACTGTACTACATCACTTGAGAATCCGTGGATTTAGGTATATTCAGGGGCTCCAGGAACCAACCCCCATGGATACCAAGGGATGACTGTATACAGTGGTCACTGGTGGTCTTGAAAAGTAGTCAAGACAAATCAGTCTGCAGTGGGTTGCAAAACAAACCACTGGTGGAGAGAAAAAGGGAGGAGGAAAAAGAAGCAGTAAGTAACAGCTACACATTCAAGAATTCCATCCCTCTTCACCCAAGCCTGCGCAGTTACATCTCCCTTGTCACTGCACAGGACACTTATGTTGACAACCCAACCACCTACAATCGTCACAATCCTTGTTCTGTCCAAAGACAATTACCTTCATCTCAACACAGCAGTGACTCTGTATCTACAGACAGAGCCAAATCCCTTATTTTACCAGCACATGGCCTATCTCCTGTCATCTTCCTGTCAGTTCACCTATCATCTCTTTCATCCCTACCAAATCCAATCACCAATTAATTAAAAATTTCCCACCATTCCCAATCGCCAGTTTAGAGGCTTCCAAAAACAGCTTGAGCCCCTCCCTTTTCTTTTTTTTTTTTTTTTGAGCTCCTCCCTTTTCTTCGTCCCTTGCATCTGGAGTCCGTCCGTTATAAGTGATGACTCTCTTGGTCAAGTCTTCCTCTCCACTCCTGACTCCAAATCCAAATCCAAGCCTTTGTCATATCCACATAGGCGTTCTATCTGGTTTCCTACACCAATCTAACCTACACACAGCAGATGAATCAATGTTCCTTCAAGGAAAAAATTAACCAAAAAAACAAAGCCAAACTCCTTTACCCAGCTTTTAACTGCTTTTGTAAGCTTTCTAACTGCTTCTTCACAAAAATCTTCCACCACTGCCAAACTAGTCTATTATAGATGCTATCTTAACACTACACGTTCAGTTACACCCTTCTCTTCTGAAATGCCCCCTCTCTGCAAGTTCTATTCACTCTCCTCTAAAAACCCTGAACACACAAAACTGAAAACTGCCACAGCATTCCTAACTACAACATAACTGTCTAGGATTTCCCTCATAGCTCAGTCAGTAAAGAATCTGCCTGCAATGCAGGAGACCCAGGTTCGATTCCTGGGTCAGGAAGAGCCCCTGGAGAAGGAAATGGCAACCCACTTCGGCATTCTTGCCTGGAGAATTCCATGGACAGAAAAGCCTGGCAGGCTACAGTCCATAGGGTAGCAGAGTCGGACACGACTTAGCGAATAAACCACCACCACCACTACAGCAGGAATTGTTCTATACTCCTAGGATACATCAGTGAACAGAGCAAAGCTATAGGAAGTTAATATTTTGGCAGAAAGAGGTAACAAAAAATAGACCTCATAAATAACATTAAGTTTGTAAAATGTTTAAAAGTGTACATGCTACAAAAAGAAGTGAAGGAATGAGAGTTCTGAGATGGGATCACAGCTCTCAATAAGGACTGGCCTCACTGGGAAGATCACTCTTGAGCAGGCCTGAGGAAGTTCACATGCTCCTGAAGATATCCAGGGGAAAGTACAGCCCAAGGAGAGACAAGAGATGGGCAGGCACACATCTGGAGCTTCTCAGCGACAGGAAGGAGGCCAGGGTAGTTGAACCGAGTGAGCCAAGCGGGGAAGAGCAGGAGACGGGTTCAGAGAATAATCACGGCCAGAATATGGAGGGCACAGCAGACCACGGAGGTGCACGTGGGCCCCCGTGGCACTGACTCTAAGTGAGCTGAGGCACCAAGGAAACAGAACATATCAGGTGCCTTAGATTCTTCAAAGGACCACTGAGGCTACCGTGTTAAAACAGTCTATAAAGGCGCAAGGTCAGAAGCTAAGAAAACAGGAGACAACGGCAGTAATGCAGGCAAGAGATGCTGAAGGCCTAAACTAGAGACAGCAGTAGAGGGAACATGAAGTGAAAATCCTGGCCACACTTCAAAGGTAGAAAACAATCAGCCTTCCTGATATGGACCAGATGTGGGACAGAAGCGAAAAGAAAGGTCAAGGATGACTCCAAGTTTTTGGCACAAGCAATTAAACGGATGGAGCTGCCCCCAACTGAGACAGAGAAGGCCTGTGGGTGGAAAGGAATTAAGGCAAAGATTGGGAGTGGAGTTTTAGACAGGTTACATTTGCTATGCCTGACAAACAAGCTTGCATGTCAAGTAGGCAGCTGTGTATGTGAGAAAGGCAGCTGAGGAGACAGGTCCAGCCTGGGAGCTCACTGGGCCTGAGGTTTAGAGCACTCCACCTGTTCAAAGATAGCGGGATGAGGAAGAAATATCCAGTAAGATGGGGGAGAACCAAAAGCACATTTTAGTGTCCTGGAGGCCAGGTGAAGAAAGACTTAACAGAGAAGGGAGTATTCAACGTGTCCAATGCTACTGGCAGATTGAGTAAGAGGAGAACTAACCTCTATATTCAACAACTGTGGGGTGTGACCTTGACAAGTGAGCTTGAGAGAGAATGGAAGGAAGGTGAGGAATTAAAGATCACTCTTTCCTGGAGTTCTGCTGCAGGGGAACAAGGAAATGGAGCAGCAGCTGGCCAGGAAGGTAGCAGTAAAGGTATTCACGATGGGAAAAAATAGCATGTTTGTGTACTGTGTCCATACGTGCACACAGAGCCCCTACTAAGCCCATGCACCACAACTACTAAGCTCTACAAAGTCCTGAGCCCTCAACAAATGTTAATTCCTTCCTTCACTTCCACCCTTATTTTCTATTATCTTTATTGATCTATATCTAATCTTTGTAACTGTCTGCAAATTTTCAGTTAGAAGGCCCTTTTTTCCCTTGTCTAACTCTTCTGAATCCTTCACGATTCAAATATTTCTCCTGGGAACTCTTCCCTGGCCCCTCTGCTCCGCTAACCTCCCTCAGGTGTGCTACCTCTGTACCAATGAATTCTTCTACTACATGTTAGTCAGTCAGTCATGTCCAACTCTTTGCAACCCCATGGACTGTAGGCAAGAATATTGGAGTGGGTTGCCACTCCCTTCTCCAGGGCATCTTACCAACCCAGGGATCGAACCCGGGTCTCCTGCATTACTGGCAGATTCTCTACCATCTGAGCCACGAGGGAAGCCCTATTCTACTACTACCTTATCACACAGCCTCTAGTAATTACCAGAATATATGTCCCATTTCCTCACCAAACTGACTCCCAGAGGTCAGGGGCAATATAACCCTTGCTGGGGTAAAAGTGTAGCAGTTGAGAACACTGACTCTTGGACCAGGCTGCCAGGCTCTGAATGCCAGTTCTATCACCTGGTTGTAGTGTGACCTTGAGAAGCTGCCTAACCATTCTGGGCCTTGAATGTTCTCATCTATAAAATGGGAAATAAAAATAGTCTCTGCCTCCTGGCATTGTTTGAAAGGCTCAGATAGTAGAGTATCTGACTGCAATGCAGGAGACCTGGGTTTGATTCCTGGGTCAGGAAGATCACTGGGGAAGGGAATGGCTACTCTAGTATCCTGGGCTTCCCTGGCGGCTCAGACCGGAAAGAATCCACCTGCAATGCAGGAGACCTGGGTTCAATCCCTGGGTTGGGAAGATCCCCTGGAGAAGGGAATGGCTACCCACTCCAGGATTCTGGCCAGGAGAATTCCATGGACCTCCAGAGAAGCCTGGCAGGCTGCAATTCATGGGGTCACAGAATTGGACATGACTGAGCGGCTTTCACTTTCTTTCATAGAGACTCTTCCATGATGATAATGTATCCACAGATCCTAGGATTTTAAGCTTGATGCAGGAAGTCAATAAACAGATGGATAAACTGAGGCATTACAAAGCTCTGGCCTGTTGTACAGAATAACTTCTTGACACCACGTTAATAGTGTTTTGGGGGTCTGTTTAGCAGGTCATTTTATCATTTGAACCATACCATCTCCTCATTTTTTCAAAAGCTGTTCAAGTCATTTCTAGATAGTTAACCCGTCTCCCAGAAAACCTCTGTGCCATGACCACCACTGAGAACCTGAGTACCGCTGAACCTTGCCCTGTGGTCTCCCTCCACCACCACAGCTTCTGCACGCCTCCAGTCCTGCAGTGCACAATGCAATACAGTTGCTGAACTAACGGAAGGCACACCAAGTGAGGAGCCAAATTTAAGGTTTGATTTCCCCTCCACTACAGGTTCTGTTCACGGACGAGGACATTCAAAAATGAGAAGGCTTAGTGACCAAAGCAATCTTCCAGGCAACTAAAAAAAAAAAAAAAAAAACCCACTAATTTAAGCAAGGGTTCAATTTTGCACAAAATTTCCATAATAAGCAAATGTGACATTAAGTAAGAACTTTTCAGAGAAGTGGTGGGAACCTCTGAGATGTTACATCACTTGAGAACTCATGGGAATTCAACCCAAAAATGATGATTTCATCAAAGGTAGTTAGTCTCACTGTTCTAGGTATTCCGTGCTGAACCTACAAATCTTTCACTAGTCCTAAATTTGTAGGTCAAAACTCGTTTTCCTAGAGGGAGACTTTAAAGGAAATTCCCATGGTCCCTTGCCCACATCACTATCTCAGAACCAAATAAAACATAACTGGATGACATTCCCAACCATCTTCCATGTGAGGCAGCATCTGTACCTCAAGGAGCAGAAGCTCTGGAGAAGGGCAGCCTGAGCCCAAAGGCCAGCTCCCCCTCTTGTTAAACAGGTATCCTACACCAGGTGTCTTCACCTCCTCCTCTGGTAGTAACGGCAGGCAACATGGTAACCAACCTAGCAGGGCTGGTGTGCCTAACTGATACTGAATGACTGAGAGGAAACAAATAAATGAAACACAGCTAGCTTAGTGTAGATACTTAATCAATGGTAGTTCTATCATATTACACCATTTTCATCTTATTAGGGAACTGAAATTTTAAAAAGAAGATATTACAAAGGCCCCAACATATTTGCCAACTCTTTCAAGGCTCTTTAAAGCAAAAATGTTAAGTCAGTACGAAATGGAAAGAGTTTCTGGAACAAATAGAGAACTGTGATCCCTCCCCTCCAGGGAGACACAAACCAAGCAAGAGCTTCCTTGCAGTCGGGGGCAAGGCCTGCCCCAGCCAAACCCCCGAACCTGGGACACCTAAGGAGACACCCCTGGTGTCAGTGCTGCAAAGAGGACATGATCTGACAGTCCTACTGGCCTTACATCCGCTGTGGTCACCCACTGTGTGCTAAAATAAGTGAGGGGAAGGTTACAAAAAACTTGACTCAAAACTTATCTCAGAAAAAAATTGTCAATGGTGATCATGAAGTCAACTACTTTACAATTAACTGCTCAAAGGTGGTTATTTTTATAACGCTCTCCTGACTGCCAATTAAAATGAAACCTGAATATAAGGGTGCTCGGCCAGCTAAGTTGATAAACTGTAAAATTCTGCCCAAATGTTCTAAAGCAATGTTGTCAGCTACCTGAGAGAAGGTACCTGTCTGTCTTGTTTATCTGACATTCACTAGAGCCTCACACACAGTGGCAACTTAAATTCATTAAAAGATGCATACACCCGTGTTCATATCAGCATTTTTCACGATAACAGCCAAAAGGTGGAAGATACCCAAGTGTCCATCAATAGATGAACGGATAAACAAAATGTGGGCAACACACACAATGGAATATTATTCAGTCTTTAAAAGGAAGGAAATCCTGACAGATGCTACAACACAGATGAAACTTGCAGACATTATGCTAAGTGAAATAAGTCTGTCACAAAAAAAAACAAAAACTGTATGATTCCATACATATGGAATCATATTATACGAGGGCTTATATAGTAGTTAAATACAGAGAGACAAGTAAGAGTGGTCACTAGGGGACAGAGAAGAAGGGAATGGGAGTTTTTGTTTAATGGGTATGGTTTCAGTTTTACAAGATGAAAATAAGTCTGGGGATGGACACAATGTGAATGTACTTAATGTGACTGAGCTGTACCCTTAAGGATGATTAAAATGGGGCTTCCCTGGTGGCTCAGTGGTAAAGAAGCCACCTGCCACTGCAGGAGACACTGGTTCCATACCTGGTCCGGGAAGACCCCACATGCTACGGAACAACTAAACTCGTGCATATAAGATAAAGAAAAGAAAAA
Source organism: Muntiacus reevesi (assembly GCF_963930625.1). NCBI lineage: Eukaryota > Metazoa > Chordata > Mammalia > Artiodactyla > Cervidae > Muntiacus > Muntiacus reevesi. Next base: position 204,027,188 of record NC_089250.1, read on the forward strand.
AAAAATGGTTAAAATGGGAAATTTCATGTTACCTATATTTTACCACCATTTTTTTTTTAATTCACTGAAAGAATCAATGAAGGACCACTGAATACTACTTTCATCATTCACTCAATGTTACACCTCATACCTTTGTTCATTAGAGAATTCCTGTCTCCACATTCTACAGCTGAGGACACTGGGATTCATAAAGCTTAACTGACCTGCCACTATCCATCCCACCTACACATGGTATAGGCAACACTATACAGGGCTGCCTGGCATTAATGGTGCATTTTATCTGACTGGTTATAAGCCCCATGAAGGGCTACAGCTTAGGTCTCCTTTCTCTGCCCCAGACCTAACACATCACCCACAGGACACTCCAATGTTCAGAAAACCACACTGGCCTGAAGATCTATTACCACAGCCGAAGTCATGGCCTCCTTTTCTCTACTAAACCCCTAGAGTGACAGATAAAATGGGCACCCTGTAACTGGAGGTGCCAAACACAGACCTGACGATCCACCACCTTCAGTGGGCCTACTATGTACCAAGAGCCAGGAAAGATAAAAGTTCTGACAACTTCACCTTTGAGGGAACTGAGTCCACTGCAATGGACGACTACGGCTCTGAAATACTCACTCCAACAAGACAAATGCTTAAAAACAGATGTGCACAAATCTCAGGGAGTACTGAGAGCGTCTCTGGGCCTGGAAAATGTGGAATGTTATCCTCAGAAGAGGTGGCTTCTGAACCAAATCTGGAAAGATGAAGAGATCTCCAGGCACTCCAGGGCAAAGGTCAGACCATGTAGTAGAAAGACAGGCAGGGTGAGTGTCAACAGAGTTCTGACTTTGCTACGATCTAGGTAAGTGACCTTTGCAAACCACAAACCCTCTCAGCTGCCCTGTATATAAGCTTATACCAAGATGGCAACCCACTTCAGTATTCTTGCCTGGAGAATCTCATGGATAGAGGAACTTGACGGGCTGCAGTCCATGAAGTCGCAAAAAGTCGGACACGACTGAGCCGGCTAAAACAAGATCCACTCCAGCTCTGTCAAGTGTGTTCCATTAGGAGCTCTGAAATCAAACTAGGTTCAAACCTTAACACTGTCACTTAAGAGTGACCCTGAGCTGGATATTTTAGTTGCTCTGTGCCTCAGTCTCCCTCCTTCAGAACACAGGGCTGGTGTACTAATAACACACGTCAACCACTTAGCACAGAATTGTTAGCTACTGTCGTGATGACCTACAACGTTCAAGAGGCAAACAACAGATGCAAGGGTTGTGTCTGCTCCGCGTCCAGGTCCCTCCCAGTACTGAACCATCCCTGGGGCGGGAGCGGGGTGGAAGGGAGGGTTTGGGGGCGGGGGGGATGGGAGCTCAGAGCCCGGCTGCAAACCCTGCACGCATGTGTCACTGCCGGACTCGGCACGCGCCTCTCCCCGCCCCAGGGAGAAGCGATAGCTCAGCAGTCCCGGGCCCGCTCCCACCGCTCAGACCTGGCACCCGGAAGGGGCTCGGAACCCACTTACCATGCTGGCCGGGGGAGGGGGCGGCTCAGGTGAGCTGGCTCTCGGGCTTCGGACACGTCCGGCTCGCACAGTTCAGGTCATGGTCCCGGCAGGCTCGGGAAGTCCCCCGCCCATGCAAAGACAACCGCTTCCCCACCCCCGAGCCTCGCGGGGACCCTCTAAAAAGAGCGCGGCCCCCCGGCCCGCCTCATCGGGGACCCCCGGAACAATTCATCCAAACCCACCCGCCCCTCCCCAAAGAAACTGAAAAAAGCAGGAAATGGGGCTCGGAGGGCTGACGAGGAGGGCAGCGGCTCGGGGCCCCCCGCCCGGGCCCGACCCCCGAGGGGAGGCTCCGGGCCCAGGCAGGGGCTCCCCGGCCCCCGCGTTCAGAAGCGGCGGCGGGCCCGGCCCGGAGGCTGAAGGGGCGGAGGCTGAAGGGGCCTGGGCGGCGCAGTCCGAGCGGCCGACTCAGGGCAAAGGCCCGGGAGCCCACGTTATCCTTGCCGCCTCAGCCCACACAGCCGCTGCCGCCGCCCCCCGGAGCATCCCTGCGCGCGCCCGCCCCGGAGCAGCCCGCTCGCGCCGCGCGGCCGCCCCCGACCAACAGCCCCAACGCGCCGGAAGTGGCGAGCGCTCGGCGCGGCCCCACGGCGCGGCCGCCGGGCTGCGGCGCTGGAACCGGACCAATCCGGAATCGAGCGGGCGGGGGCTGGGGGGCGCGGGGCGGGGCCGCACCTGACGGCTCCGTCTGGCCCCGCCCCCTCCCGGCCCCGCCCCACGCCCGCCGCCCTCCGCTGGTCCACGCGGGCAAGCGGCCATGTTGGTAAAGGGAACTGGCCTGCCATCTTGGTAAAGGGGCGGTTTCTTTTTCATTTCCTGAGCTCATTCATTCCACCCATCTTCAAGGAGCATCATCTATTTGCCTAGCACCCGGCTAGAAGGCGGTGGCACGCAGCCTCTGCCCTTGTGGAATTTACAGCCATTCAGCCCACAGACATTTTAGCCGCTGTGGACCAGGCTCAGCTGTGGATGCCAGGGCTAATACAGTAAAAGACCGCTCTAGTCCCTGCCCTCAAGGAGGCAAATAAGCAGCAAGTAGCAAGCAAGTGAATAAATTAATTGTAAGAAACGAGGCGTTTTGTGAGTGTTATGAACGAACGAACACACAGGGGCCCCAGATAGAATGTGGAAGGGAGGAATGGAAATGTAAACAAGCCTGAGGATAAAGTCAATAGCCGCCAGCGTGATCAAAGTTAAGGAAAAGCAACTGCATCTAACTGCATCTAACAAGGCAAAGATGTGGTAGGTTCCGGTTCTTTTTCCTATCCTCCAACCCACTTTATTTGTGAAAGTACTGAGTTTAAGAAATAGAAGCAAGAAACAATGCTCAGCAGCAGAGGTGCTGCTAGTCACAGGCTGGACCAAATCTGTGTAGGGGCCTTCAAATTCCAGCATGAACCAGAATCACCTGGAGGGCATGTTAAAACACTGATTGCCCTTCCCCATTCCCAGAGCTTCTAATCAGTAGAAGCTCATTACATTTCTAAAAAGTTCTCGGGTGATACTAATGCTCCAGGGCCAGGGATCACCCTTGGAGGACTGCTGATACAACTCATGGCCACAGAAAGCAATGGCTCTCATTTATTTTTTCATTAAATATTTATTATTGCCCACTAAGTGACAACCACTGTTCTGAGGATTCAGTGCTAATAAAACAGACACACTTGGGCCTTTATGGAATCGAGAGATGAATTATTTTGAAAGTATTACCAAATGAGTCATCACTTATAATTGCAATAAGAGCATTGAAGAAAAGTACAAACCATTTGTGGGTTAATAGCCAAGGGATCTAAGCTAATCTTGGGGGTTTGGATGGGGAGGCAGTCAGGAAGTGACATTTATTTACCTGTGGCCTGAATGACATGTTGTCATTGGCTAGGCAAAGTGAGGGGACAGAATCTCCAAGGCAGTATAAACTGTATGTACAAGAGAAGCCATCTCAAAAGATAAACAGATGAATCAGGATGGATGCCAAGTGGCCTAACCTGTCTTGGCTCAGTGTAGTGAAATGAGCCAAGACTTTGGAATGAGAGATTTGGAGTGGGAAACCCAGCTCTTATCACTGAAAGTGAAAGTGAAGTCGCTCAGTCAACTCTTTTCGGCCCCATGGACTGTAGCCTGCCAGGCTCCTCCCTTCATGGGATTTTCCAGGCAAGAGTACTGGAGTGGGCTGCCATTTCCTTCTCCAGAGGATCTTCCCAATCCAGGGATTCAACCCGGGCCTACCCGCATTGTAGGCAGACGCTTTACTGTCTGAGCCACCATGGAAGATCGCTGTTAATCACTAGCTGAGGTATATTGAGCAAGAGACTATCAAAGTCTTAATTTTCCCATTGTGTAATTAGATGAAACCACAGGAAGTCAACTCACTCTCAATAAGAAGTATGCCAGGACTTCCCTGGGGGTCCAGTGGTCAAGACTCGGTGCTTCCAATGCAGGGGATATGGGTTCAATCCCTGGTCAGGGAATCAAGATCCCACATGCCACATGGCCAAAAAACGAACATATGCCTTTGGCTCAGATAACTCGCAAACCTGGACAACCAGAAATAAGTTAGCTTCAGGCTGGGAGTAGTGGGTGCCCTGGATCCATTCATCTAGGGTTTTCTTGGCTTTGCCATCCTAGGTGTATCAGCCTTGTCCTCAAGATGGCAGCCAGTGCCAGCCAGGGCCACAAAATTCCCTGTTCACATCCAGCAAGAGAGACCACTTCCCTAGTGGCCCAGGGGCTGATTCTGTGCGCCCAGTACAGGAGACCAGGATTCAATCCCTGGTCAGGGAACTAGATCCCACATGCCACAACTAAAGATCCCACGTCCAACAACTAAGACCCAGCACAGCCAAATAAATGAATATTTTAAAAAGAAAGAGAGCATATTTTCCCATGTCTTATCTCATGGCAGTAAGTTTTGTACTTCTGGTCCTAATCGACCCAGGCCTGCCCATCCCTGAACTAGCCATGTAGCGGAAGATGGAATTGCTATGTCTGACTTAAAGAAGCCTCCCCTGGGACTGATTTCAATTCCCCAGAATAAAGTGGATTTATTGGCGTCACCGCCATGTCCATCATACCTCCATTGCCAGGCTAGAGTGAAGATTAAAATTAATGTACACAAAACATCTAGCACATGAGGCAGACAATACATCACAGCTATTATTAATTTTACTCCAGGGATTTTGTCCAAGTCAACGAAATAACATTTTGTTATTAATATTAATCTCAAGCGTGTCTATTCCAAAAAAAGATTTAAGGCTGCTGTTACCTTTTGTTGGCACTGCAGGGATGGCCCCTATCCATCTCCTTCTGCCCATTCCTATTGCTACTGCCTTGGTCTCGTTCATTCTGTTATTTGTTCAACATTCAGTTAGTATCAACTTTCTGCCAGACCTTTTACAAAACCTGAGATTTCCAAAATGAATAAGATTCAGACAAATTGTTTACTGCCTCGCGGTGGAAACAGCCGCCAAACAATTACCACAGTGTGACAGATGCTATAATAGAGGTAGGTACAAACTTTCTGGGCTTCCCAGGTGGCACAGTGGCAAAGAATCCACCTGCCAGTGCAGGAGATGCAAGTTCAATTCCTGGGTCGGGAAGATCCCTGGGGTAGGAAAAATGGTCACCCACTCCAGTATTCTTGCCTGGAAAATCCCATGAACAGAGGAGTCTGGCAGGCTACAGTCCATGGGGTTCCAAAGAGTCGGACACAACTGAGCGACTGAGCGACTAAGCACACACACATGCATAAGCCTTCTAGCAATAGTAGGAGAAGTAGCTGGGAGGCTAAACAAAAATGGTAACATTTCAGTTGGGTCTTCCAGGATAAACAGAAGTTCACCTGAATGCTGCAGTGTCCCCAACTCCTATTCCAACTCCAAGCTGTCTTCTGCTGTGACAAGACTCACAGTGACAAAATTGGGACTCTTAGATTTGGAACTCAACTATCATATGAAACAAAAAGGACTGTATTGTTTCCAGGAGAGATCCAACGGGTTGCATGGATTTCAGACACAACTGAATCCTGGGTCTGAAATGACATCACAGAACTCAGTTTTTCCCCATTTCTTGGTTCTTCTTGAAGATCCATGTGGTGGGCCCTGCATACCCAGGCTTTATCTTCTCCCAGATGGAAACCTGGTAGAAAAGAGAGTATGCCTCTCCTACACATGTTCCAGGAAAATAATCCCATTGGCTTTCGTTGGCTCACTATGAACCAATCATTCCAACCAGGGGTGAATATGATGCTGTGATTGGCTGGACATTGGTCGCATGCTCCACCCCAAGCTCCGCAATGTCTCTTTCAAGGGAATGGCCGAGTTCTCTCTCAGCCCAACCACAATTGTGCCAGGCTGTTAGAACCTGGAGAATTCTCCCATTTTGCAGATGAGGAAACATGTTTGTTTCTCAGAAGGTGTGTTAACAGTACCACTCAGTATGGACTTGGTGAAAGAAGGGGAAAAAAGGGTAAGTGTGTGGCACCCTCTATAGGTGACAGGAAAACTGCCTTTAACCTGTCATTCAAGGCCTTTGACGGTCTGAAACTGTGTGACCAGACTCTGCGGCTTGAGTCTCCACTCTGCCCTTCACTAGCTGTGTGGCCTTGAGCAAGTCACTTAAGCTCTCTGTACTTCAGTTTCTTCATCCATGAAATGGGAATAACACCAGTACCTACCTGGCCAGGTAGGTACCTGTGTGAGTCAGATTCTATCAGGAAACCCTAATTTAGATTTGAAGAATTGACAAGGGGGTAATTCAAAGGCGGGTAAGGAAACCCTACAAAGGGTGATACAGTACCCCAGGTCTAGCAATAGTAGGACGACTTGCACATCTAGACCTAACAGGGCAAGAGGAGGAATGGTTGCCAGAATCTGACAAAGGAGAATCATATGAAAGCAGCTGAAGTAAGCATCCAGCCAGGGTGATCCTGCAGGGAAGAAGCCAGTGGAATAAATATGCTGACCTCACTGTCTTCCCTCCCCGTCTCTCCTGCTGGGGCTCCCCACTGCATAAATCCAACTAGAAGCCAGGGAACAAGGGATGCTGCTGATGCTGTTCATAGAGACCAACCTCTTAGACCCGGGGCTAGGCAGAGAAGGGGATTAGAAGAGAACCAGCAGAGTACCATGAAGTGTTTAGAACAAAACCTGGCATTTAAAAATTTTAAGTTTTTTTGTTGTTGGGTTTTTGTTTTGGCAGAACCTGGGCTCTAGGGTGTACACTCAGTAGTTGTGGCCCATGGACTTAGCTGCCCCGTGACGTGTGGGACCTTCCCAGAACAGGGATCGAACCCACATCCCATGAATTGCAGGCAGATTCTTAACCTCTGCACCACTAGGGAAGTCCCTTAAGATTTTCAGTCATTTTAGTTAGCAATTACTATTTCCATCCTAGTTCCAGCCTTCCTTTCAAACTCCTCTTCCTCAAATTCTCATGGCTCCTGGAAAACAGCAGGCTCTTTCATGTCTCTGCGCCTATGCTCATGTTGTTCCATCTTTAGGATGACCATTTTCTCACCCCTTTCAATTTCCTATTCATCCCAAAGACCAAACGCAGATGTCTCCCACAGAACATCCTCTTCCTGTGGAGTAAAAGAAAATGAAAGTGAAAGTGCTAGTTGCTCAGTCCTGTCTGACTCTTTGCGACTCCAAGGACTTTGACCACCAGGCTCCTCTGTCCATGGAATTCTCCAGGCAAGAATGCTAGAGTGTGTTGTCCTTCCCTTCTCCAGGGGATCTTTCCGACCCAGGGATGGAACCCGGGTCTCCTGCATTGCAGGCAGATTCTTTACCATCTGAGCCACCTGAATAAAAGGAATTAATAAACCATCATTAATATGATATTGGAGAAATATTGCCTGCAGCTTTACCTGGTTGTAACAGCCCCTGGAAATATCCAACAGAAATCATCCATGGGTACAGCATTATGCGAGAGAGACCTCTAATGTCCAGCCATGTCTGCTCCTGTTCTCTACCAAGTACAAGGACACATTGTATTTCCCCATTCCTTGCAGTTGACTGAGTGGAACTGACCCGTGTCACTTCTGGGCCAGAGCATTTCCTTGCGTGGGCAATTCCTTCCATTCTGCTCTTCCCTGCCATACTGAACCCTGAGGCACCATGTTGAAATTGTGGCACCATGAAATGGAGTGATTGCACAGGACAGAACCCCTTCCTGACCCACACCAGACCAGCAGAATGAGCTGATTTTGTTTTTAGACAAAGTAATAGGTAATAAATGGATTTATTTAGAGAGAAATACATTCCACAAAGAAATAGAGGAAAACAATAGAATAGGAAAGACCAGAGATCTCTTCAAGATAATTAGAGATCCCAAGGGAACATTTCATGCAAAGATGGGCACAATAAAGGACAGAAATGGTAGGGACCTAACAAAAGCAGAAGATATTAAGAAGAGGTGGCAAGAATACACAGAAGAACTATACAAAAAAAATCTTCACAACCCAGATAATCACAATGGTATGATCACTCACCTAGAGTCAGACATCCTGGAATGTGAAGTCAAGTGGGCCTTAGGAAGCATCACTGTGAACAAAGCTAGTGAAGGTGATGGAATTCCAGTTGAGGTATTGCAAATCCTAAAAGTTGATGCTGTGAAAGTGCTGCACTCAATATGCCAGCAAATTTGGAAAACTCAGCAGTGGCCACAGGACTGGAAAAAGTCAGTATTCATTCCAATCCCACAGAAGGGCAATGCCAAAAAATGTTCAAACTATGCATAACTGTACTCATCTCACATACTAGCAGAGTAATGCTCAAAATTCTCCAAGCCAGGCTTTACTAGTTACATGAACTGAGAACTTCCAGATGTTCCCACTGGATTTAGAAAAGGCAGAGGAACCAGAGATCAAATTGCCAACATGCACTGGATCATAGAAAAAGCAAGAGAATTCCAGAAAAACATCTACTTCTGCTTCATTGACTACACCAAAGCCTTTGACTGTGTGTGGAAAGTGGAAAGTGAAGTTGCTCAATCATGTCCGACTCTTTGCGACCCCAAGGACTGCAGCCTCCCAGGCTCCTCCATCCATGGGATTTTCCAGGCAAGAGTACTGGAATGGGTTGCCATTTCCTTCTCCAGGGGATCTTCCCGACTCAGGGATTGAACCCGGGTCTCCCGCATTGCAGGCAGACACTTTACCCTCTAAGCGTATGGATCACAACAAATTTTGGAAAATTCTTCCAGAGATGGGAATACCAGGCCACCTTTTCTGCCTCCTGAGAAATCTGTATGCAGGTCAAGAAGCAACAGTTACAACCGGACATGGAAAAACAGACTGGTTCCAAATCAGGAAAGGAGTACGTGAAGGCTATATATTGTCACCGTGTTTATTTAACTTATATGTAGAGTTCAGTTCAGTTCAGTTGCTCAGTTGTGTCTGATTCTTTGCGACCCCATGAATTGCAGCACGCAAGACCTCCCTGTCCATCCCCAACTCCCGGAGTCCACTCATACTCATAAAGAGTACAACAGGTGAAATGTCAGGCTGGATGAAGCAAAAGCTGAACTCAAAATTGCCAGGAGAAATATCAATAACCTCAGATATGCTGACGACAACACCCTTATGGCAGAAAATGAAGAGGAACTAAAGAGCCTCTTGATGAAAGTAAAAGAGGAGAGTAAAAAAGCTGATTTAAAACTCAACATTCAAAAAGTAAAGATCATGGCATCTGGTCCCATCACTTCATGGCAAATAGATGGGGAAACAATGGAAATAGTGACAGACTTTATTTTCTTCTGCTCCAGAATCACTGCAGATGGTGACTGCAGCCACAAAATTAAAAGACTCTTGCTCCTTGGAAGAAAAGCTATGATAAGCCTAGACAGCGTATTAAAAAGCAGAGACATTACTTTCCGACAAAGGTCAGTCTCGTCAAAGTTATGGTTTTTCCATGTATGGATGTGAGTGTTAGACTGTAAAGAAAGCTGAGCACCGAAGAATTGATGCTTTTCAACTGTGGTGTTTGAGAAGACTCTTGAGAGGCCCTTGGACTGCAAGGAGATCTAACTGGTCCATCCTAAAGAAAATCAGTCCTGAATATTCATTGGAAGGACTGATGCTGAAGCTGAAGCTCCAATACTTTGGCCACCTGATGCAAAGAACTGACTCATTAGAAAAGACCCTGATGCTGGGAAAGATTGAAGGTGGGAGAAGGGCCCAACAGAGGATGAGATGGTTGGATAGCATCACTGACTCGATGGACATGAGTTTGAGCAAGCCCTGGGAGATGGTGAAGGGCAGGAAAGCCTGGTGTGCTGCAGTTCATGGGGTCACAAAGAGTTGGACAGCACTGAGCGAGTGCACAACAAAGCAAGGAGAATGAGCAGCTCATGCTCAGAAGACCCAAACTCTTCAGTGGTTTCAGTGGCAAGGGATTTTAAAGATGGTGTTGAGGGGCGGGTCGTAGTACGCTCATCAGATTGTGGACATTCTTCTGACTGGTTGGTGGTGAGCTAACAGGGTGATGTTTCAGGAATCTCAGCCTTCTGGTTCCAATCAGCCGGGGGTGTGTTGTAAAGCAGCATGAACTCACCACCCTCCACCTGGTTGGGGTGGGTCTTAGTTTCTTCAGAACAACCCAAAGATATGCATCAAATTGTTATCTATTTCCTTTCAGGAGGAGCTAGGAGTCCTGTGGTTCTTGTCCTAATCACTGATTGCTTGAGCCTGCTCTTTGAAATCCAGGGAAGGCCTTAAAGACTGAAGCCTTTTTTTCTCCTACAAACAAGAAATGGAGGGACTTCCCTGGTGGTACAATGGTTAAAAATCCACCTTACAATGCAGGGGACCTGGGTTCAACCCTTGATCAAGAAACTAGGTTCCACAAGCTGCAACTAAGAGTACTCAAGCCGCAGGGAAGATCGAAGATCACAAGTGCCGCAACGAAATTCCGCAAAGACCCACAACTAAGACCTGCAAATTATTTACTTGCAGCCAAGTAAATAATTACATTAAAAGGCAGTGGTGGGTGGGGAGCTTCCCTGGTGGTTCAGTGGTAAAAAATGTACCTGCCAAATGCAAGGGACACAGTTTCGATCCCTGATCCGGGAAGATCCCCCATGCTGTGGAGCTACTAAGCCTGTGTACCACAGCTGTTGAACCTGAGAGCTGCAACTACGGAGCCCACCCACTGCAGCTACTGAAGCCTGAGAACCCTGGAGCCCGTGCGCTGCAACAAGAGAAGCCACTGCAATGAGAGGCCTGCTCACACTGCAACTGGAGAATGTCCTCTGCTTCCCACAACTAGAGAAAAGCCCGTGCAGCAACACAGACCCAGAACAGCCAAAAATAAACGAATAAAAGTATTTTAAAAAAAAGAAAAAGAAAGAAAGAAATGGAGGTCACAAAGGGACTTTTGTGCCTGAGAAGGCCCACATGGTCCTGCTTGGCTTCAATCCCCCCTTTTCTTTAATATTCCTCAGTTCTGAAGGGAACAGGGGTGGGACAAGAAAAGGAATAAAGTTTTGGATAGAGAGATTAATCTTAAATTCAGCAGAACTTATTTTAGGGAGATTCAGTTTCGTATTCAGTAAGAGGAAGAAAACGTCAAAAGGAAACTGAGGGGGAGATGAATGTTCAATAAATTGAAACCAAGTGCTCCCCCAATGAGCTCTCTCTTCCCTTGAAGAATCCCATCCTGGAGGAGGCCCAGGCTAATCACATTCTCTCACAGGGCAGTACAATGGACTGGGGTAACCTCCATGATGCAGAAGTACAAGCCAGCTAGACTTGGGCCATGTGGTCAGAGAGAGTTTCCTGGAGGAAGCAACATTTAATCTCAGGCTTGAAGAGTGATGGTGTTGCAAGAAAAAATGGGGTGTGAGAGGATGATCACTTCCCAGGTCTCAGGGGAGTACCTGGGACCAGTTGCCAAATGACAGTCCATAGCTTCACACAGGAAAGAATTCAAGCATGAGTCACAGTAAAGTGAAAGCGCAGCGTTTTTAGAGAGATTTGGGGGTCGCCACCCACTTTTTGGCCTTTTATGGTTAGCCTCAGAACTGTCAGGGCACCTGTGGTTGTGTCATTTAGTGAAAGTGAAAGTGAAAGTCGCTCAGTCGTGTCCGACCCTTTGTGACCCTACAGACTATACACTCCATGGAATTCTCCAGGCCGGAATACTGGAGTGGGTAGCCTTTCCCTTCTCCAGCAGATTTTCCTGACCCAGAAATTGAACCGGGGTCTCCTGCATTGCAGGCAGATTCTTTACCAGCTGAGCTACGAGGGAAGCTGATATCATTTAGATGCTAATGCATTCAAATAAGTGTATAGTGAAGCTCAAGGTCTACTAGAAGTCAAATCTTCTGTCATCTTGGAGCTAGTTGGTTCTAACCAGTTTTTGTGATATCCTCAACAACTATGCTATTCTTTTAATAGTTGGGCCCTACCACCTTCCCTCCTGTCTCAATGGGAATCAGAATCTCCTATGTAAAAGGGTTGTTGTTTAGGTGCTCAGTCGTGTCCAACTCTTTGCAACCCCGTGGACTATAGCCCACCAGGCTTCTCTGTCCATGGGATTTCCCAGACAAGAGGACTGGTGTGCGCTTGCTAAGTTGCTTAAGTCGTGTCCAACTCTTTGCAACCTCATGGACTGTAGTCCACCAGGCTCCTCTGTCCATGGGATTCTCCAGGCAAGAATATTGGAATGGGTTGCCATGCCCTCCTCCAGGGGATTTTCCCAGCCCAGGGATCGAACCTACATCTGATATATCTCCTGCATTGGCAGGTGGGTTCTTTACCACTAGCACCATCTGGGAGCCCAAGAATACTGGGCTGGGTTGCCGTTTCCTTCCCCAATGTAAAAGGGGAGGTGGTGGCAAAGGAAAGAATGTATGTAAAGGCCATGAGGTACTACAGAAGATGTGAATTTCTCTTGTCTTCCTCACTATCAAACTTGTAGGATTTGAAACCAGGAGGAATGCCCTTTTTGATTTTCAGTCATCTCTAGAAAAGAAAAAGGGAGGTAAAATGAACATGATTTATAGATGATACAGTTGTATATCTGGAAAATCCAGGTGAATCTGTTGAAAAAACAAATAATAAAAATCTTCTGTTACTTGACTGGGTCCAAAATTAAACTAAGGACATCAATAACTTCCCTATTTATATCAACCGCAACTGCTTAGAAGATATAACGGAAGTGGTGACCCCCATTTGCAAGAGCAACACAAAAGGTAGAAGACCTAAGAATAGACTTACTAAGAAATGGATAAAACTCTCTATGAAGGAAACTTTAAAACATTACTGAATGATGCTAAAGAAGACTGAAGTCATGAAATGACAAACTTTTTCTTGAAGGAAAAGTCAACACCATAAAGATGCCACTTCTTCCTAGGATGATCTATACAATAAATGCTATTGCAATTAAAAAAAACCTCCCATCTGTTCAGACCTCACTAATTCTTTAATGTGCCTGACTCTTTGCCACTCTGTGAACTGTACAGAGCCCACCAGGCTCTTCTGTACATGTGATTTTCCAGGCAAGAATACTGGAATGGGTTGCCATTTTCTCCTCCAGGGGATATTCCTGACCCAAGACTCGAACTTGCATCTCCTGCATTGGCAAGCAGATTCTTTATCCCCCTTTAAGGCTCAACTCAAATGCCATCACTTCATGAAGCACCCCTGGTCAGAATGTACTGCTAAGTGTTCCTTTTTTTTTTATCCTCAATATTTATTTATTTATCTGGCTTTGCCATGTTTAGGTATAGCATGCAGCATCTTCAGTTGCAGTGTGTGGAATCTAGTTCCCTGACCAGAATTGAACCCAGTCCCCTGCATTGGGAGCACAGAGTCTCTCGGTGTTCCTTGACCTTTATTCTGCTTCTAATCTTTATGAGAATTAGTGGCAGACAGCTGTGACCTAGTTCCCTAACCAGGGATCGAACCTGGGTCCCCTGAAGTGAAAGCTTGTAGTCTTATCTGCTGGGCCACCAGGGAATTCCCTGTGGATGCCCCTAAGGAGGACTTTACTGAGGGCAAGGATTCTCTCCTACCTCTCTTCATGTATCACGTTAGTAGGGTTCAAGCTGATGTTGACCGTGAGGCTGGGGAGGCCTGGAGTCACAGGCTTTCCCAGGGATCATGCTACATGCAGGCTTTGTCTGGAGTGCCAGAGGCAACCACCCAGGCCTTCTCCCGGCCTCCTTGTTCCTCTGCTGCCTGGGACCTTGGGCTTGCCATCTGATCCCACTTCTTGCCATCTTCCTACTGGGACCTGTTATTGGCTCTTGCTGTCCTGGAGTCTAACCTTGGTCAGTTCTGGGCACTTTTTAAATTCTGTATATTAGGTCTTGGCAACTGGCCTGGCCTCTTTTTGGGAACTAAGTCACCTTAGTGTCTGCCTGGTTTGGGTTTGATTTCTCCTCTCTCAAGCAAGGTATGGATTCATACCTCACCCTCCTCACCCTCACACTGTACACCAAAATAAACTCTAAGTAAACCAAAGTTTTACCTGTTGTTGTTGGTTTTGTTTTTTTTTTTCAAGCTATAAAAGTACTTGAAGAAAGCCTGGGCAAATTCCTTTCAACATTGGCATGGGAGCATCCCTACCTAATATGATTCAAAATCTAGAAATCATGAAAGATTGATTAATTCAACTGTAAAAAATAAATTTAAAACTTCTTGACAAAGTAAAGCCATAAGCAAAGTCAAGAGACATATGACAATCTGGGGAAAATATCTACAAGTCAATGTCACAAATAGGTAATCATCTCTCAATTACAAAAAGAACTCTTAGAAATGTAGACAAGAGTCCAACAATTCAGTAGGAAAAGAGGGGCAAAGTACATAGATTGATAGTTCACAAAATAATTGCAATGTCACCTCCCAGTTTGGCTCCAAATTCAGAAGTTTGACGACCTATCCTGTTGGCCAATCTGTGTGGAAATAGATACTCTGTGTAGTTTGTAGAGGGCTTCCAGGTGGCGCTAGTAGTAAAGAGCCCGCCTGCCAACACAAGAGACTTCAAGAGATGTGGAGTCAGGAAGGTCCCCTGGAGGAGGGCATGGAAACTCACTCAAGTATTCTCGCCTGGAGAATCCCATGGACAGAGGAGCCTGGAGGGTTATGGCCCATAGGGTCACAAAGAGTTGGACACAACTGAAGTGACTTAGCATGCACACACCCTGGTAGGAGTCCACAACTCTGGAGGGTGAGTTGGCACAGTTCACCAAAAACACCTTTTGACCCAGCAGTTCTACTTTGGTGGTGAATTTAGTCTATAGGCACCCCAGTCCACTTACGTACATAGATGCACAAGATTATTTTTTACAACATTGGTTTTGTTATTAAAAGAATGGAAAATATATTATCTAGGGTCACATTCTTACCCCTTGGGTCACATGATACCAAGGAGTGGGATCAGTCCAGCCAAACTTCACTGAGAGGAGAGGAAAGATCCCTTCTGAGTAATATTGGGGTTATCAGAACAAGGGACAGGAAGTAAATGACAGTCCTTCACCCTCGACGCTCTTCCTATGTAACAAGGTACAAACAGCTGCCTTTGTCAGAATGCTCCAGAGCAAACACAGCTGACATGGCAAGTGTGATAAGATTTCAAGGCATGTTCAGATAACCAGTGATAGTGGCTCAAACACCTTCTAGGGAATTCCCTGTTGGTCCAGTGGTTAGGACTAGGTGCTTTCACTGCCAGGGACCAGTTTAACCCCTGGTTGAGAAACTTAGATACTGCCAGCTGGGCGGTGTGGCCAAAAAAACAACCCCCCCCCCAAAAAAAAAAAAAAAAACACCTTTTAAGAATAATGAGTTATCGACGTGAGAGTCCTTTGGTTTGCTAAGCAAATGATGAGCATGGATTTGCAAACATGGGGTAGCATCCAGGGCAGTGATATGTCTCGTATCTGTGTAATACTAAGGAGAGAAACCTGGGATTTGGAATGAAATTTGGGAGGGAAAGAAGTAAACTAGACTGCCGGGCATTATGAGAGATGATGAGCTAAAGAAAAAATAATCCAGTAGCAGTTTTGCTGATGCAGGATTGTAGGGAAAAAAAGCAGAAAGAGTGAATGAAGTTCTTCAGTTGCTTTGCATTGCGATGAGTGATGAAGTCCCCTCTTCTGAATCCTCATGAAAACTTTAGTAAAGATGAGTCCCCCCCCCCCAAAAAAAAAGAGGAGTCCCCGTGGCTCTGGTGCACAGTTGCTCTCTTGAAGATGGTACTGTCCCTGTGCGTGCTAAGTCACTTCAGTCGTGTTTTTGCAACACTATAGGCTCCAGGCTCCTCTGTCCATGGATTCTCCAGGCAAGAATACTAGACTAGGTTGTCATGCCTTCCTCCAGAGGCTCTTCCCGACCCAGGGATCAAAACTACGTCTCTTATGTCTCCTGTATGGGAAGGCGAGTTCTTTACCATTAGCGCCACCAAAACTTGGGAGCTGGTTTTACTGGTTACAGTGACTGCCGGGAGTGAGGGCATGATCCTTCCTGTCTCTGTGGCCAGGATCATGCCATCTAGGGAGATGTTTCTCATACATGACCTGTTTGCACCCCCAACTGGAAACACTGCTTTGATGAGAGTGAATTGTCTGGGGAAATATGATGTTTTGGGTTTTGCATCCAGGTTGATGTAAGGAAAAAAAAAGGAGAGCACACAGGAGTCAAAGGACAAAGACACAGCTGGCACACGGGTTACACTTGTATTTAAAACTTTGATAATGGAGAAGGAAATGGCAACCCACTCCAGTATTCTTGCATGGAAAAGTCCATGGACAGAGGAGCCGGGCGGGCTGAAATCCATGGGATTACATGACTGAGCATGTGTACATGAGGGTGGAGGGAGATGGGTTGGTAGCAATAACGTGGTAGAACTAAAAAAATATAAAAATAAAAATAAAACTTTGATTTTATTGTAGCTATATCACTTAATTTCTCTTGTTATATCTCCCTTCATTACAGCCCTAGATTTATCTCCTCTTTGTTATCTGCTTCATGATCGGGATGGGGAATACATGTAACTATATGGCTGATTCATGTCAATGTATGACAAAACCCACTGAAATGTTGTAAAGTGATTGGCCTCCAACTAATAAAATAATATTAAAAAAAAAAAAAATCCTTTTGACCACAGCAGCATGCAGCTTGTGGACCCTTAGTTCCGTAACCAGGGATCAAACCTACACTCTTGGCAATGAAAGCAGAATTCCAACCACTGGACCGCCAGGGAATTACCATAACTTGTCCTTTAGTTTTCTGCATTTCACATTTTTCCCCCATTAGGTCTAATCTGCATATAAAATAGAGATGTTTTGCACCCAATTTGTCCTCTTCTGTCTACAGACCAGGGCTCATCCTCTCTTTTGTCAGCACCATATTTTTGGAATCATTTGCCATCTTTTACCACCCTCCCCATGTTCATTTGCCATTTAAAAAAGCAAGTTATTTATGGGTTTCTTAAATTTAGATGTTGGGGAAATAATTTAGATAAAAATATCCCTTACAAAAAAAAATATCTCTTCCATACACTGCTCAGGATCAAGGTATTGCAACCTCACAATTTTTTTAAAAAGTAATAATGCATATGCCCCGCTTCATTCTTTCAAAGTTTGCCAGGCCAAGAGAAATCCCCATCAGCAAGTAGCTGATGGTGAAGGTGGGGGGTTGGGTCTGAGCTGGAGGGCTCTGATCTGAAGGTTGCCTGGGGCTCAGTGAAGCTGAGAGTGTCTCCAGGTCGGATGGTCTTGATCTTCCAAGATGTGAGCCTCAGGCGCTCTTTGTCTTTTAAGGACACAGTCAACAGATAGTGGGCCAGGTTTCCTGTCAAGGGGTTGCCCGGTGGTTGATGGGGTTATGGTCAACTGGTTTTTATAGTCTGACAAGAAAGGCGCTATGACGGCTCCTTACGGCTCCCTTAAAGGGCAGGCCCTAGCTATAGTATCCTGGTTCCGCATTGTTGCAGGCACTGGGTGTATACTCTTGTCCTCCAACATGTAAATGACTTAAGACAACTTATTATCTGTCGCAGTTCTGTGGATTGACCAGCCCTAGCTGGATATCATTTGGGGTCTTTCATGCAGTGGCAGTCAGAGAGGTGCTGGGCCTGAAGTCGTCCCAGGTTCTGACTGGGCTCAGCCATTCAAGATGGCCTCGTCCCTCAGCTGGGTCAGCTGTGATGGCTGGAAGCTGGTCAGCCAAGTCTCCTTCTTCCCACTGTCTTGCCATGTGGCTCGCCAGAACTTCCTCAGAGCATGGCCTTTTTTGGTGACTGGAGTTCTTACACAGTGGCTGATTTGCCCTGGAGGGAAATATTCCTGGGCAAAAGCTGTAGGCTTTCTAAGATCTAACTTTGGAAGTCATGCTCCCTTCTACTTCATTTCATTGGTCAGAAGTGAATTCACAGGGTCAGTCCAGGTTCAAGGGCAGGGGACTACATAAGGCTGAGGACACTGATAGATATGATTCAATGGGGGTTCATCTTTGCACATATGGTCATGTGTATCAGTCAGGAAAGGGCAGGCTATGCTGCAGTAACAAACCACTCCCAAAATCTCACTGTCTCAAAACACCGAAGTTTAGGCCTCTCTTGTCTTTTGAGATGGTCCACACTCTGTGGAATGGGTTTCTCCCAAGGCCTCTTGCCTTCCAAGGTGTCCCATACTCTGTCTGTGGAATGTCAGTTCAGTTCAGTCACTCAGCCATGTGCAACTCTTTGTGACACCATGGGCTGCAGCATGCCAAACTTTCTTGTCCATCACCAACTCCCGGAGCTTGCTCAAACTCAGATCCTTTGAGTTGCTGATGCTATCCAACCATCTCATCCTCTGTCATCCCCTTCTCCTCCTGCCTTCAATCTTTCCCAGCATCAGGGTCTTTTCCAATGAATCAGCTCTTCACATCAGGTGGCCAAAGTATTGGAGCTTCAGCTTCAGCATCAGTCCTTCCAATGAATATTCAAGATTGATTTCCTTTAGGATTGACTGGTTTGATCTCCTTGCAGGCCAAGGGACTCTCAAGAGTCTTCTCCAACACCACAATTCAAAAGCTTCAATTCTTTGGCATTCAGCTGTCCTTTCAGTCCAACTCCCACATCCATACATGACTCCTGGAAAAACCATAGTTTTGACTAGATGGACCTTTATCGGCAAAATAACATCTCCACTTTTTAATATGCTGTCTAGGTTTATTACAGCTTTTCTTCCAAGGAGCAAGCATCTTTTAATTTTGTGGCTGCAGTCACCATCTGCAGTGATTTTGGAACCCAAGAAAATAAAGTCTTTCATTGTTTCCCCACCTATTAGCCATGAAGTGATGGAACTGGATGCCATGACCTTTGTTTTTTAAATGTTGAGTTTTAAACCAGCATTTTCACTCTCCTCTTTCACCATCAAGAGACTCTCTAGTTCCTCTTCATTTTCTGCCTTAAGGATGGTGTCATCTGCATATGTGAGGTTATTGATATTTCTCCTGGCAATCTTGAGTCCAGCTTGCTCTTCATTCAGCCCGGCATTTTGCATGATTACTCATGCATATAAGTTAAATAAACAGTGTGACAATATGCAGCCTTGACATATTTCCTTCCCGATTTGGGACAAGTCGGTTGTTCCATGTCCGGTTCTAACTGTTGCTTCTTGATCTGCACACAGGTTTTTTCAGAAGGCAGGTAAGGTGGTCTGGTATTCCTATCTCTTGAAGAATTTTCCAGTTTGTTGTAGATCCATGCTCTACAACAAAAAAAGTTTCTGCAATAAGAAGCCTATACACCACAAGAGTAGCTACTGCTCACCGCAACTAGAGAAAGCCCGTACATAGCAGTGAAGACCCAGCACAGTCAAAAATAAATTTTAAAAAAAGGTTTCTCTTCTCTAGCAGAGGGAAGGGGCATATGGTTAAAAGCAGGCCAGATGGACTTCCCAGTTGGCTCAGTGGTAAAGAATCCTCCTGTCAATGCAGGAGCCACAAGAGACCCAAATCTGATCCCTGGGTTGGAAAGATCTGCTGGAGGAGAAAATGGCAACTCACTCCAGTATTCTTGCCTGGGAAGTTCCATGGAGAGAGGAGCCTGGTGAACTATAGTCCACAGGATCGCAAAGAATCAGACAACTTAGCAACTGAGCACATATGCACACATGAGAACACACACACACAGGCCAGAAGGAGCCCCCTTCCTGGGAATTTGAAAATTGGGACAAAGAGATTGAAATGATTGTACTGTGACTTCAGATACGATGCCCACTTCATGTAGCAAGTCCCCCTTCCTGGCCTCTGGAACTGCCCATCTCCAAGCTTCCTGTTGACTCCCATTTCCTTCCAAGAAATTCACTTTTCCTTAAGTTGGCCACAGGTGATGTGAGGGTAGGCTATACTGCTGTAATAAATAACCTAAAATCTCAGTAGCAGGACTTCCCTGGTGTGTCCAATGGTTAAGACTCTGCGCTTCCACTGTAGGGGGTGCAGATTCATTCCCTGTTTAAGGAACTAAGATCCTGCATGCCACACAGTGCAGTCAAAAAATAAAATAAAATCTCTGTAGCTTATCACATGTTCATGTCGTGGTCAGTGATTTGACAGGAGGGCTCCATTTCACACAGTCATTCAGGGTCCCAGACCTTTTTCATCTTGGGGTTCAACCCACCTTTAGGAACTTGGAGTCCTTCAGATCCTCTGCATCTGCTGGCAAAAAGAAATAGAAAGTGGAAGGCTCCATTGGAGGTACTTTAGAACCTGGGAGTGTTATATATCACTTGTGACCCAGAGGCCATTGGCCAGAACTTAATCAATGACCCCATTCAGTTGCAAGAGAAACTAAGAAATGTAGTCTAGCTGTATGCCAGGGTGAACCAAGAAACTGTGCTTGCCACCACTCCTTACTACCAAACAAAATATATCTTGACTGGGACCTCCCTGGTGGTCCAGTGGCTAAGAATCTGCCTGCCAATGTAGGGGATGCGGGTTCAATTCCTGGTCCAGGAAGATTCCACATGTCGCAAGGCCACATAGGCCACAACTACTGAAGACTGTATGCTCTAGAGCCCATGTTCTGCAACGAGAGAAGCCACTGCAATGAGAAGCCTGTGCACTGCAACTAGAGAGTAGCCCCCAACTTGCCACAACTAGAGAAAGCCCACACGCAGCAGCAAAGAAATATTTTTTAAAAAGATTTTTCAAAATATATCTTGACTGATACACTCACTCACTGCATTTTTAGCCCCTGGCCCCATGCCTGACACAGAGTGTGCACTCAATAAGTATTTATTGAATGAAGAAACAAATGAATGACATTTTATATTATTTAGTCTTCACAGTAACCCTGATAAAACTCAGAAGAGTTAAGTAACTGGCTGAAGGTCACTCAGCTAGTAAGTGGCAAAGCCAGGATTCAAAGCCAGTGTGTCTTCCATTGTTCCATGCCGTCATCCAAAAATTCCATCTGTGTGCAGAGCCCTAAGCTGTCTAAACCAGTACCTGGCCTGGAGGAGGTCACATAAAAAAAGAAAAGCTAAGAGCAGCCCAAGTTTGCCAAGATTTAAAGACCAGTTCCCTGGAAATTTCCTTGATAGCTCAGTTGGTAAAGAATCTGCCTGCAATGCAGGAGACCCTGGTTCGATTCCTGGGTCGGGAAGAGCCACTGGAGAAGGGATAGGTTACCCACTCCAGTATTCTTGGGCTTCCCTTGTGGCTCAGCTGCTAAAGAATCTGCCTGCAATGCGGGTGACCTGGGTTCAATTCCTGGTTTGGGAAGATCCCCTGGAGAAGGGAAAGGCTACCCACTCCAGTATTCTGGTCTGGAGAATACCATGAACTGTATAGTTCATGGGGTCGCAAAGAGTCAGACACAACTGAGTGACTTTCACTTTCAAAGACTCGTTCAGGATAGCAACAAACTCAATGGTACACACTTTAGTGACAAATGCACTGCACAGATAAGTGTGGAGAGCTGAGGGATGCACTTTGGGCTAGAACCAATGGTCTGGGGAATCCTCAGGGACAAAGCAGAGCTCAAACATCAGGAGAAGCTATGTGCTCACAAATTCTCCCAGGGACACTTTGGAATCAGGCTCTGGTCAATCACTGCATTGCAATGGATTTGACAGCAGATAATGTGAGCCTTAAGACTCAGCCTAGCTGCCTACATGCCACACTGTTCATCATGAGCTGAAATTCTCAAGATGGTTTTAGTCTGTATGAGAGAAAGCAATTCAAATTGAATTTAAGAAAACAGTGATGTATTCTGATTCACATATGTTCTTAAAAGTTCAGGTGCAGGTGACCTTCAGGCATAGCCTGATCCAGGGGCTCATCCCAAATCCTTGGTTTCTCTTGTTGTTGTTCAGTTGCTCAACCATATCCAACTCTTTATGACCCCATGGACTGCAGCACATCAGGCTTCCCTGTCCTTCACTATCTCCCAGAGTTTGCTCAAACTCATGTCCATTGAGTTGATGATGCCATCCAATCATCTCATCCTCTGTTGCCCCCTTCTCCTCTTGCCCTCAATCCTTCCCAGGATCAGGGTCTCTTACAATGACTCAGCTCTTTGCATCAGGAGGCCAAAGTATTGGAGCTTCAGCTTCAGCATTAATCCTTCCAATGAATATTCAAGGTTGATTTCTTTTAGGATTGACTGCTTTGATCTCCTTACTGTCCAAAGGACTATCAAAAAGTCTTCTCTAGCACCACAATTCAAAAGCATCAACTATCTTTCTATCACTTCAGTTTTGCTTTGCATTTGGCCAGGGATTGGACCCTGATGTTGTGGACCCTGATTGCTCCAGACTATTATCCTCTCAGGAATAATTCTAAAGGAAAGAAAGATTTTCCTCCTGAATTATCCTGGGAAAGAGTCCAAGGGCTTATTCTAGGTTGTCTTGGCTTGGGCCATCACTCTTGAGCTGGATGAAATCAGATTTAAATTCTAGATAGTACACCATCTTCACACACTGACCATATCTGTACTCTGTCACCCCTCTATTTTCAGGCCTTGATGACTTCGGTTGAGGAAGGGTGCAGAAGAAAGGGACTCAAAAAAGGATTTGCCCTCTCATAAAGGGAGACAGGCCTCAGGCTGGCACCTCTCCTTGGAGCAATCAGGAACCTGCCCAACATATCATGACACACCCTGTAGAAGACACTATTAGAAATGCCTGGATTGTCCTCAGATACTCACTGAATGGGCCCTCTGTTTCCCAGAAAGAAGGCCAAGAAGGTGTGGTGGGTCCCAAGGTTGACCGTAGTAGGTGGACTATCTCCACCCTTCAGCCTACTTGAAGAACCAAGATTTTCCACTCATTACTGCTGAGTAGCATTTACTTACCCATGTAACTCACTTTGAAACATAGAGCCTAGTGTGGGGAACACCAGAGGACAGAACTGCTGATCAGGTCTGGGCTGAACATGATGGAAGGTGGTTAGGAATTCTCTTGTATCCAGATGGCCCAGAATTTAAGATGCTGTCACTACCTAGGAACCAGCTGTGACAACAAAGAGAAACTCATTTGTGCTAACTTAAAAGAAGCGATAGTATATACATTAGAAGTGCTTTCAGCAGCAAGATACAAAGACATTTTTCCTGCTTAATAGTAAATAAGTTATGCTGTGTAGACTCAGCTGCTCAGTGGCCCCATGGCATCTCTGATTCTCCTGGATTTGCCTTCATGGTGATAAGATGGCTGCTGCAGCTCCAGGTATTGTGTTTATATTCTAAGTAAGAAGCAGAAGGAAAGAGATGGTAATGGCAGCCACATCTGTGCTCCCCCTCACTTTTTTTTTTAATAAAGTAAAATCCTTCCTGTAAACCTTGAGCAGTCTTCTGCTCCCATCTTATTGATAAGAATTGAAAAATACAACTTCCTTAAGCTGCAAGGGAGGCTGGGAAAGAAAACATTTAGCTTTTCTAGACTGTGCAGTGGCAACAGCAAGAGAGAAGGAGGTGAGGAATGCCAAATAGTGTCAACCACAGGAAAGTTTACTGAACATGTGGCAGGATAATATTTGGGGATATTAACTTGCTTTGTTTTTTCTTCTGTCTCCTGATAGTTTCTTTTTTCTTTCCTGCTGTCAAGTCAAAACCTGTACTTGTCACCTCAAGAGAGGAATGTGAGCAGATAGAAAGCAGTAAAAAGCCATGAATCTGGCCTTTGTGTCCCAGTCGTTTGAGTTCTATTTGGAGAAACATAGAGGCTTGCCAACCTCAGATCAGAAGTATTCCCCTGAGGTATGGGACAAAAGAGAGAGAGGCAGAAGAGAGGTAATGAAAAAAGAATCTGGGAAGTCTCTGAGGATGAGGCCCTGAACTCTACTTCCTGAAGGACCCCAGAAAGAGATTCTGAGAAGCCCAAGGGCAGGTGGAAAGAATGCAGGCATGGGAACAACAGAATGATCCTGAGCCTTGAGGATGGTCCAGAAGAGGCCAGAACTCACAGACAGAAACAAGAGAACCTGGACAAGTCAGTGGCAGATACCTAAGAAATGATGTTTGGACACACCGACGTGGACAGAGGGCTTCCCTGGTGGCTCAGGGGTAAAGAACCCGCCTGCCAGTGCAGGAGACACGGGTTTGACCCCTGGGTCGGGAAGGTCCCCTGGAGAAGGAAATGGCAGCCGTCTCCAGTATTCTTGCCTCGAAAATCCCTTGGACAGAAGAGTCTGGAGGGCTACAGTCCATGAGGTCGCAGAAGATTCAGACATGACTTAGTGACTTAATAACAACATCATAGACAGAGGACTTCAGGACAGATATTGTCCACCGTTGCTGGGCATTTCAAAAACCACCCAGGAAATTAGACACATTCATACAGTGCCATGTAAATGCCATTCTGGCTTGCAATAGAAATTATGCTAAGTTACAAGAAAAAAAAATTATGCTAAGATACAGAAAATGCAAAGAAAGTTCTTCGGGTACCCATAAGTAAGTACACGAACTGAGGTCATGATCTGTGGTTGCTTCCCCCAGCATCCATTCTCCCCTTGCTCCTTAGGAATAAACCCTGGCTTTTAGCACACTTCCCAAACTCCGTTGCAGCAAGGTATGATCATGTCACTAAGCAACAGCCAATAAGATATAATCAAAACTGTTCCATGGGAAGTGTGGGAAGTTGCCTTCAAAGGGAGGGACCCATCCTTTATCCCGTCCTCTTTTTTTTTTTTTTTTAATCCCGTCCTCTTTTATGCTGCATGGAATAAGGCAGCTCCAGCAGCCATCTAGGTCCAAGAGGTGACCTTGAAAATAGATGGCGGGAGTAAAAGTGGAGTCTGAGTCTTTGTGACATGGCCATACCATCTTGGACTGCCCTTCTCCAGGCTTATTTGACATGAATGGAAAATGAACTATATTAGTCTGCTTGAGCACCATAACAAAGTACTATAGGCTAGGTGGCTTTAACAACATAATATATTTTCTCACAGTTCTGGAGGCTAGAAATTTAGGACTGTCGATAAGCCTCTCTCATTGGCTTATAAACAGCTGTCTTCTCCCTCTTTTTACTTGGCCTTCCCTCTGTGTATTGTCCTAATCTCCTTTTCTGGTAAGGACACCAGTCATTGGATTAGCCCATTCTAATGACCTCATTTTTACCTTAATTACCTCTTTAAAGACACCACCTCCAAATACAGTTGTAACAGGGAAGAACAAATCTGACTCCATATTAGACGTGTTTCTTTTACTTTAACCTTTGTGTTCTATTGCCTTTACTTCCAGTTAAGAATGTTACTTATAGCCTGAAATATAGAGAATAGCCCATTCCTAACACTCTGACCTTTAAGAGTGTAACACTTTTCTACTCATACAGGCATAAAAAGTTGTAGAACAGAGAATATTTGTCTCCTTAGACGTTTACAGGAACACCTTGAGTTGACTTATACGGACAACGGCAAGAACAAAGGATTCCAACACCAAGAAGTTTGCTACAACCAACCACATCCCTCCCTCACCTTGCCTTTAAAAATGCTCTGTTGGGACTTCCCTGGCAGTCTAGTGGCTAAGACTCTGTGCTTCCCTACAAACAACAAACGCTGGAGAGAATGTGGAGAAGAGGGGACCCTCTTGCACTGTTGGTGGGAATGTATACTGATACAGCCACTATGAAGAAGAGTATGGAGATTTCTTTAAAAACCAGCAATCCCACTCCTAGGCATATATCCTGAGAAAACTATAATTGAAAAAGACACATGTACCCCAATGTTCATTGCAGTACTATGTACAAGAGCCAGGACATGGAAGCAACCTAGATGTCCATCAGTAGATGAATGGATAAAGAAGTTATGGTATATATGTACAATGGACTATTACTCAACCACAAAAATGGGCGAATTTGAGTCAGGTCTAGTGAGGTGGATGAAACTAGAGCCTATCACACAGAATGAAGTAAATCAGAAAGAGAAGAACAAATATCATATATTAACACATATATACGGAATCTAGAAAAATGATGCTGACAAAACTATTTGCAAGGCAGGAATAAAGACTCAGACACAGAGAACAGACTTATGGGCACTATAGGGGAAAAAGAGGGTGGGATGAATTGAGAGAGTAGCATTGAAATATATACACTACCACGTGTAAAATAGATAGCTAAGGGGAAATTGGTGTAGAACACAGGGAACAAAGCCTGGTGCTCTGTGACAGCCTAGAGGGATGGGAGGTAGAACGGAGGTTCAAGAGGGGCCAGGGGTATACTTACGGCTGATTCTTGTTGATGAATGGCAGAAACAAACACAACATCATAAAGCAATTATCCTCCAATCAAGAATAAATAATTTTTTAAAAGGGGAAAAATAAGACACCCCGTGCTTCCATTGCAGGGGACATGGGTTTGATCCCTGATCAGGGAATGAAGATCCCACCTGCCGAGTAGCCAGGCCCAAATAAATGAATAAATTAAATGATAATAAAAATAAAAAGGCTTTCCTGAAAACCTTCAGGAAATTGGGAGCTTGAGGAGCACGAGCCACCTGTTTCCTTGCCTGGCCCTACAATAAACCTTTCTCTGTTCCAAACTCTGATACTTTTCTGGCCTCACTGTGCATCAGACATAGTGACATTCTAAGGTTCTGGGGTTCAGTTCAGTTCTGTCACTCAGTTGTGTCCGACTCTTTGCAACCCCATGAACTGCAGCACGTCAGGCCTCCCTGTCCATCACCAACTCCCGGAGTCCGCCCAAACCCATGTCCATCGAGTCGGTGATGCCATCCAACCATCTCATCCTCTGTCGTCCCCTTCTCCTCCTGCCCTCAATCTTTCCCAGCATCACGGTCTTTTCCAATGAGTCAGCTCTTCGCATGAGGTGGCCAAAGTATTGGAGTTTCAGCTTTAGCATCAGTCCTCCCAATGAACACCCAGGACTGATCTCCTTTAGGATGGACTGGTTGGAGCTCCTTGCAGTCCAAGGGACCCTCAAGAGTCTTCTCCAGCATCACAGTTCAAAAGCAACATATGAAGTGGGGGAGGGGGACAGCACTCCAGAACACACACTTGCTAGCAGGGGCCGGACCCAACCTGCTGTGCAGCTCTGGGTAACTGGGCCTTCCTACAGTGGTCATATATGGATGTGAGAGTTGGACTGTGAAGAAAGCTGAGCACTGAAGAATTGATGCTTTTGAACTGGGGTGTTGGAGAAGATTCTTGAGAGTCCCTTGGACTGCAAGGAGATCCAACCAGTCCATCCTAAAGGAGATCAGTCCTGGGTGTTCATTGGAAGGACTGATGCTGAAGCTGAAGCTCCAACACTTTGGCCACCTCATGTGAAGAGCTGACTCATTGAAAAAGACCCTGATGCTGGGAGGAATTGGGGTCAGGAGGAGAAGGAGATGACAGAGGATGAGATGGCTGGATGGCATCACCAACTCGATGGACATGAGTTTGAGTAAACTCCGGGAGTTGGTGATGGACAGGGAGGCCTGGCGTGCTGTGATTCATGGTGTCGCAAAGAGTTGGACACGACTGAGCAATTGAACTGAACTGAAGTGAAGCCTTTCTGAGCCTCAGTTTCTTCTTTTGTGAAGCTTTGGTTTCTCCTTTCTTAAGGGGCTTAACCTGCTGATGTCTGCCGTTGTGCATTCTGTTTCTCAAGCTCCCCCTGGGGCTGCTTTTTAGCTAAATTTAGGGCCAATCTGTCCCCACCATGGGCTTGTGGAGCTGAAGAAGGGTGTGGGTGGACTCGCGAAGTGACGGCTGCAGGCCCGCAGCCTCCCCGCCCCTCAGCCTCACTCACAGTCTCCCTCCCTCTCCCACGGTGAGGCTTGGGACTGACTCAGGCCCCGCACTGACCGCTGACTGTCCTTCCAGGATGCACTTGGAGGAGTTATGGACAAGGTCTCTTCCCGCACCTGGCGCCTGCAGCCAGCCTACTCAGGGCCTCAGAGAAGAAGCAAGAGTTACATTCAATCAACTCAGTGCTAAGTGCTCTTCATGGTTAGCTCATGGTACAGATGGCGAAACTGAGGTAAACCCCTACATTTACACCTGGGCCTTGAATCCCAACCCTCCTACTTCTTTTTTTTTTAGATGTTTTCTAAAAATTTATTTTAATTAATTAATTAATTTGGCTGCTGCAGATCATGGGATTTTCCATCTTTCTTCCAGCATGCGGGAACTTTAGTTGCAGAATGCAGGGTCTAGTTCTCTGACCAGGGATCAAGCCCAGGGCCCCCTGCACGGGGGGTACAGTGTCTTAGCCACTGGACCACTAGAGAAGTTCCCCAACCCTCCTACTTTTTTGAGAACCCCTCTCTTCTTTATTTTCAACACTTTCTCTCAAGTGAAATCCATCCCACTAATTTTTTTGAGTAAATAATTTACTGCTTAAAAAAAAAACAACGCTAAAAACAAAATAAATTTCTATTTGTCATTTCTATTCCCCAACCTCCCTATGTCTCAACCTTTTGTGGTAATCACTTTTTACTATTTCCCTTCAGTGTTTTGTTTAATGTAAATAAAATATATTTTCTTATTTCCCATTTCCCCCATGTCT
Organism: Muntiacus reevesi; assembly: GCF_963930625.1. NCBI lineage: Eukaryota > Metazoa > Chordata > Mammalia > Artiodactyla > Cervidae > Muntiacus > Muntiacus reevesi. The sequence goes on from NC_089250.1 coordinate 204,055,689, forward strand.
TACACAAAAGATCTAAATATATTCTTCCTTCTCTTGCTTTTTTTTTTCACTTAACAGTGTATCCCAGCAATCCTTCCACTACAGTATATAGAAGCTTTCATTTTTTTATAGCAGTGATTCAGTCTTTTAAAAAGTTCTATAGCAAGTATTAAGAAAATGTTTATTATTTGAATGAATGACTAATAATTTCAATCCAACAACCTTCAAATTGCTTAAAACTATGATAATATTTATCTTTTAAAATTTCATATGATCCTATTCTTCCTCTGCTGTAATTTCTAAAAGCTTGATAAGTATATTTCTTATCAAAAATTTGTATGCAGTGAATCAGTCCCCTATTGATGGCTTCTTGGGCTATTTTCAGTCTTGTAAGAAAAATGGTCAATGGAAACAGTAACCAACACACACACACACACATAGACACACATATTTTCATCCATGCCAAGTTGCTCAATAGCATAAGTTTTCAGAGGTGAGACTTCTTAATCAAAGGATTAAAGCACTTGTAATTTTTAAAATTTTATTGAATTATTGATTTACAATGTTGTGTTAATTTCTGCTATACATCAAAATGATTCTGTTATACGTGTGTATATTCTCTTTCATAATATTTTCCATTATGCTTTACCACAGGCGAATGAACACAGTTGCCTCTGATATATAGTGTGTGTGTGTGTGTGTGTGTGTGTGTTAGCCACTCAGTCGTGTCCAACTCTTTGTGACCTCATGGACTGTAGCCTGTTAGGCTCCTCCGTCCTTGGGATTCTCCAGTCAAGATACTGGACTGGGTAGCCTTTCCCTTCTCCCGAGGACCTTCCCGAACTAGATGTGAACCCTGGTCTCCCACGTTACAGGCACATTCTTTACTGAATGAGCCTCCAAGGAAGCCCCTACTATATAGTAGGACCTTGTTTTTAATCCATCTTATATATGTGAAAGTGAAAGTGTTAGTGGCTCCATCGTGCCCAACTCCTTGCAACCCCATGAACTGTAGCCCTCCAGGCTCCTCTGTCCATGGAACTCTCCAAGCAAGAACACTGGAGTGGATTGCCATTTCCTTCTCCAGGGGATCTTCCTGATTCAGGGATCAAACCCTAGTCTCCCGCACTGCAGGCAGATTCTTTATCACCTGGGTCACCAGGGAAGCCATCCTATATATAATAGTTTGCATTTGCTAATCCAAAACTCCCAATCCTTCTGTCCCCCAGCCAAGGCATCTGTAATTCTGATAGATAATGACAAATTACCAATCACAAGAATTGTACCAGTTTGCACAGCCTATCAGAAATATACACAGGGGCCGATGTCTCTTTTGCCTCACAAGAGTTGAAAGAAAAATGACATACTATGGGAAATTATTGCAGCTCATATCACAAATGCAGGGATTTTCTGCCTAATCTGTAGAATTCCTAAAGTCAATAAGAAAAAGACCAGTGAATCAATAGGAAAAATGGGTAAAAATGTGAAAAAAAAAAAATCTCTAGAGAGAAATTTCCCCTCAACCTATGAAAAGATGCCATGTTCACTCATAATAAGAGAAATGTACAGCAAAATCATACTGAGAGGCTGTTTCTCACCTATCAATTAGTGGCAAAGGTACTTCCTGGTGGTCCAGTGGCTAAGACTCCGAGATCCCAGGGCAAGGTGCCCAGGTTCGATCCCTGGGCAGGGAACTAGGTCTCACATGCCACAAGTAACGATCCCATGAGCTGCATCGAAGATCCAAGATCCGGCGCTCTGCAAGTAAGACCCAGTGCAATGCCCTCCCCGCCCCCAACAACGACAAAAAAGGAGTGGCAAAGGAAATTCAAAAATTTGCCACCTCATCAGCCAGAGCTGCTGCTAAACACCCTCCAAGGCACAGGACAGCCCCACAACATGGAATTATCCAGCCCAAACATCCACAGTGCCAAGGCTGAGAATCCCAGCCCTGAGGTCGCCTCTGCCAGTGACATTAAATCCAAGGGATCTTTTCTCAGTCTTCACCACTCTTGGTCTCTCGGGCAGCATTCAGCACCACTCACCCTCCCTCCCTCCATCTTGAAAAGCTGACTTCTGTGACCAGGTTTCCCTTTCTTCACTCCCGTTCCTGGCTCATCCTGGCAATTAAATGTGGGGGTTCCCCAAGGTGGGGTCCTAGCCCCTCTTTTCCTCTCACTCCACACTAACCCTCCTTGATGTCACTCACTCCCTGAGTTTAATCACCATCTGGCCAAACCCACCCTTGAGGTTTGGTTCTGCATGTCTAACTTCCTGTTCATCAATTCCACCCAGACGTTTCCCACACTCGCAGGGCCCATGAGGCCAAGCGTGCCCACCTGATGCTCCTAGCAATTCTCTTTCCACGTTCCCTGTTTCAGTGGCTGGCGAAACTGCCAGTCTAGATACATGAGCCAGTAGCCCAGAAGTCCCCCTCACCCTCCAACCTCACCACACCCCGAGATTTACCCTCAACATAGCTTTCACACTCATCCACTCATCCAGTCGCCTCCAGGCCACTGTCACCTTTAGCCTGGACCACACAGCATCTCCCACATGGGTTCCCCACCCTCATCCTGCCCCCAGTAGCCAGAGGGAATTTTTCAAGGCACAAATCTGTCCCTATCATTAGCCTCTCTTGACTCAGGATCAAATCAAAACCCTTCACCCGCTGGCACAGCCTGGCCCCTGTTGGCCTCACTTCACAGGATGATCTTCCAGAGGCCTCTCCAGCTTAAATACTGTGAAATTCAGGCTCCTGGGCATTTAAAGTCCTTAGACAATATAGTGACTTGAGTGACACACATCTGAGGGGCCCTGTGGCAAAGCGATGTTGCTGCCTAGAGGAGTGTTCCAGGTAAATGAACAGGAAACACAGGGACCCTTCAGGGCTGAGAGAAGTTGCATATCTTCCCCATGTACTTATTGGCTGTTTCTTTTTCCTTTGTTTTGAAACTGCCAGTTCACAGACTGTGCTCTTGGTCTTATTAGGTTCATGGTCCTTTGTTTCTGATTTGTGAGAGCGAATTTTCTCTTAAGGGCACTAGCTTTTATTTGTCATTTGTGCTACACTTTAAAAATAGTTGGCCATTTGTGTTTGTTTGTTCCATGATACGTTTTGTTGTGCAGAAATTTTAATTTTTTTTTTGGTAATCAAATTTATAATTTCTGAACTTGGTTTTATACCCTGAAAAGACTTTCCCATTGAGATTATTTTTTAAACTCATTCGTATTTTTTTCTAATTCGTTTATAGCTTTATTTTTAACTTTGAGATCTCTGATCCATCTGTTGTTTCCAATGCTTTAACAAGTGAGCTATCCAATGAGTGAGGGCCCAGATTTCTATTTTTCAAAGACTATCGAAAAGCCCAACTTTTTTTTTTTTTAAATAGACCATCTTTTCTTCAGTAATTTGAAATGTCCCAGGGACCAGGCATGGAGCTCAAATCCACACCTGCTATACTGGACTTTGTAATACATAGGATGCACGTGTGCTAAGTCTCTTCAGTCGTATCCAACTCTTTGGGACCCCGTGGACTGTAGCCCGCCAGGCTCCTCTGTCCATGAGATTCTCCAGGCAAGAATACTGGAGTGGGTTGCCATGCCCTCCTCCAGGGGATCTTCCTGACCCAGGGATCAAATCTGTGTTTCTTACATTCCCTGCATTGGTAGGCGGGTTCTTTAGCACTAAGCCACCTGGGAAGTTATTTGCAGAGGTTGAGGCTCATTGGAAGGACTGATGCTGCAGCTGAAACTCCAATACGTTGGCCACCTGATGTGAAGAACTGACTCATTTGAAAAGACCCTGGTGCTGGGAAAGATTGAAGGCGGGAGGAGAAGGGGACAACAGAGGATGAGATGGTTGGATGGCATCACTGACTCAATGGACATGAGTTTGAGTAAACTCCGGGTGTTGGTAATGGACAGGGAAGCCTGGCGTCCATGGGGTCGCAAAGAGTCAGACACGACTGAACTGAACTGAACTGAGGTTCTCTCTGCAAGCCACCTTTCTGCGGGGGTGAGCGCGCTGTGGTAGACTCTGCCCATAGGGGGCGCTAGAGGCACACCTCGGGACTGGAGGTCTGAGGACACCCATTGACCCCGGGGCAATGGTGATGATTAGGGGTGACTGAGGGGCTTAAACTCTCCCACCACTTCATCAATCCCCCCCTACAAAGTCATCACAAATAAACAAAATTCAGCGGCAACCTGGTTCTCCACCACTGCCTCTAAACAAGCTTCTCTTCCTCTTGTAATCAGCTTGCCTTCCCAAAGATGTCTACACAGAAATTATGAAACTGACCTTACTTGGGTTCAGAAGAAGAGATCATCAAGATCTAAGGGGCTGCTCTCCCACGTCCAAGACCCACCTTGCTGAGCGTTCAGTGGCTCAGTGAGCCCGATTCTTTGCAACTGTAGCCTGCCAGGATCCTCTGTCCATGGGATTGCCCAGGCAAGGATCCTGGAGCTGATTGTCCTTTTCTACTCCAGGAGATCTTTCCGACACAGGGATCAAACCTGCATCTTTCGCATTAACTGCAGTGGCAGGAGGATTCTTTACCACTAGCGCCACCTGGGAAGCCCCCACCCTGCTGACACGGGCAGGCAGTTCACCCAGCCCACGAAACTTCTCTGTAAAGCTGAGCCCACCCAGTGTATTGACCCAAAGACAACACCCCCTGCCTCCCAGTCTCTGCTTCCTCCTTCTCACCACATACCACTCCGGAAGGAGAACCCAGACCTAAAGGCAGAGTCCACCGGTGCCAGGGACTGACCGTGCTGGACTGGGAATCCAGTCCCATCTCTAAGGCCACCAGGCTTCTTCAGCTGTGGCTGGTGCCACCGTAGTTCTTTGGACAGCTCATGGCGACCCAAGAGCATGAGGCAGCCACTCTCTAGCTGGCATCTGCTGGAAGGGCTGTTGTGCGGAGGGGAAGGATTTTATTTCTTTAGCTTGAGTCCCCAGGGGTAGACATAAGGCTAGTGGGTAAAAGGCACAGGGGCCCTTCCCATTTCCAGAATCCGTCTTGGGAGGCTGTGAGTTCCCCGTCTGTGATCCTTTCTCTGGAATGGTTTTCTCCCAAGTATTAACATAACTCACCACTCACTTCCTTCAGGTCTGTCACTCAATTGTCATTTACCAGTCAGGCCATTCCCAACCACCTTTTCTAAAATTGCAAACCTCCCTCTGCATCCCTCTTCCTTGCTCCACTTCCCTAGGACATTTTATCATATATTTTATTAATTGATCTTGCTTATTATCTTTCTTATATGCTTATTACCACTAGAATACAAGTTTATTATTTCTTAAATGCTTATTTTATCATTTATTTGCTTATTTTATTATTTGCTTATATGCTTATTTTATTAATTGATCTTGCTTATTACTTTATCTTATATGTTTATTATCACTAGAATACAAGCTCCACAAGTCTTTATCTGTTTTGGTCATGACTGAATCCTTTGTGTCTAGGACAGTGCGTGCCACATAGTAAGTGCTCAAAAAATATCTGTTAACCAAATTCCTCCCAACCACTTTCAGAAGTATTATTTTTAAATTTTTAAAATATTTTTTATGTAGACCATTTAAAAAGTTTTTATTGAATTTGTGACTGTATTGCTTCTGTTTTATGGGGTTTTTTGTGGGTTTTGTGTTTTTTTTTTTTGGCCACGAGGCATACAGGATCTTAGCTCCCAGACCAGCAATCAAATCCACACTCGCTGCTCTGGAAGGTAAAGTTCTAACCACCGGACAGCCAGGGAAATCTCAGTATTATTTTTATCTCCATTTCACAGCTACAGAAATTAAAGGTTAAATAACTGGTTTTAGCAGCAGCCTGTCTCCAGTCCCAGGCATTCTACATCCAGGGCCTGTGCCCTTATTGCACTTACAAAATGCTTATATTGCAACATTGTCTGTAACAGAAGAAGGCTGGAAACAACCTAATTTCCCATCAGTAGGGGAGCAGTTAAATAAATTACAGTTAGGCATCCTGTAATCGTCTATAAAAGCAAGCGATAAACAAATTAAGGAGATCTATATGTGCTTATTTGAAATGACCTCCAAGGTATTGTTGAGTAAAAATAGCAGGACGCAGAACATTGCATTGCATGGGTTCTTATCTGTACGAAATAAGCAGGATGACCAGACACACGCAGGCTGGATGTGCAGAGAAATGTCCTGAATGAATATTCTAGAAACTGTTGACAAGGCAAAGGGGAGCCTGGGGTCTCCACTGGGAGAAAACTTCTGTATACCCTTTGATATTTAGGGGATTTTAAATCATACATATGATTTACCTTTTTCAGCAATGTAAATCTTCCACATAGTTTGAGCTACAGGGCTTATATCAAAAATTAGCAGTCACCTACCCCACCCCTCTTGTATTCCACATCTTTTCCTAAAGGCAATGAATTCAAACCTTTCAGCTGTCCCTTCTGGTTGCTGTTCTCTTCCTTTCTTTTTTTCTTTTTTTAAAATTTTTTCCATTCTCTAAATCAGGGTTTCTCAAACTTTAAGGAGCACGTGAATCACCTGGGATCTTGTTAAAATACAGGTTCTTATTCAGCAGGTCTGAGGTGAGCTCCAAGATTCTGCATTTCTAACAAGCTCTCCCAGATGATGTTGATACTACCTGTCCATGGATCATTCTTTGGGCATTTTTCTAACTAACATGCTAATATAGCTATTTCTTGATTTTTCTGTTTTTGATCTTACTTCCTAATATAGAAAATGAAAATTTTGTTCTCTTCTCCCCCTCTCCCCACACATGTGCATCCTATCCCCATCCTCCCAATATAGTTAGGTACCTTTTTGTTTAAAACAGTTTTGTTATTTACATTACTATTTCTTTATAGATGGGCTTCCCTGGTGACTCAGATTGTAAAGAGTCTACAACTTGGGAAACCCAGGTTCAATCCCTGGATCAGGGAGATCCCCTGGAGAAGAGAATGGCTACCACGCCAGTATTCTTGCCTGGAGAATTCCAAGGACAGAGGAGCCTGGCAGGCTATAGTCCATGGGGTCCCAAAGAGTCAGACAAGACTAAGTGACTAACACTTTGACTTTCATAGCTAATATTCACAACTTAGTCACATAATATACCTTGACTACATTTCCTTTCTTGTGCAAATTTTTGTTTTCCCTGGAGTTAATAATTTCTTCATTTTTTCCGTTTCACCTTCCTTAATGCATACTCAAACCCTCTTGACAAAACTAAAAGTCTCTTCTTAGTAGATCCAAACATACATCACACAATCTACATCTTGGCACCTTTGTCCTCTCGGACCAGTATAGACTGATTACCCCTTCTATTTTTTCATTCAAAAAGATCAAAAAGTGGACTGATAAGCAGAGTTTATGGCAGAAAGCAGAGAGGAGGGCTCAGAATCTCAGCTATAAATTAGTCCTTCCTGACTTCAAATTGGATTCCATTCTCCCTTCTCCCTTTTTGTAATACCCAACCCCTGCCCCAGTTTTTAAAAATGCATATGGCTATGCAGTTCAGGGCTAAATTTCCCAGTCATCCTTGCAGCTAAGGGACCAACTGCTTGCTGACACAATACAAGTGAAGGTGAGGAAAGCCCCTTCTACATCACTCCATCTTTCCTCTTTCTTGAGGACTAAAAACTCAGCATGATCCCCATGAGCCAGCTTCAGCCTAGAGGACTACCTATCTCTAGACTATTACCTAAAGAGAAACAAAATTCACTTGTAATAAAGAAAACCTGGACCAAATCTGGGTTTCAGATATAACTTTCTCCATGTGATATAATTCTCAAGATCCTTCTGAGAAAACATTGGCATTTGTGGCAAAATGCTTAAGCAATATTCTGATAAAGCTTACTTCAAGTAAGACCTCTTCTAGGAATCGAGCTTCCTATCTACTCAGCTGTCAGTCACTCAGGGAGCTAATGTTCTAATAACAGACACTCTTTTTCCTTGTTTCTAATCAAACAACAAACATCTCAGCAGTCTCTTTGCTCTGAAAGGGAAAGTTCTTCTTGAATCAACTTAGCCATAAGCCTCTTTCTTCATGGCAAACCTGAAGTAAAACTTTGGCATGTGCTCTTAATTAATTTGTCAGGAGATTGTTTTTTTGAGCCGCTGTAATTGGAGGCCTCTTTTTGACTGGGTTCATATCTTTCTCCCCACAATCCCACGAGGTGGGTGTTTGGAATAAACACCAGCAACTTTTGCCTGCTTACCATCCTTGGAGGTGAAAAGGAATGAGAATCGAGTCAAAACAAGGGGGGAGAGGGTTCTGCATAGACTGAGAATAACAATGTGCATGAACCGAAAAGGGAAAGTGAAAATTAGAGTGATAGTCGCTCAGTCCTGTCCGACTCTTTGCAGCCCCATGGACTGTAGCCCGCCAGGCTCCTCTGTCCAGGGAATTCTGCAGGCAAGAATACCGCAGTGGGCTGACATTCCCTCCTCCAGGGGATCTTCCCCACCCAGGGTTCAAACACCTGGTCTCCTGAAGCGCAGGCAGACTTTACCATCTGAGCCTCCAGGGAAGCCCCCACCATAAACTGAAGGGAAGAATGAACTCCGCCTTCTGAATACTTGAGTCCAAATGGAAAATAAGGGGCATGGGGCCTGGGTAAGCAGGACAGGTTGTAGGCCTGGCAGTCACTGTTCACACTGGTTCCTGGTTTCCGAAGGCCAGGGTGCTAGGCTGGGAACCCAGCAGATGGTCTGATTGCTTCCAGTCAGCAAGATGTGGGTCCAGAGTCCATCAGAAAAGGCCTAGGTTCTCAGAGAAGAAGGCAGGGCCTCTCCAAGGTGGACACATTTCAAGCCTCTTTCCTTTCTCTTCTTCTTTTTTAAAATGTTTACTTATTTGGCTGTGTCGGGTCCTAGCTGCAGCACATGGGATCTTGCACTGCAGTGTACAGACTCTAGTTGTGGAGCACTGACTTCAGTAGCTGCAGCTTACAGGCTTAGTTGCCCCGAAACACATGAGATCTTCCCCGACCAGAGACTGAACTGTGTCCCCTGCATCGTCCGGAAGACTCTTAACCACTGGAACACCAGGGAAGTTCCAGGACTCTTTCTTTTTTGGAGGCATTTCCTGGAAGCATTCAGAAATGCCAAAAACAGTATAATGAAGACCACAGTGTATCATAAATGTTTATGTGTGTGTGTACTCACTCAATCGTGTCCGACTCTTTGTAACCCCCATGGACTAGCCCGCCAGGCTCCTCTGTCCATGGAATTTTCCAGGCATGAGTACTCGAGTGGGTTGCCATTTCCTCCTCCAGGAGATCTTCCTGATCCAGGGATCCAACTCGCATCTCTTATGAATCCTGCATTAGCAGGCAGATTCTTTGCCACCAGCGCCGTCTGGGAAACCCATCATAAATGTTTACACTTGCCTAATTAACACACACGCAAATAGAGTGCAAGACAGATATTCCACTCACAAGACAATGACAGGATTCATAAAGGACACTGACTCAGGGATAACCCATGAGGTCAGGGGAGGGTGTAATCTGAGATGGGACAAGCTCTTAATGTTCCATAAATGTTCTTGGTCATCAACCCCATCAGAAAATTGTCATGCCTGAATATATAACTGCATCTAGAAACCATAGTAAAAGCTTACATTTAAGTCTCTTCAGAAGCCTGGGCCAGACTCCCCCACGCCTGAGACAGTTCTGTGAGTGGAGCCTGAGCCCAGGAGGCTGGCTGGGGCTGACCCTACGTGCCAAGGGTTGCAGGCCTGACTCCAGTTCCCCAGAGCTGGGGGGGCTGCCCCCAATGATGCATTTTTGGCCCATAAGTCTGGTGCCAGGGCAGTCCCTCTTGGAGGGAGTTGAATGGCTGAAATGTGGTGCTCAGACTCTTCCCAGGATGCCCGGGGCATTTTGGAGATGCCTGATGACTAATCTCTCTCCAGACTGGAGTCAGCGGGGCAGGTGGGACCCAGAGTCTCAGGCTCCTGAGAACTGGGTCTGAGCCTCCATCCCCCACCCTCAGCCCAAGAGCCAGACCCAGCCACCCAAACAGGAGACAGACAGAGCTTCACAGCCACTGAGAATTAAAACCTATTGATTTTCCCCATTAGCTAGAGAAGGCCATCAGAGTGCATTAAAACCAGGCAAAGCACCAGCATCATGAATAATTAACATCCACAAATGACAATCCCAGGGAGCCCAGGGGAGGGGGAAGGGGCACCCAGAGGCCTGGGGCACCTGACCCCTTATGACTCCCACCCCCCGGGAGGCCTGGCCTGGCCTGGCCTGACCTCCCCTCCTCTCCTCCTCCTCCATGAATCTCTACTAGTCCTCCTGTCCCCTCTCATTTCCTGTCTCAAAGAAACGTCAGGTCTCCAAGGCAAGCAAGCTATGAAGACAGAGCACTGAGACGAGAGTCAGGTCTGTCCAACTCTGTCGTGTCACTGTGTGACCTCGGGGGAGTCTGCCCCTTTCTGGGCTCGTTCCTCTGGCTAAGTCTATAGATCTGTGTTTCCATAGAGGGGGACAGTGATTGGCCCAAAGCATATGTGTAAAGCAGGTCTGTAAACAGAGCCCGTACTAGGACCTGCGGCCTCTAATCATCCTCGCCCCCAGTCCAGCCTATAGGGTACCTTTATGCAAATCCAAAAAAAAAGTTCACTCCCAGTCCAATCACTGGATTGACCAGTTGGATAATGACACCTGTTTGGGTGGACCAATTAGATGAAAGTGTGCCCTCTGAACAGGCCAGTTCAAAAGAGATCCAAGTGGACTGATTTTTTTTATCTTTTTTTTTTTTTTAATATTTATTTATTTGGTTCCACGGTGTCTTAGTTGCAGTACCTGGGAACCTTCGTTCTTCTTTGCAGAACGCAGGATCCTTAGTTGTGGCATGTGGACTCTTAGTTGCAGCATGTGGGATCTAGTTTCCTGACTAGGGATCGAACCCTGGCCCCCTGCATTGGGAGCTCAGAGTCTCAGCCATTGAACCACCAGGGAGATCCCTGGACTAACTTTTTAAAAGACCTTCTTCAGGCTGACCAATAAGAAACAGGAACTCTTTTGAGTGGACCAATGAGAAAAAGGTGCCCTCCCCCAATGTGGTCACAGTTTTAAAGGTGCAAGGCTTGGCAGAGCAAGAGGTAGGGCTGGATGTCAGCCCCCACTCACCGTCTACTGGGGAGCCCTGTGCAGAGTGTGTAGCCTAAACAACTGTATGTGGGGGCTGTGTCCCCTGCTCCACCTTTTCTGGGCCAGGGAGACCCAGATCTGTCCTCCCAGCCAGCGGAATTCAGTTCACTGAATTGATGTTTCCTTCTAAGCTTCTCCATGTCCCACGCACCTCCTCAACCCCTCTGCTGGCCCAGGTCCCCCGCTTCCATCCTCCTCCTACCCAGCCTTCCTCCCCAGAGCCCCAGGAGAAGCAATTCGGGAATGAATACCTCCTACATCTCTGACCGTGCCTGCATCTTCTTCCTGCATTGCAAGGCACCATGCATCCTCCCCCCACCCCCACTTTTTTTTTCCTTAAAGATTTATTTATTTATTTTTGGCTAGGCAGGGTCTTTGTTGCTACACATGGACTTTCTCTAGTTGCAATGAGGGGGGTTACTCTCTAGTTGCAGCGAGCAGGCTTCTCATTGTGGTGGCTTGTCTCGTTGCGGAGTGCGGGCTTCAGCACTTACGGCACACAGGCTCGGTAGTCGTGGCGCTTGAGCTTAAGTTGCTCCACAGAATATGTGATCTCCCCAGACCAGGGATCGAATCCATGTCTCCAGCACTGGCAGATGGATTCTCAACCGCTGGACCACCAGGAAAGCCCTGTGCATCCTTTCATGAGTCTTTGCAGGAGCTCTGCCCTCTCTGCTGGTGAGGCCCCACCTCTTGAGCCCCTGGGGAAACTATTCATGCTCAAACTCAGCTTAAAGACCTTCTCTGCTCCTCACTCTCTTCCTTAAACATACCAGCTAGTTCTTGGCTCTGAGCCTTCGCACCTGCTGACCCCTCTTCCCAGACCAGTTCTCCCTCCAGATATTCCACTGTCTCCTCTTCCTGCCGGTCACACCTCTGGGAGGTGTGAGGTGTGGGAGATCTGCCCTGAACACCCTATCCAACCACCTCCCTGTTAGTCTCCCTCACCTCTCCCTGTTTTATTTTTTTCATAACCCTTTTCACAAGCTGAATTTATTTCTCCTTTGTTTATTGGTGATTCCAGGGCTACAGTGAATGGCTATGCATGTTGTAAGTTACAGAGGAGGTAAGTGGGGCTAAAGGCCACCTTGCGATCCATGTTACAAGCTGGGTGCTGGGGAGAGGGGTAGGGGGTGTGGGAGAGGCTGCACCTGCCCAGCGGGAGCGCCTTTCCTAATTCACACACTGCCAGGCCACCAGGCATACAAATTTCAGCCCCAGTGGTTTCCAGCTGTGACAGGCAAGCCCAGCAGGACAGGCGGTGTCTGCTGTCTCCATCGCTGTCTGTCCAGTGCTCCGCACACTGCCTGGCATGTAGCCAGTGCTCAATAAGCATTTTCCTTCATTTTTTAAAAATATGTATTTATTTGGCTGCAATGGGCTGCAGCTTGTGAACTCTTAGTTGTGGCCTGTGGTTTCAGTTCCCTGACCTGGAAATGAACCTGGACCCCCAGCATTGGGAACGTGGAGTCTTAGCCACTGGACCACCAGGGAGTTCCTGCAATAAACATTTTTCAAGCAAACAAGCTCTACTCAGATTCCTCCACTCCCATCCACTCCTTACACTCTTCAGCAGAATACACCATGCATGTGGTCCATCTCTGGGGCTCTGTATGGTTCATCCCACACAGGTGATCCCACAGGAAGCCAGTAACAAAACTGGCCCCAGACTTGGTGATGGTAATTGTTTATTAAGAGAATGCCAAGGGGCCCCAGGAGTGGGCTGTGTAAATGATGGAGTCCTGGGGATGCTCCCTAAAACTCAGTGCCCTGCCCATGCCAGGGACCCCGCCCTGAGCCCCCAGTTTAATCCAGCTTCCTGGAGGTGCATGTGGTGGGGTCAGGTGGCCAAGGCATTCTGATCGAAATCCAGATGCCGAGCGCTGCACAGTCACTCGTGGGCAGGAGGTGGCATCGGAGGGTCCCATGGGGGGATGGGGGGGCCAGGCCAGGCTTTTGCGCGGGCAGATCTCAGGCGCCGCCTTCCCTCCGCTCCCTGTGGCCATCCGCCCACTGGCCTCCCAGCTCCGGCAGGGAAGGAGTTAACCTCCCGGCTTCTCAGCGTGAATGTGGAGCTATTAATACCCACAGCCAAGCCGGTGTGCCAGAGCAGCCGCCGCTGGAGGAGTCGGAGGAGCCCTGAGCCCAGGGAGCTCCAGTCCGAGCTGGCACGGGAGCCAGGAGTCCAGGGACCAGAACTTTTCTCGTGGACAGCGTGGGCACCGTGCCAGCCTCATCTGGTCCTCGCCCACCTTCCAGCTTCAGGTCCTGACCCTCCCTTCCGGAGGCCACCCATGCCACCCACCCCACGGGGGAGAACAAACTTTCTTGGGGAAACCACCTCCACCGCCTGTACTGGCCAGCTGGGAAGGAGCAGACAGCCGGACAACCAGATGAACAGATGGACAGGGCATCTGTGAGCCCGTCCTCCGGGTCGTGCCTCTGACCGGCTGCAGCGGAGCGGGCAGCCGAGGAGCCTCCGGCGCCACCAGGGGCGGCGAGGGGCCCTGCTGGACTTTTGTCCACCAGCCAGCTGCCTCTGAGTCCAGGCGGCTGGGAGCTGCTTCCGAGGGCCCGGCCCTGGGGCTGGAAGGTCCGTGGGGTCAGGACAGCCGATCCCATCAGACAGAGCCACGGGCTCTCCCGCTCACCGAGGCGACGGGTAACCTGAGCGAAAAAGCACAGGTGGCAGGTGGGCAAGCGCAGGCGCGGGGTCCCGAGGCCAACAGACTACTGACCCTGGAGCACGCTGGCTCGGGGAGCCCGGCCCAGGCGAGGGACGATGCTGTCGAGGCCGCCACCGGCCACCCCTGCCCCGTCCTGGAGCTGCCTCCGGCCTGGCCCCTGCGCTGTGGAAAGGAGGATGTGCCAGCCTTCTGCTTCATATGTTTTCACAGGGAGGAGGAGGAGGAGCTGCTGGAAGAGGTCCCACTGCAGAGGTCAGTGGCCGAGGTGGGCAGTGGGTGGGCCAGGTGAGGGCACAGGACTTGGGAAGGGGCCCCTTGGGGCCTGGGGATCCTGCTTCTGAGTTCCTCTGTCTACTGCTTACCAGCTCCCGCCCCCTCCCTGTGTCAGACTCCCAGATCTCTCACCAGGGTATCCCCACAGCCTCCTCGCTGCCTCTCCCATCCTGCCCCCACAGTGACCCTCCTGTCCTTTCCCTCTGTGGTCATGCCCCCTCTGCTCAGCGTCCTCCATGACTCCCGGCTCCCACACAATGAAGTCAACACTCAGCTGGACATTCAAGGCCTGTGAGATCAGATCGGCCCCACCCACCTCATCTTCTCTCTACTCTCCTGTATTCACCCTCTGTGAAACCCTGCCCAGACTTGCCTTCCCCTCCGTCCCCTCCTTCCAAATGCAGCTGCCATACCTCCTCCTCCAGGAAGCCCTCCAGGAAGCCCCTGCCCCATCCTGAGCTGAGAGTCACCTTTCCTCCCTACACTGCACTGGCACTTTTTAGCGTTAGGTTTTTGTTGAATTAATGAGTGGAAATGTCTTCATGTGCGTACACATGCATGTGTGTGTGTCTGTATAAAAGAACGGGGGGAGGTGATAGAAGGTTTGTGTGTCTAGGTGATTGGGTATTTGGGGGTGAGTGTGTGTGATTGTGCGTGTGTGTACATGTTTGTGGCAGTGGGTATGGGTTCTATGCACTCCAGGTGGTGGGTGGGGTGTGCACTGGGCCCAGGTGGGTGAGGGGTTCATGTCTCTTTGGCCACCTCTCCCCACCCCCACCTTCAGGGAAACCCAGGCTCCAGCCAAGTGCATTTCCCAAGCTGTGACCACAGGCTCCAGGAATAGATGGAACATCTGTAGGGGAGACAGGGGTCACCTCTGCTCCAGCCCAGCCTGCCCACGCCTCCATCACCACCTGAGTCAGCACTGCCCTGGGTGGGGAGACAGGCAGGCTCAGTGCCAGCCCAGGGGTGCCCTCCGGGCCCCTGGCAGGAGGGCGGGGGTATGGGCTCCTGCAGCCTGGGACAGGTTCCTCCCTGAATCTCACTGGTGGACCTGGGTGGGTCATTTGTCTTCCATGGACCTCTGTCTTCTCATTTGTGAAACAGTGGGCTGCTCTGAGCATGGTGGTCAGTTCATCATTCAGCGGTGATTGGCACTCACAGCACCAGGGTCCCAGCACTCTTGGGGTCCAGCCTGCTAGGAGAGACCTCGAGCACACGGATCAGCCTGGCAGTGAGGGGTGCTGGTTGGGCAAGACTGCACTGTACTCAGGGAGTGAGGGGGAGAGACTGACCACCCCTGCCCGCAGGAACCCGGGGAGCCCCTGCAGGTCTGTCTTAAAGGACAGGTCCTCTTCCAGGTACAGGCTGAAGTTTTTTTTTTTTTTAACTTTTTATTTTGTATTGGAGTATAGCCAGTTAACAAAATTGTAATCGTTTCTGATGGACAGCAAAGGGACTCAACCGTATGCATGCATTCTCCCCCAACACCCTTCCCATCCAGGCTGCCACATACCACTGAGCAAATTCCCTGTGCTACACAGTAGGTCCTTGTTGGTTATCCATTCTAAATATAGCAGTGTGTACCTGACCTCCCTGAACTCCCTAACTATCCCTTCCACCCATCCTTCCCTCAACCCCAGCAACCATGAGATCGTTCTCTACATCTGTGAGTCTAGGAGTGAAGTTAAGGAAAGGCCATTCCAGGCAGCGGGGATGGAGAGAGAGCAAAGACGTGGTGACACGAGGAAAAACCGTGGGCGTGGCGGGCATGGGGCTGGCAGGGTCTGCAGGGGTCAGGCCACCAGGGGTCTTGCCTGCTGAGCCCAGGAGTTGATCCATAGGTGATGGAGCGAGCTGTGGGGAGGGCATTGAAGCAAAATGGAACGAGTTAGGTGATTCAGTGAGACCACAGGTGTGGAAATGCTTCCCAAACAAAACAATGGACTCCTGAGAGCGTCACTGTTTGCATAATAGGAACTCAAAATGCTTGTTGAATGATTGAATGAATGGATGGATGGGTGTGATGTGGGAAGATGGAACATCAGAATCACTGAGCTGATTGTTAAAAAATACACACTCCCAGGCTCTGCCCTGGAGACTTTGTGGCCTCACGTCTCAGAGGGGATGAATATGTAATTCTAATCAGCCCCCCACTAGGTGGGGCTTCCCTGGTGGCTCAATGGTAAAGAATCCACCTGATCAAGACCTGGGTTCTATCCCTGGGTCGGGAAGATCCCCTGGAGAAAGAAAAGGCAACCCACCCCAGTGTTCTTGCCTGGAGAATCCCAGGGATGGGGTCGAACAGAGTCGGACACGACTGAAGTGACTTAGCAGTAGCAGCAGAATAAGATAGGGATGGGATCTAGGGTCAGGTAGCTATGAGATCCTGCCCTCTTCCCTCATCCCCCCATCTTCCTCCTCTGACTCTGGGGACTCCTCCTGTAGGGCATCCCCCTCGGCCTCTTGTCCTGGCAGTGTGGTGACCTGCACTGGCAGAACCTGTCCCCTTTCCAGCTGGTGGGCGCTAGCCCTTTAAGATCTGGAGAGGGGATACCACCGGGCTGGGCAAAGACAGTGACCACAGGTGCCAGGTGGTGAAGCTAAAAATACTGAGTGATGTGGACGCTCAGGCTGCAGGAGCCAGGCAGTGCTTGTGGGTAGTGTTGGCGGGGGGAAGTTCTGGAGTGTTTCTTTCCTATTGGAGGAGGGGCAGTGAGCAGTGAGGTTTGGTGGAGTCACCTTGGGGGTTTAGAGGAGCCTGCTCCCCACCCCCACCACTCTCAGCCTTTCTCCAGCCCGTGGAAGGCACCAGGTTTCACTCCCAATTTTGCTGCGTGTTTAGCCGCCCCAGGGCGTGCTAATTCTGCAGCATCCTGCTTCTCTGGGATGCCGGGGAAGTCCTTTCTTCTCTTTGAGCCTCTGTAAAATTAAAGAACTGCTGGGGCGCTTTTAGGGACAGAGAAGCAAGAAGGGATGTAGGGAAACCAGTTCCCTCATTTGTGGATTCAACAAAGATTCCCCAAGGCCTCCCAGGGACTAGAAGCTGAGGCCAAAGAGAACACAAATCAGGCATTTCCCTGGAAGAGCCAGAGAACACACACTGGAACAATGGCTTGCAGTGCTGTCATTGAGGTGTGAACTCCGTTTCTGTTTGGGGCTGAAGTGAGAAACCGCCCCCACCAAGAATTCATCTGCATTTAATGAGAACTTGTCAACAAAAGCATCACCCACCAGCCATCTCCATTTGATGTCTGATGCTGTGATTCAGGTGAGGCTCTGCTGATGAGCCTGGAACCGCATGCGCTTCAAAGGGCAGAACCTCCCAGGCTGCTCATGGAAGGTCCAGAGAGGGCTGGGCAGGGGTGGGGGGAGACTCTGCTCCACTCAGTCTTTTGGGGACCCAGGCTCCGCCCACCTGTGATGCTGTCATCACCCAGGGCTTTAGAATCCACAGGATTCTCTGTTTCCATGCGCAGCCGAAGGAGAAGGGTGGAGATCACATGGAAGGGTTTTCCAAACCAAAGCTGCAAGCGGCCTACTTCACTCCTGCGCACGCTATGTGGCCAGGGCAGCTAATTGCAAGAGAAACTCGGAAACACAGTCCTGTTGTGAAGATGATATGCTTGGTATACATGGAAGCACTTGGCACAGAAGAGGTGCCCAGCGTGTTCATGCGGAGATTCTGCAGACTTCACTGAGCACCCTCAGTAGAGTAGCCCTAGAAACTGGACAGAGAAAATATCTCTCATTGCTGTCATTGGATTTTTTTTTTTTTTTTGGTTCTGCAGTGCAGCACGCAGGATCTTAGTTCCCTGATGAGGGATCGAATTCATGCCCCTTGCTTTGGGAGCATGGCGTCTTAACCACTGGACCACCAGGGAATTCCCTCTCATTGAGCTTTTATCAAAGCGGGAGTCAAACCAAACACAAGTAAACAAACAAATACAATCATCCACGTTCAAAACCCACTGATGGGACTTCCCTGGTGGTGGTTCAGTGATGAAGAATTCGCCTTGCAATGCAGCGCACATGGGTTCAATCCTTGGTCAATCCTTGGACAGGGAACTAAGATCCCACACGCCGCCTGGCAACTAAGCCTGGGTGCCACAGGTACTGAGTCCATGCACCGCAAGCAAACACCCCACACGACACAGAGAGGATCCCGTGTTCTTCAGCTAAGACCCAATGTAGCCAAATAAATAAACAAATACTATCCATTTAAAAGAAAGATACTGCTAAGGAAATTACCAGAGGCATGGTAGGCAGACACCCACTTGGCATAAGGGGAGGGGAGGTAGGGACAATTCATCTGAGACCTCAAGAAAGAGAAGGAGCCGAGCAGAGTTGGGGGAGAAGTATTCCTAGCGAATAGGGAGTGCAAAGGCCCAGAGGCAGGTTAGAGTTTGGGGAATGTGAGAAAATACTAGGTCAGTATAAGAGGGCAGGTAAGTGATGGGGAGAGAGATATGGGCAATGAGGGGAGACGGGAATGGGCTGGATCACACAGGCCTTATGGGCCTTCATGAGGAGGATGGATTTTATTCTGGCATAAAATGCAACTGGAAAAGCTTCGGAGGCTTTTAAGTAGGGGGAAGTGGTAAAAGTTGATGGACATCTTAAGCGATCCCTTGGGCTCCTCTGGGGAGAATCCATGGCAGCCAGGCCAGAGCAGACACCAGAAACCAGTGTGGAGGTCATGGCGGTGATGGAGGGGGGCCATGGTGTTGGCCTGGACCAAGGTGTCCCTAGGACATGGGGGGAATAGATACTTTCTAGATATATTTAGGAGACAGAATTTGCTGATGAGTTAAAAGAAGGGAATTAAGGATGAATCTGAGATTTCTAGGTTAGATAAATGTGTGGATGAGGGGACGGCTCGAGTGCAGGAAGAGATATATATAGTGGGAAATTCAGGAATTCAGCCATGGAGGTTTTCAATCTAAAAGCACATGAGACACCCAAGTGTGATGTCAAAAGAGGACTTGGTACTAACAGACTGAAGCTCAAAGTGGGAGCCTGTGGGCCACCTAGGAGATATCAGAGACTTTGGCCTGGAGGTGGCTTTGAAAGCCAGGAGGTCACACTGCAGAGACAGAGGAGAGGCCCCAGGATGGAGCCTCGAGGAACACTACCAATGTGAGGTCACGTGGAGGAGATGCTAACAGGGGTGGAAGAGAAATAAAGTAGGAGGAAAACCAGGAGCGTGGGTAGTCATGGAAACCAAGAGACGAGTGTCTCAAGGCAGAGAGAGAGAGGTGGACAACTGGCTTCAAAGATGCCGAACAGCCAAGGAAAAGGAGAATAGATTGAGCAGCACAGAAATAGAAAGTGACCTGGATAATTACAATTCATGGCGGGGTGGAGACAGGAGCAGGGGTGAGTGGAGACTTCCGGTTAAACATGGTGGATTGAATACACACATTTAAGTTCTCTGTGTCCTGAAACCCCATGAAAAAGAAACGAGTGGGTTTTATTCTTTTCTTTTCCATTATGGTTTATTACAAGATATTGAATATAGTTCCCTGTGCTATGCATCAGTACCTTGTTGCTTATCTATTTAATATATGGTAATGTGTATCATGGAGAAGGCAATGGCACCCCACTCCAGTACTCTAGCCTGGAAAATCCCATGGATGGAGCAGCCTGGTAGGCTGCAGTCCATGGGGTCTCACAGAGTCGGACACGACTGAAGCAACTTAGCAGCAGCAGTAGCAGCGATAGGTATCAATTAATCCCAGACTGCTAATTTATCCCTCCCCCCTCCTTTCCTCTTTGTTAACCACAAGTTTGTTTTCTATGTAGTCTGTTTCTGTTTTGCAAATAAATTCGTTTGTATCATATTTTAGATTTCACATATGTGATATCATCTAATACTTGTCTTTGTCTGACTTACTTCATTTAGTATGATAATCTCTAGAACCTGCCATTTTCCTGCAAATAGCATTATTTCATTTTTACGGCTGAATACTATCCCACTGTGCATATATACCACATTTTAGTTATCCATTCATCTGTCCATGGACATCGAGATTGTTTCCACATCATGGCTATTGTAAATAGCGCTTCTACGAACATTGGGGGTGCATGTATCTTTTCAAACTAGGGTTTTCTCTGGATATATGGCCCAGAAGTGGGAGTGTAGGGTTGTAAGGCAACTCTAGTTTTAGCTTTTTAAGGAACCTCCATACTGCTGTCTATAGTGGCTGCATCGATTACCTTCCCACCGACAGTGTAAGAGGCCCTTTTCTCCACATGAGTGGGTTTTAAGGTGCATTTATTCGTCTTTTGTTGCCACCAATACAAACTACTGCAAACTTAGTTGTTTCAAACCAAATTGATTATCTTACTGACTATATGTCAGAAATCCAACACAGGTATCCCTAGGCTAAAGTCAAGATGTTGACAGGGCTGCTCTTGGGAACTCTTCCTGGAAGAACTTTCTGGAAGTTCCAGGGGAAAATCCACCCCCTTATCTTTTCCAAGGTGCCACCTTCCAGAGGGCCCCTCCTTCCAAAAAGGCAGCATCTCTCTGGCCTTGCTTCCCTCACCATCTTTCTTGGACCACAGCTGGGAAAGGTTCTCTGCTTTTAATGTTGCATGCTATTATCTTGGGCTCACCTGAACAAGCCAGGATTATCTTCCCATCTCAAGGTCCTTAACCTTACTCACACCTGCAAAGCCTCTTTCTGTCACCTAAGGTAACATACTCCCAGGTTCTGGGGATGATGACATAGACATTAATGGAATTAGGTGGGGCATTATTCTGCCTCCCACAGCATGAATCAGCAAGAACTTATACAGTGAAAAAGTAGACAAGAGCAACACGACATTGGAATCTAGAAAACAGATGAACACGGTGAGGGATATAACAGTCTGGTGACAAGTGAACCCTAAATTGGGCATGAGAAAGAAAGACAAGGGGCCCCACAGTTTCCACCACAAAACCTCAAAAGGCCCTAGTGTTAATGGGCTAAGTACCTCTGGAAGGGGGAGTAAAGCTAGGGCCAAAACCAGGATTGGTCTAAGAAGGGCTTTAATGCTCAGATTTCTTTCTCTGCTCAGCTCTGCGGGGCAGCTGCCCCTCCTCCACCCTGACAAAGACTGAAGGCTTATTCCCCAGAGAGGATAAAACACGGGGTCTGTGAACTGGAGGACAGGGCACCATGAGGATAAGGAGGAATTCTATGCTCTACTGGAGGGATTATTTGAATATCTGCATCTCAAATGTGGGGTGGCCTGCCCCTGACCCCATCACCTGGAATGTCCTTCCCCCCTTGGCTCCCAGCGCAGTGAAATCTGGTCCAGACTCTCCAGGCAGAACACGGCAGAGTTCACTCCCTTCAGCTTCTGAATATATTGACGATGGGTATTTTGTTCCTGCTGGTCTCTTATTTCCTGTTTTAGCTTTCTTCTCTCCCTGCGTGCATGAGAAATTGCTTCAGTCACGTCCAACTCTGTGAGACGCTGTGGACCGTAGCCCGCCAGGCTCCTCTGTCCATGGAGTTCTCCAGTCATGAAGACGGAGTGGGTTGCCATGCCCTCCTCCAAGGGGTCCTCCCAACCCAAGGATCACACCTGTGTCTCTTATGTCTCCTACACTGGCAGGCTGGTTCTTTACCACTAATGCCAGCGGAGAGCTCCCCCCAAAAAACTACTACTACTATACTCAGAGATTTAGGAATATATACTGTAACTATGAAATGAAAACTAGATGCTATTTTGAAAGAAAACGAACCTCCGAGGATGAACAAAACAAAAAAGTTCTTAAAATTTAAGAATATTATAGCAATGGGAGTTTGGGGTTAGCAGAAGCAAACTACTATACATAGAATGGATAAACTACAGGTCCTACTCTACAGAACAGGGAACTATCTTCAATATCCTGTGGTGAGTCAGAATGAAAAAGAGCATATATTATACATGTATATATGTACATATATGTATGTGTAACTGAATAACTTTGCTGCACAGCAGAAATTAACACAACATTATAAATCAACTATACTTCAATTTTTACAAAAAGGATATCATCGCAGAGTTCAGTTCAGATCAGTTCAGTCACTCAGTCATGGCCGACTCTTTGCGACCCCATGGACTACAGCACACCAGGCTTCCCTGTCCATCACCAACTCCCAGGGCCTCCTCAAACTCATGTCCATCATGTCGGTAATGCCATCCAATCATCTCATCCTCTGTCATCCCCGTCTCCTCCTGCCTTCAATCTTTCCCAGCATCAGGGTCTTTTCCAATGAGTCAGTTCTTCACATCAGGTGGCCAAAGTAATGGAGTTTCAGTTTCAGGATCAGTCCTTCCAGTGAATATTCGGGACTGGTTTCCTTTAGAATTGACTGATTTCCGTCAATCCCAAAAGAAATCGTAGCAGAAATGGAAAACATTTAAAAGATTTAGGACAGGGATTCCCTGGTGGCTCAGTGGTGAATCCGTCTGCCAATGCAGGAGACACAGGTTCGATCCCTGGTCCAGGAAGACCCCATGCGCCACAACTACTGAGACTGTGCTCTAGAGCCCAGGAACTGTAACTACCGAGCCCACAAGCAGCAACCACTGAAGGCCAAGCTCTGCAACAAGAGAAGCCACCGCAATAAGAAGCCCACGCACAGAAATGAAGACCCAGTGCAGCTGAAAGAAAGAAAGAAAAAGAAAGGGAATGAACAGCCCGTTAAAGAAGGGGGCAAAAGATGATATACAGACATCAACTAAGCATATAAAGGATGCTCAACATCAGATGTCACCAGGAAATAGCAAATTAAAACCACAGTGAGATACCTCTACACACTGATTCAAAATATTGACAACTACGAATGCTGGTGAGGATGTGGAGCAACAGGAACTCTCGTTCATTGCTGTGAGAACTCCAAAATGATAGTCACTTTGGAAGACAGTCTGGCAGTTTCTTACAAAGCTAAACATAGTCTTAGCATATGATCCAACAATAGCGTTCCTTGGTACTCACCCAAATGAGTTGAAAACGTATGTCTGAACAAAACCCTGCACATGGATGTTTATAGCAGCTCTTTTTCATAATTGCCTG
Organism: Muntiacus reevesi; assembly: GCF_963930625.1. Classification (NCBI taxonomy): domain Eukaryota; kingdom Metazoa; phylum Chordata; class Mammalia; order Artiodactyla; family Cervidae; genus Muntiacus; species Muntiacus reevesi. Next base: position 204,078,837 of record NC_089250.1, read on the forward strand.
AAAACTTGGGAGCATCTAAAACGTCCTTCAACAGGCAAATAGATGAACAAACTATGATATACCCACACAACGGAATATTATTTGGTGATAAAAATTAGCCATGAAGCCACAAAAAGACATACAAGAACCTTAAATGCATATGGCTAGGTGAAAGAAGCCTGGGCTTCCCTGGTGGCTCAGTGGTAAAGAATCTGCCTGCCGATGCAGGAGATGGGGGTTCAATTCCTGGGTCAGGAAGGTCCCCTGGAGAAGGAAATGGCAATTTATTCAGTATTCTCGCCTGGGAAATCCCATGGGCAGAGAAGCTACAGTCCATGGGGTTGCAAAGAGTCAGACATGACTCAGTGACTAAACAACCGCCACCACGTGGTGAAAGAAGCCAGTCTGAAAAGGCTATGAGCTGTGTGCCTCCAACTCTGTGACATTCTGAAAAAGTCAGCACTAGAGACAGTAAGAAGATCAGTGGTTGCCAGGGGCTGGTGTGGAGGGGGGAGTGAGTAGGTGGAGACCGAGGATTTTTAGAGCAGTGAAGCTGTTCTGTGTGATACTGTAACGATGGGTCCGTGACCCCATCCATCTGTCAAAACCCATAGACTGCACAACATAGGGAGCCCTCATGTAAACTATGGAGTTTAGTTAATATTAGTTTATCAGTACTGGTTCATCCATGGTAACAAGCTCACCACACGAATGCAAAATGCTGATCATCGGGGAAAATGCGGGGGGTGGGGGTGGGGGGAATACACGAAAACTCTCTGTACTTTGTGCTCAGTTGTTCTATAAATCTAAAACCAAAACAGAAAATCTATCACAAAAAGGAGACAGGGGGAAAGAAATCATAGTATTCCACAGAAAATTGTGTTTCCACACTATGTAAATACTACCAATCTTTTTTTTTTTTTCCCCTTTTGGCTGTGTGCCAAAGTTCCCCAACCAGGGATTGAACCTATGTCCCCTGTAGTGGAAGCACAGAGCCCTAACCACTGAACCACCAGGGAAGTCCCGAACTCTATCAATCTTTTTTTTTTAATTTTATTTATTTATGTATGGGCGTACTGGGTCTTCGTTGCCACATGAGGGCTTTCTCTAGTCGTGGCAAGTGTGGGCTTCTCTCTAGATGCCAAGTGCGGGCTTCTCATTAAGGCGGCTTCTCTGGTTGTGGTGCACAGACTTTACAGCACGGGCTTAGACATTGCGGCACGCGGCCTTTATTGCCCCGCGGCACGCGGGGTCTTCCTGCACCAAGAATCGAACCTATGTCCTCTGCATCTGCAGGTGGATTCTTAACCACTGGACCACCAAGAAAGTCCCACCAGCACTACCAATCTTATCAATATTATGATGCAACTGTACCCGGAGGGCAGGAGACAGGAAGTGGAGGGAATGGACTTCGGAGAGCTCCATCTTCATCTTCCAGCATGGGAAGTGGAGATGAAAAGCACAACCTAAAACATGCTACGCGGGAAACATAGGAATGAAAATTACTAATAATCAGCTAAAAGAATGGAAATGATTGTCCTAAAGCAGTGGGAAATGGGGGCTGCCCGTGTTTCCTGATAGAAAGGGATGGAGACGTGTGGTGGAGGAATACCAGAGCCTGGGTGCTGGGGGGATGATTCTGGAGAAGGGTGGTGCTGGAGGGGAATCCTGAAGAATCCAGGGCCCAAGGGAGGGGTTGGCCCCAGGAGAAGGGCCGCGCCCCCCCCCTCCACTGAAGCTGATGGAAGAAGTGAGGAGTGAGGGGCTGGGTGGGTTTGCGCTTTGATAAAGGGAGTCACTAAAACTGCATCCGATCCACCTGTATTCTCAGTGAAATGGGAGCCATGGTTTGAGAAAAGAGGAGAAGGTGGGAGAACCTTGCCGCTCAGAGGAGGATGCAGGGGCCAAAACCATCAGCACCCCCGGGGGGCTGGTTAGACATGCAGAAGCTCAGGCCTCACCGAGATCCCTAAGAGATGCACAGGCAAATTAAAATCTGAGAAGGTCTGCTCAGAGAGAATGGGGAAGGGCCACTGGCAGGCATACGGGGGTTGTGGGGCGGCAGCGAGTGCCCCCTGGAGACCATGAAGGGAAACTCTCTACTTGTTGGTGGGGGAGCCTCGGACCAGTGGGGGCTTGTGCGGTGCAGGCAGAAAAGTGTCGGTTGGCATTTTGCCAGGCAGGTTCTCCAACAGGAAAGCTGGGCACAGCGGGGTGGGGGTGGGGGTGCTAGGGAGCAGCCATGGTGATGGTGTGCAGAGCCCAAGCAAGGCACCGTGGACCATCACGGCAGAAGGGGGCTGATGGGCGGTGACAAAGGGATGGGGGCCGTGGACTGGTGGCCTCGATGGGGTCAAAAAACTGCTGCTTATGGGTACCAGATGAAGAGGACGGAGAGGGGGAAACAGAGGAAGGTGATCAACACAGAGATCTCAGAGCGGTGGACTGTGAGCCTCAGAGGTGGAAGGGAGCAGAGAGGGTTAAAGGTGACAGAAAAGGCCAGAGAACCGAGAGGCTGTAGACTGCCTGAGATCTCCAAACTCCATCTGAGGTTTGAACTTCGAAGGTCTAGTGATGGTGAGAGAAGAGGCTGGTTCCTTTGCTCTGGGTGTGGCTTTTGAAAGCTCAGGACTTTGGAAAGCTCCCAGGCAGACTAGAGTGCGCAGCAGAGTTTGAGAACCACGAGTGTGGATAAGGAGACCCAGGTTCTGACAGAGAGAAAGGCACAGGAGAGTAACCGGAAGGCTCCCTGGGGCCGGCATCGCTGATGGAGCCTGATCAGGGGGAAAGGGCAAGTCGGGTAGGGGCCGCGTATGGCAGGTGAGAAGATGGAGATGTTGTTGTGGTCTTCCCGCTGGAGAACTAAATACTGAATGTGTGTGCGCGCCCGTGCGTGCGTGCAGGCGTGTGAGACAGACAGAGACCCCGAGACAGAGCGAGTCCGGCGGCCGGCGAGCCCCTCGTCTGTCCTGCACTGCGGCGGGTCGGCCACTAGATGGAGCGCCGCGCCCGCACATGCCGGGACGGCCCCCCTAGTTCTGTCCGTCCGTGATGCTTCGGTCTTGTTCTGACAGATTTTATGTCCAAGTTCAGATTCTGCAGGTACATACCCCTGGGTTTAACTCCAGGTCCCGCTACTTTCAGGCCGTGTGACCTTAGCCAGTTACCCGACCGTTCTGTGACCCAGTTTCGTCCTCCGTATAGCTGTAACTCTGACCCGAGACGGTTCAGAGGATGAATGAGGTCAGGCATGTGAAGCGCTGCACTACATTCGGGGATGGCTAACCCAATCCGACAGTGCAGGAGGTTCTGCCACCGCCTCTGTCTCTCTCTGCTTCTCCTGCAGCCCCTCAGCCCAGCCCTGCCCAGCCCAGATGCAGAGGGAGAAATAGAGGTCGACTTCTGGAATGTTCCAGAGCAGAGGCGGGGGTAAGGGTGGCCTGTAAGGCAGGGACAAGCCTGGGCGCCTCCCTTTCCTGCTCAGTCCTGCTGGTTCTCTTGTTTGGGAGTGGACCTTATCCTGTGGCTCATTCCTGACCATGGTCTTGTCCTTCTGACCCCAGGCCTTCCCCTGCTCCTCCAGGCACCCTGGGGACCAGCAGTTGCCCTTGCCTGGCAACCGTATCATCCTTGAGAAATGTCACTGTCTGGTGGCCCCCAAGGGCTCAGAGGGGGTGCTCCATCCTAACCGCCCCAGTCCTTCCAGGATCCCGCCCAGACCAGCCAAGAGCTGACCTATGAGGCCACACCTCGGGGAGAAGTGTCTTCATGTGTCTGCGTTCCCAGGCTGGCTGAGGCCGCTGGCGTGGGGGTCGTGGTGTGTAGAAGACCCACAGAAGCAGTTCTCCTTTGCCTTATCCTCGGTCCCTCAGAGGGGGTCTAACCTGCCTTACTTCTTTTTATCAATCATTTGCCAACATTTTAAAAATCAGGGAAAAAAAATTTTTTTTTAAATCAGAGCAGTACTCCTTAGGATCCAGGTTTCTAACTTCTCTTGGAAAATTAGAAGCTCTGAAAAACCTGAGTTCACATTCTTACGTGACAGCGATGGGCCACAGGGGAGGGAGGCCACCACTCTGATGGGCTAGGGCTCTCCAGCTCACCACTGTCCCCCACCCAGGTCATGTACCCCATTCACAGTCCCTCCCTGGGGACTCAGCGTCTCAGTCTGTGACTCCATGAAAGGAGAACTATGCCTGAGAGGCTCATGTACCTTGTCCATGTTGCAGCCGCTGGCCCCAGGCAGGCAGAAATGCAGAGGTAGAGGGGTAGGGTCCCAGAAATGAGAGCAGACCTTCAGGGGCAAGGAATCCAGGGGCTAGAGAGCTGGTTGGTGTCCTCAGCTGTTGGTGGAATTTCACGGTTCAAAGGCTGAGGGCAAACCACACACACACACACACACACACACACACACACACACACACCACCCCACTGTCCAATCTGTCAGCAGATCCTGTCACTTCTCATCACTTCTGTTCCTACTACCTGATCCCCTGCTATCTCGTTTCACTTGGCTGGGTACCGTAGCCTCCTCACTTCCCTTCTTGTGCCGCCAGAGGGAGCCCTGTTAAAACCTATAATCCACCTCCTCCCTCCTCTGCTCAAAACCCTCCAAGGACTGCCGCTGCTCTCAGAGTCAAAGGCAAAGGCTTACTGTGGCCCTGGATGAACTGTCCCCATCACCTCTCAGCTCCTCCCAGGCTCCATCAGCCTCATTGTTCCTGAGCATCCCAAGCATACACTCTGGCCTCAGGGCCTTTGCACTGGCTCTTCCCTCTGCCTGGCCCACTTGTACCTGCCTGCCTGCCCTCATTTCAGCATGGCTCCCTTCCTCTCTCACCTCCTTCAAGTTTCTGCTCAAGAGGAACCTTCTCTGTGAGGACCTCTCTGCTTTATTTCTTCCCTGCCTTAATCCCTTGAAGTACCATCCTTTATTCACGTACCCTGTCTGTTGTCTTCTTCCCTCACTACAGTATTGAGGGCAGTGATTTTTCTCTGTTTTGCTCACTGAAAATTTTGCCTAGTACATAGGAGGCACTTGATAATATTTGGTAATTGAATGGATGAATGAATAAATATGTGAAATGAGGGCAGTAACAATACCAGTAAGCAGAGTGGCTGTGAGAACTCAGTCAATATGTATCACACAGGGCCCCAAACTTGGGCTCTGGTGCTCTGTGGTTGGTATCTTAGAATTTCTTTTTTCTTTTCTTTTTCTGTCTGTGCCATGTAGCTTGTGGGATCTTAGTGCCCCAACCAGGGATTGAACCCACGCCCTCAGGTTAGTACAGAGTCCTAACCACCGGACTGCCAAGGTATTCCCAGCAGCTTGCCATTCTTCATTATATCATCTTTGAAGTGTAAGTGAAATCTGAGTAACAGTGGCACATGCAAAAGTTCTCTGGCGGTTCAGTGAGTGGTTAAGCCTCTGTGCTTCTAATGCAGGGGGCACAGGTTCAATCCCTGGTTGGAGAACTACAGTCTTGCATGCCACAGTCAAGGTTGATGTGCTTGGTCTGGCAGCGGCCTGGATTCCAGGAAGATTCCGCGTAAGGTGTGCATCAAGGGGCCCCAGGCATCCGTGATGCCCAAGGCAGCCTCGTGTTCAATAGCAAATATAGAACACCATGGCAGGCAGAGAGGAAGGCTTGGGTAGGAAGGAAAAGCTTCTCTCCTGCTTTCTAAACAAGAACCCTCCCATCCTGTAGCTGGCCTTTGTGTCAAGGACACACACGTCACAAACAGTAGGTTTTCCAGCCACGGGCACTGTTGCTGTTGTTACTCAATGCCCCACGATCAGAGGGAAACAGTGCCCAGCAAGAGAAAGCCCCCAGACTCCCAGGCCAGCTGCTGCTGTGAGCAATGGGCGGAGGACAAACCATGCCCCGTCCTCTCAGCCTCAGTTGCCGCATCTGTGAGCTGGGAGAGCATCAGGCAGGTTTCCCTCTGAAACCCGGGGGACTTGTGGGTGGCAGTCATGGTTCCCGATCAGGGGTTGCCGTAGCTGCTCTGCTAGGAGCCTGGTCGGGGCTCATTTTCAGCCTCCATCTCTGAAATGTTCGAACCGGGGATAGAGCTTTAACCCCTGAGGAATGGGTGACAGTGGACCAGGTTTTCGATGGGGACTTCAACCCAAGCATCAGTAGCATACATGGCCCGTAGCTTCAGGAGGTGGCCGCAGACCCTGATGGTCAGTACGGACCTTGGTAGTGGCCTCAGCACAGTGGAGGCTGCAGATCTGGTGAAAAGGGGAGGTGCCCAGCGCTTTGCCCACTGCCCTGTGTCCTGCCTAAGCCCCCATCTCTCTGGAGCCACTAGGATTGGAGCCATTCTGCCGGATCCACTTAATTAGCCAAGCTCATTAATTCCCACAGGCTTCTCCTCCCCACCTAATTAACTGACTTAATTAGGGCTTGCATGCCTGGCTCCGCCCAGCCCCCCCTCCCTGCTGCAACGCTGCCCACCTCCTTGAGGGCCCTGGCATAGCCCATCCTCTCAGCCACTCAGGACTGGGAACTGCTGGGGGCGGGGCTGGCCCCCCCCAGCACTCAGGCCTCCGCCCAGGGTCCCTCCCTCTGGTCGGACCAGCCCAGTGCCTCTCCCAGGCTGCAGTCCAGGAGCAAAGGATTGGAAATTTGAGAGTGAGAGGTGGGTGGGGAGAGGGATGCAGGTGAGATCAGCGGGATCAGGTGAGAGGAGGCTAGGATGGTGGGGACTGGAGGGGCTGGGCAGCCTGGACTCCAGAGCCGGCCTGGGTTCGAGCCCCAGCTAGCATCTCAGCCTCGGCGACCTCTCCCCTCCCTGCGTCTCAGATACAAAATGATCACTCACCCACACAGTAAGTATATTATGAGGTTTAAAGGAGTTCATATGTTTAAAATGCTTCAAATCTGGCCAAATCTGTGTTTGTTAAATAAGTAGGAGGGGTTGGAGGAGGGGAGGGGACAGCAGAAGGGGCCATCCCCAGGGGTCAGGGAGACCCCCTACCCAACCGCCAGGCAGGCTTGGGGTGCAGGCAGTAGACTGGGTCTGGGAACTGCAAGCAGGGGCTGCCAGCTGGGAGGGACCCTTGGCCTCTTGTTATTGTTCAGTCGCCAAGTCACGTCCGATTCTTTGCGACCCCATGGACTGCAGCACGCCAGGCCTCTCTGTCCCTCACTATCTCCCAGAGTTTGCCCAAGTTCATGTCCATTGAATCAGTGATGCCATCCAACCATCTCATTCTCTGTAGCCCCTTTCTCCTCCTGCCCTCAGTCTAGTGAAACCCTTGGCCTGGGAGAGGTTAAGAGGACCAGGAGCAAGAAGGGCACAGGGCGGGGTGTCCGGTCCTACCCCAGGGGGCGGGAGAGGCTGGCCTTGTTAGCGCAGGACTGCCACGGTCATGCCCCAGTTTCTCCATCTGGGGAAGGTCTAGCCTTCTGGAAGCACCTGGCACACCCTCGATGCTTGATAAATGTCTAGAGACTCATCCCTTAGCAGTGAGGTGACATGAAAAGATGCTCAATGGCCTTCACCTCCCTGGGGCCCAGAGCAGAGAAAGCGGGCTGAGCAGGCAGCAGGCAGGATGCAGGTTAGACCTGAGCAGGCAGGATGCAGATTAGACCTGAGGTGGGACTTCCAAGGTTGAGGAGTACAAGATCCAGAAGGTGTGAAGGAGAAAACGTGTGTCTGAGCTGCTGAGCGGGCTCCAGGGGAGAGATGGGCAGTCATCAAGGATCAGAAGGGAGTGAGATGAGGCCCTGAACACTGGCGTGGTCCTTTACCCACTTAGCTCAGACTCTGACATTTATTGGTGTAATTATTATAGAGATTCCCACCCCTACCCCCCACCCCACCCCCTGCCACCGGACTGAAAGCGTCTGAAAGCAAGGATTGTCTGTTTAGCCCACCTTTTTATCCTGGTACCCTTTTACAGTTGTTGTTACTTAGTCACTCAGTCTGACTCTTTTGCAACCCCATGGACTATAGCCCACCAGGCTCCTCTGTCCATGGTATTTCCCAGGCAAGAATACTGGAGTGGGTTGCCATTCCCTTCTCCAGGAGATCTTCCCAACCCAGGGACTGAACCCGGGTCTCCTTCATTGCAGGTGGATTCTTTACCCCTGAGTCATCAGGGAAGCCCCCTTTATGCAGTAGGTGCCCATGAATAAGTGTGAATATATGAATGCATGCATGCATGCAGGAACCCAGAGGTTCCTGATGCTTAGAGGGAAGGGGGCCTTATGGCAGCCCACGCTTCCACCCTGCATGCTCAGCTGTGACCCCCCAGCTCCTCACATGACCCCCAAGAACAACTACCTTAAGGAGGCAGGAGCTGGAACTCCCAGGATTCCAAACTCCTGATCCTGGACACACTGAGGTCCCTCTGAGAATCTCCGCAGACGTCCTGGGAGGCTGAGCAGATGGTGATTATGGCAGACAGAGGGGAGAATTTTCATTTACACCTGTATCCTTAAACACTTTAGAAACCCCCATTTACATGCACTGTAAAGAGCTTGGGGGTGTAAGTGACAGAGACCCAATGCCAACTGACTTCAGCATGAAAGGGACTTTATCAGGTTACAAGACTGAAAAGTCCAGAGACTTCAGGCATGGCTGGATCCAGGAGCTCAAATGATGGCATGCAGCTTCTGACACTCTTCATCTCTTGACTGCTTTCTGCTACCTTGGCTTCTTCCTCTGGGAGGTTCTTCTTGGTGGGAGCAACTCCAGGCTGACATCCCACCCTCTTTCAGTGCAATAGTGGATTCTGGCACATCAGCCTGGTGTGGGTCACAGACCCATCTCAGAAACAATCACTGGGGCCAGGGGGCTGGCATATGCTACTTGATGGGTGCTAGGGTCACAAGCCCACCCCTAGAGCCGAAGAGGTAAGCCCCACCTTCAGAACCCCTAGTGAGTAGGGAAAGGTATGTCAAGGAATGTGCATCCCCAAAGGAAAATTGGGGTCCTATTGCTAAAAATGAGGGACAGATGATACTGGGTACCAGAATTCCACTCCAGTTGGAATAGGTGGGCTTCAAGCCAGTCTCAGGGCCTTGTTCTAAACGCTGGTTATTTGTGGCAAACATTGTCCCTTCTCTGCCCGTATCTCCTTGGAATGCACGCATGCTCATGCTTAGTCACGTCTGAGTCTTTGTGACCCCATGGAATGTAGCCTGACAAACTTCTCTGTCTATGGGATTTTCCAGGCAAGAATACTGGAGTGGGTTGCCATTTCCTTCTCCAAGGGATCTTCCTGACCCAGGGATCAAACCCAGGTCTCCTGCATTGGCAGGCAGATTTTACCACCATGCCACCTGGGAAACCCCATATCTCCTTGGGCCCCCTCCCCATTTCTACTCGCACACATCTTCACCTCTCTTCCTGAGCACCTTCTCTGTTCCAGTTTGCTCTGCCCACGTCTGCAGCAGAGTCTGCACCCCCCCACCCAGCAGCTCGCACCAATGACTGACACGTGCTGGGATATCGTACATGTTCAGAGTATGTCCATGCATGTTCTACACTATCTCTGAGAACTCTCCAGTGGGTTCACCTCTAATTGCTCACAGTGGTAATTTGTCACTGCCTTCCTGTCTCTTTTCTCTACCCCTCTACCTGGGATCACCTGCAAAAAAAAAAAACTGATCTCAAATTCCTGGCTCAGGGTCTGTTTCTAGGAAACCCAAACTAGGACATCATCAAAGCCAGTCCCCCAGGGGTGTGTACCAGACCGCACTGGCTTCCTTCAGAATGTCTACTCCTGAGGCAGGAGCAGGGATTGAAAGGGCTCTGAGTAGCCTCTGCTCCGAGGATGCTCCTTGGTCCCCATGCAGTAAGTGTGACAGGGGAGGGGCAAAGACCTATCAGATCCTCAGGTCACAACCTCCAGGGAAGCAGCCACATCCAGCTCTGAGGGGCCTGAGTGTCCTGATCTCCTGTGAGCAGTAGGGACAGGTATCAGGGGCCCAGGAGCCAAATGTATTGGGTTGTCCAAGATGTTCATTCGAGCTTTTCTGTAACCCGAACGAACTTCTTAGCCATCTCAATACTACCCATTCCCATGAGCCTCAGAGATCGAGTTGTTGTTGTTATTCAATTGCCAAGTTGTTTGTGACTCTTCACTACCTCCATGGACTGTAGTACACCAGGCTTCTCTGTCCCTCACCATCTCCTGCCCAAGTTCATGTCTATTGAGTTGGTGATGCCATCCAACCATCTCATTCTCTGTCACTCTCTTCTGCCTTCAGAGAGCAAGAGATTAGATCATTTCAGATAGCTCTTAGACCTGACTTTAGAAAACAGAATCCCCTAGTGAAAAGGTTCTTTTTTCCCTCTCTCTCTTTTTCTCTCTCTCTTAAAAAAAAACAAAAAACAAAACATTTATTTGGCTGCACCAGGTCTTAGCTGCAGAGTGTGGGATCTTTAGTTGCAGCATGGGGGATCTAGTTTCCTGACCAGGGATTGAACCCAGGCCCCCAGCATTGGGAGCTCAGAGTCCCAGCCACTGAACCCCCAGGGAAGTCCCTTTCCTCTCTTTTATCCAGATCCCATTTAAAAGCATTCCCAGTTAGTAATTTTTATTTTGAAAAAAAAGAAAAGGAAAACAGAGAAAAGGGTAACCTCGTGCCTATCCATAACTAGAATCAATGGTAACATTTTATTGTATTTGTGTCAGATGTTTTGAACAAAGAAAGACTAAAATATGACAGAAAAATGTGAATTTCCGTGATTTGCCCCGGCCCCAGTCCCATTTCCTGGATTCCATCCCTAAGGGGCAACCACAGATGTCTTCTCAAATCCTCTGGCATGCTTTCAGCTGCAAGGGACAGAATTCCCTTCAAAGCAGCTCCAAGTACAACTCAGCAGCTCGGCGATGTCATAAAAAGCGAGTTCTCTCCTCTCTGTGCTTCCCATCATCCTCGGCCTCCTGCTGGCCACCATCACAGAGTTGTATTTCCACCAGGGATGTGCGGAGCCCGTCAGGACTGTTACTGAACACCATGTTCTCACTTCAGAATGTATTCTCCAAAAAGGTGATGAGGGATTCAAAGATTCATGGCCTCCAGCTGCCGTATGTCCTGCACTGCCTCGCCGCCTTCTCTCTGATCCATCGTGGCTTCTGGTGGATTCATGGTTTTCCTTATCAGCTACAAATTGACTTGTGTCTCCCAGTGGCCCAGAATGTTCCCATTCCTGGCTGTGAGCAACTTCGGTACGCACATGCTCAGTTGCTAAGTCGTGTCCAACTCTGTGAGACCCCATGGACTACAGCCGGCCAGGCTCCTCTCTCTGTGGGACTTCCAAGGCAAGAATACTGGAACACTGGTTGCCATTTGCTTCTTCAGGGGATCTCTCCGACCCAGGGATTGAATCTGTGTCTCCTGCGTTGGCAGCCGATGCTTTACCACTGAGTCACCAAGGAAGCCCCAGAGGCTTCTGGACCTTTGCCTAAAATGCCATTGTCTTCAGCATCCTAAGCCTGATCAGCTCTGAGCTACTCAGCCACTAATGCCACAGGGTCCCTGATCACGCTGCATGAGCCAGTTGCCACCAGCAAGGTCCTGGACTTGATGGTGGCCATCCAGGAGAGGAGGTTGTCTCTGCACAAGCCGGTCGTAATGCAGATCAACAAGCCAGGAATGTCCTCTCCCTATCATGACTGGGGCCAGATGCAATAAGGAACACCACAGAACACAGACTACAAGGGCCATGATTGTTCCACTGATGGAGATGATCGATATGGCCAAGACAGCGTCCCAACAGAGCCCTTTCAGTACAGCTCATAAAGTTATCCAAACTCATACAGTTTGAAACACAATATCGTGTCCCACACTGCAGGCAGATTCTTTATGATCTGAGCCACAAAGACCCTCCTTCTTCTAGAAGACCAGGATTCTATTTCGATTTCTCTGTTTCCCGCAATGGTAACAGGAACTTCTGACACATCGTTAAAATGCAGCCAATGGGAAAGTGCATAAATCATCAGAAGTCCCAAAGCTCCTGGTCTCACTTGCCTCCCTGCAAGGAGATCAGCAAGTGCCCACCTGGGAGAATGAGGACATGTCAGCCCTGGAGAGGGATATGGGCAAGGAAATCTAAATGGAGATCTCTGTTTTCCAGTGTTTTTTCTATGTCGCTATGGAGGTCACAGTCAAACTTTACTTTGTGTTCAAATCACCCCCATCAGACTTCCTGGTGATCCTGTGGTGAAGAATCCATCTCAAAATGCAGGGGACACTGGTTTGATCCTGGGTCCCGGAAGATCTCACACGCTTCAGAGCCACTAAACCTTCATGCCCTAGAGCCTGTGCTCCATAAAAGAAGATACCGCAATGAGAAGCCCTCTCGCAGCAATGAAGAGTAGCCCCCACTCACCTCAACTAAAGAAAGCCTGAGCGCAACAACAAAGACCCAGTGCAGCCAAAAATAAAATAAATAAATGAAAACCACAGCCATCAAGACCCTCTCTTGCAAAGGCAGCATTTGCTGGGGATACAAAACTGTGAGCCGGCCAGGGTGGGTTGTCTCTGAATGTCAAAAAATGTTTGCAGCATTCAAACAGATGCTCTAGTTCTTCTCTTCAGATACACTGCATTGGTTCGGCCTTCCAAGAAGTGAGCCAAGATGGGGTCAGATGTGCAAGGGATTTACAATATGGGGGTGTGTGTGTGTGGAATGCTTGAGAAGGAACATACAGAAGGAGCCAGAAGAGGCTGGGAGAACCATCAGACTGCAAGACAGCTATTTAGCAAAGAGAAAGAAGGAAGGAATAGGGGATAGGAAGAGTCTTCAACTGCAGGGCAAGGTTAAGGAAGTTCCCACAAAGCCAGTGGAGAGTCCTTGATCTCAAGTCGCCCATCAGAGAAGCCTTGTGTCTCCCAGGAATTAGATGTTTTAGAGTCCCTGCCGCACTCAGTCATTGGCTGGGATGGGCTAGAGGGGATCAAAGGCACCTCCTGTGTGAACTCTGCAGACCCCACGACCACTGCCCCCAGAGTCAACAGCCCGCAGTCAGAGCTCTGGGTGGTGCATTTCCAGAACTGCCCCATCCCACCCCTTGTGCCACAGGGCTCTTCCGTGGGTGCCATGAGCCTCTCTTTCCAAGCAGAAACTTTCAAGAGGGAGAATAGTGGAACGAACTACAGCTCCCCTCCCCTCTGCTGCCCTTGACCTGAGGACGTAAGTGGTACTCATCTCCCCCACCACCATCCATTCTCAATTATCCGAACACTCAGCTGTCACCTGGGAAGATCTTGGTACGTTACCTGGTGGTGTGACCTTTAGTCCTGAAGGGTCTCAACTCTGGGTTGCACGCAAAATCGCTTCCGTCATGTCCGACTCTATGGACTGTAGCCCACCAGGCTTCCTCTGTCCATGGGATTCTCCAGGCAAGAATGTTGGAGTGGGTTGCCATGCCCTCTTCCAGGGGATCTTCCCTACCTAGGGATCGAACCCGGGTCTCTTACATCTCCTGCATTGGCAAGTGGGTTCTTTACCACCAGCGCCACCTGGGAAGCCCAGGCAGGTTAGGGGCTTCTCTGGTGGTCCAGTGGTTAAGCATCCACACTGCAATGCAGTGGACACAGGTTTGATCCCTGGTCTGGGAAGATCTCACATGTCACGGGGCAACTAAGCCCGTGTGCCACAACTACTGAGCCCATACTCTGGAGTCCGCTAGCTGCATCTACCAAGCCTGTGTGCCCTAGAGCCCATGTTCAGCAACAAGAGAAGCCACCGCAATGAGAAGCCCATGCACCACAGTTAGAGAAAGCTCGCGTGCAGCCACCCAGCACAACCAAAAATAAAAATCACAAAAAAATTTTTTTTTTACAAAAAAATTTTTTAAAAGCCAAACTCTTGGTTATCATAACCAATAGATCACTCTGACGGCTCACTGGGTTCCACGTGTATATCTTCCTCCTCCCACTTTGTAAAAGCAGCCCTGCTTTTACCTAATTGGTACTAGAATTACCAATTTTAATAATTGACCAGGGTACTTCTAGTAACTTCTAATAAACAATCAGGGTCGGTGTCGACCACCAGAACAGTGACTTCTCTTCTCACCTGCTGGTCCCAGAACACAGAGTTTCCAGAGTGTCCTGGCAGCAACCATAGCTGCTTAAGTTTTAATGAGACCCATGCTGTGTCTCCTGGTGAGAGTTTGCCCCCTTTGGGGACCAGGACTTCCAACCCTGCAGAGCTGGGGGGTGGGGAAGCTGATTACCCACAGTGCATGTTGGCAAACTTACTAATCACAGCACTCAGTCGCGTCTAATTCTTTGCAACCCCAAGGACTGTAGCCTGCCAGTCTAGACTCCTCTGCCCATAGAATTTTCCAGGAAAGAACACTGGAGCAGGTTGCCATTTCCTTCAGGGGATCTTCCTGACCCAGGGATCGGACCTATGTCTCTTATGTCTCCTGCATTGGCAGGTGGGTTCTTTACCACTGGCACCACCCAGAAAGCCCACTAATCACAGTAGTAGAAATCAAAACCCCAGTTGAAGATCAGGGAAGGCTTCTGCTGAAAGTGGCCTTGAACAGCACTACCCTTGATAACTATGGCTGGGAACATTTCAATTCCACCTCTGCCCTTCTCTGGGCCTCAGTTTCCTCATCTGCAAAGAGAGGAAATACTCTCTAAAAGCTAATGTTCTGGGGCTCAGGTGTTAGACTCAGGAAGATATTCCCTTCCCCCTTCCTCCCTCTCTAGTCTCCCTCTATGAGCTGCCCAGTAACTCAAACCCCTCCATTCATTTATTTTGGCAATAAGGCCTCAGGTGGAGAGGATTAGAACACAGGATGAAATCTGAAACACTGGCAGGACAGGGAGGAGAAAGGAAAGGCAGACAGACATAGAGGAGGTATCTTCAATCCCCATGCCCCCCAACCACACAACATGTGTGATCACATTAGTTCCCTGACCGGGGATCGAATCAGTGCCCCTGCAGTGGGAGCACGAAGTCCTAACCACTGGACCACCAGGGAAGTCCCCACAGAGGAGGTAGCCTGGAGGAAAGCTGTTTGAAGTACAAGGAAGAGAAGATGTTCTAGACAGAGGAGACAGAAAAAAAGAGAGGGGTTTTACGACGTTCTAGGAACACCAGCTGAGGTCAAGGCCGAATGGAGAAGAGGCAAAAGTAGGAGACCCAAAAGGCTAAGGGTTTTGAATGTCAGGATAAGGTTAGATTTTTTCGGAGGTGGTGGTTGTACAATTGCTAAGTCGTGTCTGACTCTTTGCTGCCCCATGGACTGCAGCACACCAGGCTTCTCTGTCCTTCACTATCTCCCAGAGTTTGCTCAAACTCATGTCCATTGAGTCTGTGACACCCTCTAATCATCTTGTTCTATACTGCCCCCTTCTCTTTTTGCCCTTAATCTTTCCCAGCATCAGGGTCTTTTCCAATGAATTGTCTCTTTGCCGAGGTATTGGAGCTTCAGTTTCAGCAGCAGTTCTTCCAAAGATTATTCAAGGTTGATTTCCTTTAGGGTTGACTGGTTTGACCTCCTCCACATCCAAGGGACTCTCAAGCATCTTCTCCAGCATCACCATTCGAAAGTATTTTCAGAAGTAACAGGAAGTTATTGGCAATTTTATGTAGGGGACTAACCCAATCTACTTTGTACTTTACGGAGCTGATGGTCACATAGACTTGGATTCTTTTTTAAAAGTTTTGATAGAGGCTGGAGGGAGACAAGGTAGGAAGTAAGGCAATAATCTTCCCGGAAGAGGTTTGATGGCCCTGGGCCAGATTTGGTCCCAAAGAATGTTTGGTGGCTCAGTGGTAAAGAACCCACCTGCCAATGCAGGAGCCCAGAGTTCGATCCCTGGGTCGGGAAGGTTCCTTGGAGATGGAAATGACGATCCACTCCAGTATTCTTGCCTGGGAAATCCCACGGACAGAGTAGCCCTGTGGGCTACAATCCATGGGGTCACAAAGAGTCAGACATGACTTACCAACTAAAACACCGTTTCATTTGGCCCATTCAGTATTTCTGAATTTGGGGAATTCGTTTCAAACATTTAAAAGTTGGACAATTGGGGAATTCCCTGGTGGTCTAGTGGTTAGGACTCCATACTCCCACTGCTGAGGGCCTGGGCTCAATCCCTGATTGGGAAATTAAAATCCCACAAGTTGCGTGGCATGGCCAAAATTGTATTTTAGAATATGGATTCCCTGCTTGAAAAATCATCTGTCCACACAGGGCCCATGATGCTTCAGTTTGCTTCATCCCCACCATTCCCTATGTTGTTACACCTGACCCTAGCCAGTTTGCAATCAATGGCTCTCAAACTTCTAGAAATGGGGAATTCCCAGGCAGACTAGTGATTAGGAGGGTTCAATCCCTGGTCAAGGAACTAAGATCCCACAAGCTGTGTGGCACAGCCAGAAACAGACAGACAAACTCAAGCGTCCAGAAGAGTGGAGAGGTATGTTGGAAAGAGTGTGCTGGGTGGACAAATAGGAAAGGTGCGGGGCGTGTTGGGGGTTTTCTCCTTAGGGAAACGGTGTGGGTGAGGCTGCATGGATGAGGCTGAGATAGAAAGGAAAACAGAGCCTGGGAGGGTGAGCTGTTCCCATCTCATCTCCATCCTCACCCACCCCACTTCCTTCCAGGTCATCAGTTTCCAGTTACCAAACAGACAGTGGTCCTTCATACCTGGGTAGTGCCTTTGCACGTGCTGCTGCCTCGAATCCCCTTCCCTCCCTTCTATCTGGTGAACTCTGTGAATCCCAGCTGCATCTCATGACGGGCTACTGCTTGTTTACAATAGGGGTCGAAAAGGCAACCTGGGCTGACTTGACCCTGAAAGCCCCAGTTTATAACCTCTTTCCTAAGTAGGCTTTCCTGAGTTAGTTCTCTGAGGTCCTACTCGGATGGATGGATGGATGGATGGATGGACGGACGGATGAACGGATGGACGGATTGATGAATTTATATCGGATTGCAGAGCTTAGATGTTTCCCTCCTTGAAAAAGACATAGGCTCCGCCGCACAAGAACAGACTGGGACAGTCTGAGACAGTCTGGTCCCGCAGGGGCCTGGAGGCTGGACCAGGTGACCCTCTCAGACTCCCCCGAGTCCTCTCTAACCTCATTCTCGCCCCCTTGTGGGCTCTGACCTAGAAAAGACAGGGACGGGAGGAGAGAGCAGCAGCCCACGGGCGCTAGGACCCAGCGCGGCCGGAAGGCGGGGTGGGGGCGCCGCGCGCCACTCCCTCCGCGCGGGGAAAATCTGCGCCCCGCGGCGCGCGGCAGGAGGGCGCGGCGGGAGGGCGAGCGCGCGTCGGGGTTAGCGCGCGTGCGCGAGGGCGCGCGCCAAGTGGGGCGGACAAAGGGGCGGGCGGTGGCGCGCGAGCCGGAGGGCGGAGCCGCGGGCTAAGCGGGCAGGTGCGCGCAGGCCGGAGGGCGGAGCCGCGATGCCGCGATGGAGCGCTGCCCGGGCGGGCGCCGGGGCCGGGGCCCGAGCACCAGGCGGAGCGCGAGCCGGAACCGCAGCCGGAGCCCGGACCAGGCCGGGGTCCGGCACCGCAGGGCCGGGCTGCTCGTAGCGGCGGCGACGGAGCCCCCCAGCGGCTGAGGGGCTTCCTCCCAGCTCCTGCTGGTGGCCGGGACTCAGCAAGCCCCCGCAGCCGGGGAACGCGGGGACCCCCCCCCCACCACATCCAGGACCCAGAGACCTTTAGGAAAGCGAGTGGCCCCCCAGATCCAACAGAGATCGACTCCCCAGCCGGGGAAAGCGGAGACTACCTCCGTATTCAGAAGACAGCGACCTCCCTGCGGTTCCGCGGACTCCCCCTCTTCAGTCTGGGCCCCCACAAGACCTAGAACGCAGTGACCCCCTGTCCGGGATTGTGGGGACCCCTTCTCAAGATCCTGGCCATTACAACTCCACACCTCAAGACACGAAAATCCAGCTCAGAACGCCCCTAGATCAGGGGTCTTAGATCCCCCGATTCCGGCGCACAGAAACCCCAAATCTAGGGACCGGAGGACAGCAAGAGCTATCCCTCACCAGCAAGAGGCTTCGGGGACCCCCACTGAAAGCTCCAGGACCGGGGCCACTGAGCCCCTCGCGGCCCCCTTCTCATCCCGGCCCATGATCGTGGCGCCCTGAGCCCCCCGGGCCGGGCTAACGACGGAAACCGAGACGGCGCCCAGGCCCCCTGCCGCGGCGTCCCCGCGGCCCCAGCTCAGGTAAGCCGGGCCCAGGTAAGGGGCAGCAGGTGAGTGGCCGCCGAGGTCCCTAGCCCTGCAGGTGGGGAAAGAAGTATGGGGTGCGCACGGCCCCCTCCCCAGCGTCGCCATGGAGCCGAGGCTGAAGGACGTCTCTTTGTGTCTCGCTTGGAGGAGCCGCCCCCTCCTCCTCTCCCTTCCCCCACCCCCCACCCTAGCCCTGGGGTTCGGGCACAGCTCCCCAGACCGCGGGGGAGTGGTGGCAGAGACCCTTCGGCCGCGAAGAAGGGAGAAGAGGGTGGGGCGTCCACCCCCAAAATCGCCAGCCTGGAGCTGTTGGGACCCTTGGTCCTTGGAGGATATACACCCCTCCCCCCAAGGCCAGGCTGAGTTCTCAAGTGAAGTCCTCCCCTGGGAAGAGAAGATTTGGGGTGTCCACAGGTGAGGGGGCCTGCAGTGGGTGGCCCTGGGGTGATGGCTGGGGCTTTGGGTGTGTGTCTTTGTCTGTGAAAGTCAAGGAAGGGGTGTGTTTGAGAGAATGAGTGGGATCCCCTTCTTTTCTCTGTAATCCCATTGCCCCCGCCCAACTACAGGGGGCGTGGGGGTCTTCACCGAGGCCATACTTTGTGCTCCCTGCAGGACAAGTGGGGGGACAAGCCCTTTCTAAAGTGAGGCTCTGGTTTCTTGGGAGGGGAGGAAGTCTGGATCAAGGAGCCATTTCAGGTCAGGGCGCCTTTCTGTCCCCATTTGCCCCAGGGGCAGCAAAGCCAAGGCTCTCCCTTGTCCTCCCGACCTCTGGGACACCGAGGGCCAAACCTCAGGTGGGGTCAGCATGTCCTGGACAACCAAGGAGCCGTTCTAGATTCCGGCTTCAGCTTTACAGGTGGTGTACAAAGCAGTATCCCCGCCCGGTCATCAGTGAGGTCCTGAACCCCAGCCCCTGCAGCTCATGGGAGGATGAGAGGCCCAGGGGATGTTTTATCCTGGACTTCTGGATCAGAGGTCCTGAGAAGGGATGGGGCCGTGCGAGGGAACACGGAGCCGCTGGGGTTTCCGCCAGCCTCCTCTCTCAGCCCTCTGCAGGCGAGCACTGATGCTGAAGAAGGTATAGGTAGCCCCACCGGGAGTTTCTTTGTTCACTGGTTCATTCAACAAACCTTTAACTAGTGTCTGTGAGGTACCAGGTACTCCAGTCAAGGTCCTTTTTCCCACTTCATCCCCTTTCCTGATCTTTCCGGTTCATCACATCTCTGGGCTGTTCTCCATTTGCCCGTACTTGGTTGGACCAGTTGAGGTGGGTCTGGTCAGTTCTGATCCCACACCTGAAGGAAGCACCTGAGCCTGGGTAGCAGATTCCTCTTCTCCCCGCTTCCCAGTACCAAGTGCCCCCACCCCTCCGTGCTGTTGGTGTTGGCTTAAGGGGTAGGATGTGGCCAGCAGGAGAAGAGGCTTGGGGGCTCCAGGTCAGACCCCTGGCAGCCCTGCCTTCAAATTCAAGGGCAGTTGAGACAGCCCCCCGCCTCAGCTCAAGCTCTGGGGGAGCCAACTGCCCTGAAGACTGGGTGACCTTGGGCAAGCATGTGGCATCTCCCAGAGAGAACGACAGCGAGCTACTCACTCTGCAGCCGGCGGGGTGGATGTGGATCACACCTGGGCCCGCAGAAGTATCCAGGTGTGCCCTCTCCATCTCTAAAGGAGCTCCTCTTCCCCCACTGGGTTCCCAAGAGCCCGGGGCCTTGTCAGACAACCCACCGACAAAGGAGTGGAGTCGGCGGCTAAATGAGTGGAGATTTGAGTCACTGTGACTAGGGAAAACCACCAAGAGGCCAGAGGGAGACAGAGAGTAAGCTCTCCCCTCCAGGCTCACCTGCGATGGCTCCCCATTGAGTCTGGAATGAGCGCCATCAGAGCCCTTCGCAGTGTGACCTGAAACCACCCCCGAAGCATCACCTCCCATTCCTCACTCTCCATCCTCTACTTCGGGCTCATCTCTGTGTCCCCCAGCTCCTTCCTTCCACCATGTGTTGTTCCCTCGACCTGAAAAGCCCCACTGCAGGATGGCTCACGGGCAGTTCTCTGTCTCCACCCTCCCCTTTTGCTCTGACCTGGGCTGGCATAGAAGGGAGAGTAGAGTTGGGCTGGGTGATGGTTGGTGGCTGTGAGACTGTATCTCCACCTCGAGACTCCAAGCTCCAGGAGACAGGACCAGATCTGTACCCCACTCCCCGCAGCGTCGGCTTTGCCTAACCCAGAGCCCAGCATATTGTACAGCACATGTTGTCAAACACAACTTCTCGACACATTTTGTTGATCCAAACAGTGTTTTTCTCCTGTTTGTTGCCAATGCTAAACAAACATGCAGTGTCACATACAAATATTGATTTGGGGGTCCTCTTGAAAAATTGAATGCTGTGACAAGCCCAGACCAGAGCCGAAGAATGATGACCTCCTTTAGATCAGCTGTCATCTTCTAGCTGGCCCCAGGCCCCACCTGGCCTGTTCACTCATTTACATGACCTGCTGGTCCCTCATGTAGCATCTAGCTTTGCAGGCCTAAGGTAGAGGCCAGAAAATGTTTGCTCAGGGGGTGACCTTTGTCTCTGTAGATCTGTGCACTCAGGTCTTCCCTGCTTCCCCCATGGCCAGGTCAGAACAACCCCAGAGCAGCAACTCTCCAAGGTCTTTAAGGCCAGGTGATGCAGTGAGCCTGAATTCCTTCATCAGCCAGAAGCATCTCCACCCTGGTCTCACTTTACACTCTGGGCCCCATCTTATGCCCCTCCCTCTCTTGTAGAAGGATTCAGCCAGCAAAATCTTGTTTTAACTGTCCCACTCGCCCCAGGAGCAAAAGTCCCAGGTTCTAGACCAAGGTCTTGCTGAGGCCTCGTGGGGGAGGACCGCCCTCCGGGCCTAGTTTCCCCACATGTCAGGGAGGAATTGGACTAGAGGTTCTGTCAGCTGTAATCGTCCTCCTTGTTCTAACTCTCTAGGACTGAATCCAAAGTGCTCTAAGTTTTGGTCAGGCAGGAGAGGTGGGGGGCCTTGATGCCAAAGTCATGCAAAAATATTAACCAACCCTAAATATTGAGGAAACCAAGGGGTGATACTACTTAGTATCACAGATCAGCTGCACAGGGGTCAGGAGTCAGCAGTGGGCCCCAGGCATAGGGCATGTCCCTGGGAGGGGGTGTGCCGTCTTCCTGGGTGAAGGTCAACAGCATCCCGAGGCCAAAGGAATCAGCGGAGATCTGTAGTTGAGCTCTGGACTTCTGGGGTTTGAGTCGCCGCTGTGTGACCTTGGGCAAGTCACTTAACCTCTCTGAGCTTCATCTTACTTATGTGGAAAACAAGGATAATATCTATCTCAGGGTCAGCAGGGGGATTAAGTGAGCTAAAGCGTGAGAAGTGCCTTGGACAGGATCTGGCAGGTGGCATTACTGCCAAGGTTCCTCATCCACTTGCCAATGCCCTTTCCAATAGGAGCTAATTGTGCTCAGAGACTATTCTTGATTTTCCTACTGGGGAAGCCACAGGGGTTTTGGTACTCTCCTCAGGAAAGGGGAGGTGGGTGTTTGAGAAGCAGTTCTGTGTGGTGCTTAAGGACATGCCCCTGCTACGGGTGGGGGTAGGGTGAGAGTCAAGCTTGAGGGGTGAGATCTATGTTAGCTGTAGCTGAGGTCCTCTTCCTGCCCAGAGCGGCTTTCCAGGTGAGATACCTGCCAGACTTGTGTCCCCAGACTTCCTGTCCAGGCAGGTGGGCCTCTGGCCAGAGCCAGACCAGCATCTCCAACAGATCTGTTCTGCTCCAGGCTTCCCCCTCCCTCCCCGACTCCCTTGGTCCCCCCTCCGGCCTCACAAAGCTGTGGCATAAAGCCTGGTGGGGCCCTAAGAGCACCTCTCCTCTCCTCTCCTTCTCCCCATCCTCCTCTCCCCCCACCATATACCTTGGCCACAGCCTGAGAGAGGATAGGTCTAGACTCCCAGTGCAGCCCCCATTCGGGGAGCCATGTAATATCAGGGTTCAGGGAAGCATTTTTCAGTGTCACGTGTCCCACACCGGTCTCTGGACATCCCCTCTCCCATAGCACTGAGAACAGCACCTCATTAACCCAGTGTGGGGATTTGAGCCCAGCCCCATGAACTCCCAAAGGTTCGTGTGAAACTAACATCAGACCTGTCTCTACCCCTCTCCAGCCGTGTGACCTTGGATGAGGCAGTTTCCTCCATCCTGTTTCTTCTGATGAAGAATGGGAATAGTCCTAGCTCCTTCCTAGTGTGGGGAGATTTACATGATCGAGCACTTTTAGTGGTGCCTGCTACTTAAGTATTTGCTTATGACTTCTGCCACCTGCTGCGGGGTCTATGATGAGTGGGTCCAGCCACTGTGACTCCCTTCCTTGTGGCCTTAGCCAGTCCTGGGAGAGGCAGAAAATGTTCCAGCTGCCTCTGCGTGCTGGGATGACCCTGAGGGGCAGGGATGGGGACTGGATAGAGGACAGGAGAGAGCCTCATCCTGGTCAGGCCCTGTAGAGGCTGTACAGATCCCCGCCCCAGGATAGCTCCTCATCTGATGGGCCCCGCAACATAGCAAGAAGGCATCTTGCTCTCTCGAATTGGAGGCCCACAGTCCTAAGGCAGATCAGATCATCCCACCCTGAGAGCTCGAGTACCTGCTAGCCCTGATCCTACGTGTCTCCAGGAAGTGCTGTGGGACCTGCAGTTAAGAGGGGTTAGTGGCCAAAAGCACAACTTCTCGACCCGCTGTGTGACCTTGGGCAAGGTGCTTAGCCTCTCTGTGCCTCAGATCCCTCAGCTACAAAAAAGGGATGAGACTAGTCCCTGACTTGCAGTGTCATAGTGAAGATTCAGTGATGAAGATGTGTAAAGTGCTGTGAATGGCATCAAGTATCCTCTATGCTTTGCTGTTAATATCAGCCCCCTGAAGCCCTGAGCAGAAAGGGAATATTAGCCCCACTTTTACAGGTAAAAAAAGAAAAGAGAACTGGGGCAAAGGTCTTTACTCAAGTGTCGGTATCTGGGATTCACAGAGGATTCTGTTCATTCTTCCATCATTCACACACAGCTGACAGGGCATGGCCAGACAGAAGGAACGGGCAGAAACTAACTTGGCTGGCCGTGTTCCTGGACAGACTGCCCTCACACCTCACCTGGGGCCACGGCATCTGAGAGCTGCAGCACCGGGCCTGAAGTGCTCCCCACTCCTTCCTCTCTTGGCCCCTACGAGGACAGTGGTGGGATGCTGCTGGCCCGGAGGGGTCTCTGAGTGCAGCAGGGCGGGTTCCTGCTGTTTCTTGGCCTCTGGGGGCCTGGCGCACAGGCTGGCTTCAGGAAAGGTTTGCTCAGGTCCAGAGACTGGCGTGCATCTTCCTCGGAGCGAAAGGCAGGTCTTCACTGAGGCCTCTGAGGCCCTGTCCACTGCCTCCTACCCCTTACCTCCACCCTCCCCTCTGGCCCTTGTCCCTTACCTTCCACTTCAAGCCATGTCGATCTCCTTACAGTTCCCTGAGCACACCAAGCACAAGCCTCGGCCAGGACGACTCCTTCCCTACAAGATCCAGTCTCCATAGGACTTGCCTGGGTGTCCAGTGGCTAAGATTCCAAGCTTCCAATGCAGGGGGCCCGGGGTTCGATCCCTGGTCAGGGAACTAGATCCCGCAGGCTGCAACTAAAGATCCCGTGTGCTACAACTAAGACCCAGCACAGCCAAATAAATAAATATTAAAGAGAAAAAAGACTCACAGACCCACACTCCTCCACAGGCTTACAGCCTTCTCAGTAGGGCCTTTCCGGACCCCCTCGTCCCCTGCCATTCTACAATTTCATTCCCTACCCCCAGCATTTCCTTGCCTGCCTGCTTTGCTTTTCGTTTGGAACATCCCACTATCTGACTTCCATCTCTTACTTAACCTTTATCATTGTCTGACTCCAAATGATAACGAAGGTCCTTGAGGACAGGGCTGTTCATCTGGTTCGTGAATGTATTCCAACTCCAAGCACATAGTAGGTGCTCAGCAAACATCTACTGAATATTCTGGAGCCAGGCAGAGCTCTGTAAGCCACACCCGAACTGCGTGCCACTGGACACATCACTTAATCGCCCCTTCTCTGAGTCTCAAGTCTCCTGCACAGTGAGGGATATAATGGGAACAGCAAGAGCAGCTTCTCCTAAAATGGTTGTGAAGTATGAATGAGTCAATATGTCTAAAGTACTTTAGGTGGTTCATAAATGTCAGCTATTATTAATAACACTTTAACCCAGACCACTATTAACCCTATTTCCTGACAAGGAAATGGAGGCACAGAGAAAGCAAGTGATTTACCCACTTGACTTCATGGCTAGACGTGGTGGTGACCTGGTTTCACCCGGGGGAGCGCTGAATCTAGGCTCCAGGCTTCCAAGCTAGGCTGCATCTCCCCTTCCATCCCTCGCTAGGGGTCAGGGCAGGGGGGCGCAGAGAGGGCTGGGGAAGGGCTCAGCTCTTCAAGGAGCCTCTTGCTCACCCACCCAGTGACCGCTCCCTTCCACTGGTGGCCGATCAGCCAAGGACCCTGAGGGCCAGGCTACCCATGTCACCCAGCAACAAGGCTCCTGCCTCCTCCTGCACCCGTAGGGGCTGCCACAGGTACGTTGGGAACAAGGAGGCCCAGGGCTCCCACCTCCCCGCCGGGCCTGGCTGGAGCGCCTATCCCAGTTCTGGGCACCAGCTGCAGGCAGGCGTAGCACAGACTATTAATAACCACCAAGGCTGTGCCCTGGGGAAGGGGCAGACTGCGCCAGCTGGGCGGGAGGCTGAGGCAGAGGCTGGAGCCAGAAGCAGAACCTGGCAGCGCAGGGAACCCCAGGCCGCCCCTGGTGGGGAGGGCAGTGGGAAGCAAGTGGTTTCCAGCTTCTGCTGCTTGATCTCGGGTCAGTCTCAGCTCTCCCTCTCAGTCTCCTCACCTGGGAGATGTGGGGGTGGGCTGCGTGATCTTCAAGGTCCCTCCTGACTCAGGCAGGTCTGGGGGGTGAGATTTAGTAGAGCTAGTTTGGCCCCCATGTCCAGCCTAGAAAACCAAGACACTCAAGACAGTACAGCGTCTTCAGGGTCCAGGATAGAACCACGGTCTCCGTCCCCTCTGTGAAACAAATTCTTACCAAGCATCTGCTCCGTGTCAAGCACTGTGGGAAGTGCCCCTTTAATTCTCACAGAAGCCCATCATATTAAATAGGCATTTTCATCCCATTTTACTGATGGACAAACTGAGGCTTAGGCAGAGAATACAGCCAGAATATGCACCACGAGGGCAAGATGAAAAGACCTGAGAATATTCTCCTTTTCCTTTTGAGCAAGACGGGATGTTTGGTGGAGTCTGTGTTAAAGAACCAAGGAGAGGGAGAGGACTCACTTGGCCTCTCATGGGCTCCTCGGGGCCCAGATGTTGTATGCAGAAGTGTGTAGGTGGTGGCTGGGGACATTTTTCAGGGGAAAGAGAACCGAGACTTTGGTGACCCATTAAGGGATATGAAATAGCTCATTTTATAGATTGGAAACTTGTGCAGAGAAGGGTTTAGGGGCAGGGCTGCACAAGGCTCCTTGGGCATGAGCAGCAAAGGCCAGAGCTTTCCCAGGCAATTCACACTTCTCTTTTTGGGGTGAGAGGACCCAGCTCTGGACCACCCCCACCCCAACTCTCTCACAGTGGATGGGAGTGCTCACATGTGAACTGATTTCTGCCCTGGGGTAAAAACCAGGAGGGTCAGGGACACCCTTCTGAAAAGGTGTTAAGTGGCAGAGAACCAGACTTGGGCACTGGCTGTGGGTGGAGGGGGTGGGCTCTCCTCAGGGGTGAGTGTTCCCAGCTCCCCCACCTTCCTGAGCCTGGGCCAGCTCCATGTGGTAATTCAGGGCAACCAAGCTGGGCGACTGCTTCCCCCCAGCCCCCTCTCTGGGGACACCCACCCCAGGCTGCTGAGCCTGGATGAGTGGGCATAATCTCCCCTCACACTCTCCCTTGGGATTGTCTGGCCCCCTAACCATGCCTGGTTCCTTATACCGCCCCCCCCCCCCAGATCCAACAGGACTGTACCCAGTGAAAATTTATTTCTCACCCTGCCCCTGGTCATTGAGTTCCCACTTCTTTCATTCATTCATTCACCAGTATTTAAGTTTCCTCCTATGTGCCAAGCACTGTGTTAGCTGGGGATGCACAGTGAACGAGACCAGCCTGACAGAGTCCCTCCCCTCCTGCTGCTTACATTCTCATGGGGAAGAGAGACATCCACAATAGACAGGGTTATGTTAGACAGGGCTACGCTCTGCTGGGAGAAAAAGTAAAACAGGACAAGGGGAGTGTGGTAGGATAGCCCTAGTTGAGAAGGTGCTGTTGGAACAGAACTTGGAGGAAATGAGCCATGTGGATGTCTGGGGGCAGAGGGAACAGCTCCCGGGTGGGGAGCTGGCGTGTTCAGGGAACAGCAGGGAGACCAGTGTGTCTGGAGCAGCAGGAGGGACGAGACAGGTCAGAGGGGTAAATCAAGGGCTGTTGTAAGGACTTGCACTGAGATGGGAGCCCCTGGAGGGTGATGAGCTGGGGAGTAATGTGGTCTGATTGGGGTTTGATGGGCTCCCTGGCTGCTGTGTCAAGGAGAGGTTGAGGAGGGAAGGGAGCAGTAGCTGAGCCCTGATGATGGCTCAGAACAGTGGGAGAGAGTACTGAGGATGGTCAAGCACCTTCATTAGTGTCTGGTTGCATCCCGAGTTACTTTATGCAAATGCAAGCAAATAAGAGACTTATTCCTGTTTTCCCCCTCACTTCAAAATAACATACTAAACAAAGTGATACAGAGGCTGGGAGAGAGCCAGGAAGCTGGTGGCAGCTGCTGTGTCCCAGCAAGAACAGCCCTCTCCTGATGACGGGTGGGCCAGTGGCACAGCCCCCTGGGGGACATCGGCCTCTGTATAGAAGTCCCAGGTGCACTCATCCTTTAACCTGGCAACCCACTTATAGAATTGGTCCTACAGACACACCTGCACACTGCCACAGGACTTATGTACAAGGCTGCTCATTGTCTGTGGCAGCAAAAGGTAGAATGAACACAGTCAACATCTATCAGTTGTTTAAATAAATGGCAGTGTCTATATCCATGGACTTCCCAAATGAATCAATGGTAAAGAATCCACCTGCAATCCAGGAGACGTGGGTTTGATCCCTGGGTTGGGGAGATCCCCTAGAGAAGGAAATGGTTACCCACTCCAATATTCTTCCCTAGGAAATCTCATGGACAGAGGAGCCTGGCGGGCTACAGTCAGTGGGGTCGCATTAGACTTGGACATGACTTAGTAACTAAACAACAACCTATATCCAGACATACCTTTTCACGCCCTGGGGGCCTTGGTTGGTGTGTTAGCAGTTCCTCTGTCCTGCTGTCCAGCCTCCTTGGACCTCCCCTAGCCAAGCATTTAATGCCAGCCAGCCCGGGTGCTGTCCACACCTGTGGTGCTGAAGATGGAGCTGGAGGGAGGTCTGGGCTGCAAACCAGAGACCAAAGATAGGAAAAGGGAGACAGAGCAGGAAGCATTCCAGGTTCAATTCCCAGCTCTGCCTCTTACCAGCTAGGTGACCTTGGGCAAATTGCTTAACCCCTGTGAGCCTCAGGATCCTTATTTGTAAAATGGGGTTGCTGTGAAGATTGAATGACAGCAGCAATGTAAAGCATTGGCAATTGAGAAAATAAATAGTCATTTTGATTATTAATGTATCATTTTAGAGACTGTAGAGCATAGTGGAGAAGCATTTGGACACTGCAGTGATAATGCCTAGATTGGAATCCTGGCCCCGCCACTTACTGGATGGATGGTCTTGATCAAGTGACATGACTTGCTCTATGCCTCAGTTTCCTTGTCTGTAAACTGGAGAGAATAACAGATTAGATGAGTCATTTACATGAGGGACTTGGCACAGGACAGGGGTTCCTTAAGTGTTAGTTGTCGCTGTCAACTTCCTCTCTGTTGTATTCAGCATTCTGATCCTGGCACCCCAGCCTCTCTTCACAGTGACCAGCGTCACTTACCATCTTTGCTGTGTTTGGGGCTGGGGTAGCACCTTGTCCTGCAGATGCCCTGGCTTCTAGTCCAGCCCTGCCACTGATTCTCTGTCATTTTCGAGCAAATCATTGTTCCCTTCTGGCCATCAGTCTCTGCATCTGTAAAATGGGGCTAATGATATCTCATGCAGACCCTTGGGAAAATAGCTATGTGCCTGCAGGGTCACATTCAGGAAAGCCAAGATATAAAAAGTTACAGCTTCCCAAACACGTAAAGAATTATTCACCCAGCATTTGTCACACCCTGGCTAAGAGCTAGGAATAGCAAGATGATTAAGGCATGGGGCTTGCTTTCAAGGAGCTCCTGGGCTTCTTGCTAGATTGTCAGTCCTCTTCAAGGCCCATTTGGGTGTCATTTCCTCCAGGAAGGCACCCTGATCCCCACTGCCAGTGTCCTTGGAAATGGCAGAGCACTGATCATGGCCTTCCTGGCCTCATGATTATCTGAGTCCTTCTTTGGTGTGCCTCCTTGATTTGTAGGCTCATACCCTCTATCTAACTTACTCACCCCGTGCCAGTACCCAGCACGGTGCCTGGGCTTGAACAGATATGCTTGTCTGGAGGCTTTAGGCTGTAAGCTACATAAATTCAAATTGGCTTAAGCTGGAAGGAAATGTATTGATTCAGGAAACAAACATTCAGGAGTATGACTGACTTTAGGCATATCTGGAGCCAGGTGCTCAGAGTCATCAGAAATCTCTCCATCTTTCAGCACTGCATATCTCTTTGTTGCTTCTTTCTCGGGCTACCCTCATGCTGGCCAGCCAGCCCCCAGCAGCTCCAGGCCTATGTTCTTCAGCTTTGTAGGCCAGGGGTCAGAGGTATCTCTTTACTCATAACTTCAGCAAGAGTCCTAAAGTGAGATCTCAGTGGGTCACCTTGGATCACATGTTCATCTCTGAACCAGCCAGAGTGACCTGGAGGATGGGATGGATCCCCTGGTTGGCTGGCCCTGGATCAGGTCTGGGCTGAGAGTCAGGGTGGGGACAGCCCTACTGAACCAGTGGACTGAAGGAGGGAACCATTCCCCAGAGAAAGGGAAAGTGATGCTGAACAGGAGAAAACACTATAGGCCAATACAAGAAACCACCAAAAATGCGAACAAGGCAAGGATCAGGTCAACTCTGGCCTTGAGGCAATTTATCTGCCCCCATAGGTGGGGAGGACTAGAGGGGAGAAACCTGGAGACAGGCTCGGGGAGAATGTGGGATGCAGAGAGCTGGCTCAGCTGGCTTCAGCCACAGCTGAAGGAATGAAGTGACAACCTCTCAATTGTGTTATTGTTGTTTAGTTGCTAAGTCCAGGCTATATCCTGCCAGACTCCTCTTTCTATGGGGTCTTCCAGGCAAGAATACTGGAGTGGGTTGCCATTTCCTTCTCCAGGGGACCTTCCCGACCCAGGGATCAAACCCATGTCAATTGGCAGGCAGGTTCTTTACCACTGAGCCACCAGGGAAGCCCAGCCTCTCATTTGACACAGAAGCAAAGTGAAGCAGGTGAAGAGAGGCCAAATTCCATCCCGATTCATTACCTGAAATTCCACATCATGGCTGCTTTTTCACGGGGACTTTTAGTGACACTGCAGACGCAGAGAGGGGACCCTCCCCCAAGGCACAATCACTGTTTGATGGCATCCTTCCAGGCCAGGGCTTTGTGAGGACACCCTTGGGGTTTGCCTGTGCCAAGGGCAGAGCATGGGTCCAGTGACCTGAGGGAAGGGGCCCTGGCATGGGGACCGAGAATCTTAGAATCCCAGAGTGACAGAGAGGGCTGGCTGACTCGGTCCAATCTCACCCCCCACCGATTCCCCCCAACAGATGGGCTCCCAGTGTCTGCTTCTCTGCTCCCAGCGACGAAGAACGCACTTCCTCCCTGCTGGGAGACTGTGAGACTGTGAGAACTGTCTCATTTTTGAGTTGCTGTCTGCCTACAGGAGCCTCGCAGGACACAGCGCATGAGAGCATGGGATCTAAAACCGCATAGCCTGAGATCAGATCCCACTCTGCTGTTTATTAGCTCTGGGGCAAGTTACTCAACCCATGTGCCTCAGTATCCCTTTCTGTAAAATGGGGATAAGAATAGTAGCACCCACCTCCCAGGCTTGTTGGGATTAAATGATTTAATCCACTGTTCGCATACCACCTGGCATACGGTCAACACTCGGTAAATATTTGCCGGGATGATTATTCTCCCAAAAGACAGGAGAAGAGCAGATTCCCTTACCTTCACAGGCTGGTCACCCTCCACCTAATCCAGTAACTGAATTCTTATCACTCAGTTGCCAGTGTTACCACCATCCAGGTTCCCTCCTCTGGCCACATCCCAGGAGTCCAAACACTGAGGTTCAAATCTCAGCTCTTTTGCTTACCTGCAGCATAACCCTTGAATCAGGGTGATGTCAGCTGCTCTAACAAATAAATCCCATATATGTCAGCAGCCTAATAGAACAGCATTTTACTTCCAGTTCACAAAATACCAGAGCAGGTAATACTGGTCAGCGGGAGGCCTCCAACACCTGGGGACCCAGGTTCCTCCCATCCTTAGTTCCACCACCATCTTTTAGAGTCTTGGGGTCCTCTGCATCAAGCCACAGATGAAGAGAGACACTTTAGCCACTCTTAAAAGCCCCAGCCTAGAAGTGACACCTCGTTTCTGTTGACATGCCGCTGGGAGAAACCTGCCACAGGTGTCCACACCAGGTGACCACACCTGGATGCAAAGGAGGGGAGGGATGTAGTTCCCTGTTGACCGCCACCCTCCAGGACAGCTCTGAATCACAGAAGCAGGAACACAGCTTTGACGACTAGATGGCCATCTCTGTCATAACCACAGTAAGTCGTCAACCTCTTGGGCCTCTACTCTTCATCCTCGAAGTAGACAGCATCACTTGACAGAGGCAGTGGTTGCACAGCTCTGTACATTTACTGAAATCATTGGGTTGTACACTTGCTATTGGGGAGTTTTGTGATATACCAGTTGTTGCCGTCGTTCAGTCACTAATTCATGTCTGACTCTTTGTGGCCCCATGGACTATAGCCTACCAGGCTTCTCTGTCCTTGGGATTCCCCAGGCAAGAATACTGGAATGGGTTGCCATTTCCTTCTCCAGGGGATCTTCCCGACCCAGGGATCAAACCCGTGACTCGTGCATTGGCAGGTGGATTATTTACCGTTGAGCCACCAGGGAAGCCTAGATATACCAGTTACACCTCAGTTAAGCAGATTTTTTTAAAATAGGAGGCATCTTGCCCCCTTCTCAGGGCACTTATGAGGACCCAGTGAGTGAAATTTTGCCAGTCTGGCACTGTGTGTGTGTGTGGTGGGGAAGGGGGTCCCAATGTAGACCTGACTTGGGTTACACATTGGGTGTTGTTTTCACAAAGGTGGGACCCAGCTCGAGCCGCCTGCCAACAGGAAGTGGTAGGTGGTTCGGTCTTGCTTAGGAAACTCTTCCCCCACCACCGTGGCCCTCCCAGCCTGTGGCGGAAGAGCCAGCCCACGGGGCTGGAGCCTTTGTGGTCAGGGCCACGACCGCTGCCATGAAGGCTGGGTGAGGCCCTCCTGCCTTCAGCACAGATGGGGAATCTACGGCCTCCCTTGGGGTCAGGGAGGACACACACTGGAGGTGCAGTCACATGGGGCCCCCAGGGGCAGCGTGCCCTCGAGTGTGCATGGATGCAGTACCAACCACACAGGGTGAACGGAGGTCAGCCAGGGCCTCCACACCAGGTGCTGGGAAGTTCACGGCCACCAAGTTCTCAGCTGCTCCTCCAAGTGGAGGAAGTGATGATGCTGAAGGTGAAATACCTTAAGGTCAAGTTCCCCATGATAACCAGACATCTATGCCTTCAACCACCCAGTGAGGCTGAAGAGTCTGACTTCACTCTTTGGGCTCAAGTCTCCACCTGAAAAAAGGAGCTGGTATACCTCGGCTTCCCAGGTGGCTCAGAGGTAAAGAATCCGCCCGCCAATGCAGGAGATGCATGGTTCAACCCCCTGAGTCGGAAAGATCCCCTGGAGAAGGAAACGGTAACCCACTCCAGTGTTCTTGCCTGGGAAATCCCATGGACAGAGGAGCCTGGAGGGCTACAGTCCATGCGGTCGCAAGGAGTTGGACACACCTCACAACGGAGCACGCACGCACACCTGCCGCAGGGACTGTTGTGAGAACTCAGTGAGTTAACACCTGGACGAGTGCCTGGCCCCCAGTCGACTCGCCGCAGGAGATCCGGGAGGGCAT
Organism: Muntiacus reevesi; assembly: GCF_963930625.1. Classification (NCBI taxonomy): domain Eukaryota; kingdom Metazoa; phylum Chordata; class Mammalia; order Artiodactyla; family Cervidae; genus Muntiacus; species Muntiacus reevesi. The sequence continues at coordinate 204,111,319 of NC_089250.1, forward strand.
GTGCATCCCTGGCTGAGACAGTGCCCTCTTCTGGGCCTCCGTTTCCCCACTCGGATACTGAGGGATCTGGAGGTGATGTTCCCACATTCTGACTTGGGAAAAAAATAGAGGTGGTTAAAAGCACCAACTTTGGAGCCAGTGCCAGCACTAGCGAGATGACTCTGGGCGAGTTATACAGTTTCCATGTCTTGTGCTCATCACCCCTAAAATGGGGATACTAATAATACCTACCTTGAAGACTTCCCTGATGGTCCAGAGATTAAGACTTCATGCTTCCTCTGCAGAAGACATGGGTTCAATTCCTGGTCAGGGAATTAAGATCCCACAAGCTGCGCCGTGCAGCCAAAAATAATAGTAATAATGATAATAATGATAATTAATACCAGTCACTTCACGGAATTGTGGGTTTCCCAGGTGGTGCTAGTGGTAAAGAACCCGCCTGCCAATGCAGGAGTCATAAGAGACACAGGTTCAGTCCCTGTGTCAGGAAGATCCCCTGGAGATGGAAATAGCAACCCACTCCAGTATTCTTGCCTGGAGAATCCCATAGACAAAGGAGCCTGGCAGACTACAGTCCACAGGTTCACAAAGAGTCAGACACGACTGGGGGGACTTAGCATGCACACATGCCTGGAATTGTGAAAACGAGATGAGAGATGAGGTCAGCCTCCCAACAGGGCTTGATATGCAGTGAGTACATTTAAGTGTCAGCCGTCACTGCTGCTACTACTGTTATTTTCTTCATCTTACGGATGAGGAAGCTGAGGCCCAGAGAGGGGATGTGACTTACTCAAGGTCACCCAGCTAAAAAGTGGCACACCTTAGGATCAAGGCCAAACCTGCTGAGCCCCAAGGCCCGTGCTGTTTCCATCCCTTCCCCACTGCGCCTCTGAAGTCACGTGCATAGTAACTGGGTCAGAGGCAGCGTACCTGGGGGATGACGCGGCAGCATCAATCAGGGACGGGTGCAGGTCAATCCCTTGTCTCCTGCTGACACCTTGCAGAGAACAGGCCTGGAGGAAGAGGGGGATTGAAGAAGTGAGTGGGGGGAAGATATGGAAGACCCACAACCTGGACCCTCAGAACCAAGGGAAGGGGCCATGGAGAGTTGGATTTGATGTAGCACTAGCCCGCAGGGTAGTCTTGGCCTGTTGATGGGGACTGACAGGATAAAGCTGAGACTACCCAAGATATACAACAGGGACTGTAAGAGAGAGGCATACAGACCCTGCCTGAACCCTGGGGCCCCTCAGAGACAGGAATTGACACCTGGGGCAGCAGGGAAGGCTTCCTGGAAGAGTGGGACCTGAGGATAATGAGATAAGGGGAGGGGGCAGGGGGCAGGGAGGGCAGGCCAGCAGGAATGGCAGAGGGTGCTGCAGGGGCACATTCAAGCTGATGAGCGGCATTGCTGGGCAGTGGCCAGAGCCTGGGCTGAGCCTGGGGATGAGGAAGCCGGTGTGCCCCCCCACCCAGCCCGCAGAGCCTACCCAGGGCAACTCTTGAGGCCAAAGCGGCAGAGAGAAGCAGGCACCCCACAGTCCGTGGGGGAGGGAAGAAGGGCTTCTAACAACTTGCAGCTGCCAGTCAAGCTCCCAGGGGATGCAGAAAACAGCCCCAGAGGGACCTGATGGGACCAAAGCCCGAAGTGGGAGCATCGCCACACGTGTTCACACAGGTGCCTGCACACACGAGGCAGCCCTTGGGGAGTCCACGCGCATATCAGAAGTAGGTCAGCAGAGCAGCCCAGGGTCTCTTCTTGATGGGCAGGGGGGAAGAGCTCCAAGTCAAGAGGATGCGCACTCATCAGCACCCGGGGGGTGGGGGGGAGCCCCACACGCTCCACAGGGACAGCCTGACCACCCCCCCCAGGCTGCATCAGAGCCCATGGCCTGGCTGTTCCCTCTCGGAGTCCTGTCCACCCAGTCAGTGGGCAGACATGTGACTGGGGTCAGGAGAGCTGACCCCTTCTAGCCCTGAGACTGTCAAGGGGAGATGTCACCCTACTTTAGCCCTGCAGCGGGGAGATGCCCAGTGCTGTCCTGCCCTGAGCAGGCACTGCATAGACTCGGTGGCCGTGCCAGGTAGGGCTGGGTTCGACACAGTGTCGCTGGTGGAGGAAGCAGGGCTGGGGGTCCTAGGTTCTCGCTGGAAATTCTCCGAGGGGAGGGCACCGTATGAGATTTCATGAATGGAGGGGAGGGGAGGGGCCTGTGTGGGGGAGCAGGATACTGAGGAAGGAGCAGGGGGCGGGAGCCAGAGGAGGGGAGGACGGCTCGCTGCACCCCCCCACCCCCCGCAGCCAGCCGGGAGGACGTGCAGATGGAGCTCCGTTTGGGGCTGGGTGGGAGGCAGGAAGTTCCCTCCTGATGTTCCTCTTCTCCGCGTGAAGTGGGAGGCTGGGTCGTGCCGAGGGGGGAGGGGAAAGCAGAGGAGGAGAAGAGGGTTTGGGCCTGGGAGGGGAGCGGCTGGCCCGGCCAGGGTAAAGATGCCAGGCTCCCAGGCTGGGCTCACCCCAGATCCCAGCCTCCAGCCCAGCTCAGCGGGAAACCATCATCAGAATGAGAACCCAACCAAACCTGCCTCTTGGCGTGGGGGGGGTGGGGGGCGCTTACTGTGCACCAGGAACCTACCACTTCATGTCCTGTAACCCTCAGGGAAAAGACACTACTGTATTCTTTTTATAAGATGGGGAAACCAAGGCACAAAGACAGGAAGTAACTTGCGCTAGGACATCCAGCTAGCAAGTAATCGAGCCCAGCTTCCAACTGGGCAGTCTGGCCCCAAGTCTGTACCTTCACTCTGAACCGCTAGGGCAGGGGTGGGGGCTGAGGGGCAGGCTGTGGGTACCGAGAACGCTGGTGGTCCACCTGGGACTGGAGGGAGCTGGTGCTGAGGCTCAGCACCAGAGGAGGTTCACCACCAGCCTCCCTCACTGGTGCATAGACAGACATGGACACAGACACTTGCTTCCAGATGCTCGGCTCCCTGGTCTAAGCCTCCCTCCATTAGACGGATGAGAAATGCAGACCCCAGATAAGCATTTGCTGTCACCCACCCCCGAACGCTCCCCACTGCAGCTCTCTGCACCCCCAGCACCATCGAGAGGCACACTCAGTACCCCCGAAGGGGTGGGTGTGTCCAGGAAGCCCCCTCCCCCAGCCCATGTGAACACAGAAGGGGCCAGCAGTGAATGTGGAGGATGGGTCGTGGTAGAACAGGCATTCTGTCCTTGTATCCGGGGAGCCTGGGCGGAGACCCAGGAGCTACAGCTGCAGTTGTGTACTTGAGCTGGGCTGTGTGTGGTCATCTGAGGTCGGGGACGGATTATAAGGCTAAGGCCGTGGTGGGGATGTGGCCAGCCTGCACCGCCCTGCCACGATTTTGTCTGAGACTTCTGCCCCCTGTTATGGCTTCCCTGGTGGCTCAGTCGGTGAAGAATCCACCTGCAATGCAGGACACCTGGGTTCCATCCCTGGGTCGGGAAGATCCCCTGGAGAAGGAAATGGCAACCCAGTCCAGTATTCTTGCCTGAGAAACCCCATGGACAGCGGAGCCTGGCGTGCTGCAGTCCGTGGGGTTACAAAGAGCCGAAACGACTGAGCGACTGAACAACCTCCCCTCACACCCCACCTTCCCCTCCCCAGCCTTATTTTCTCTGCAGCCCATGTCACCTTTTATCACAGTACATAATTTGTGGGCTCCCTGTGTATTGTCCATTTCCCCACCTTGAACATAAGTCCTGTGTGTTCAGGGCTGTGTCCCCAGCGCTCCAAACAGCACCTGGCAAAGAGCGGGTTCTGATCAGTACTTGTGAATGGGAGCACCCATGTGAACTCAGTATGTGGCATGTCTTTATGACATAAACACATGTGACTTGCCTGACACTGTGTCTGAATGATAGCGTGAGACACCCAAGTAGGGAGCGGTGGGGCAGTGGCCGTGTCTCTGGGGAACGCTGGCTCAGGCCTGACCCTGAAGCTTCCAAGAAAGGATGGGGAACTTCCCAGGTGATTCTTCTTTACCACTGAACCAGGTGACTCAGTGGTAAAGAACCCGCCTACCAATGCTGGAGGCGTAAGAGACGCAGGTTTGAACCCTGGGTCAGGAAGATCCCCTGGCGGAGGCCATGGCAACCCCCTCCAGTATTCTTGCCTGGAGAATCCCATGGACAGAGGAGCCTCGTGGGCTACAAGTCCGGGGGTCTTTTGAGTTTGGACACGCCTTAGCAACTAAACAACCAACCATTCGCAGCAAAGATGCTCATCGCCCCCTCGTGGTCATCTGAGGCCTGACATCGGGCCCAGCCCCAGAGATCCTGGTCCCTGGACAGGGAGAAGGTGGGTGGTGGAGGGGCCTGATGTCTCACTCCATCCCTCTCCCCACCCCCACACCAGGGAGAAGATGAGCGTGGGCTGCCCAGAGCCCGAGCCTCCCCACTCCCTGCCCTGCTGCGGGCCAGGGACCGCCCCTGGGCTGGGTGCCGGCATACCCCTCCTCACCGAAGACATGCAGGCGCTGACCCTCCGTACAGTGGCCGCGAGCGATGTCACCAAACACTACGAACTCGTCCGGGAGCTGGGCAAGGGCACCTATGGGAAGGTCGACCTGGTGGCCTACAAGGGCACAGGTGAGTGTCTGCAGGGCGGCCCGCTGTAAGACAAGAGTGGGGACCTGGCGGGGGCTCTCTGTGGGGGCCAGGAGGCCAGCAGGGAGGCAGAGTCCAGTACCTGTGGAGACAGTGTGGGGCGAAGCGGCCGGGGAAGGAGGGGACAACGGAAGAATCTCTGGGTAGAGTGCCCGCACTGGAGGGTGGGCTGCTCTGGGGCCATCCACAGTGCCCTGAGGACAGCCAAAGAGGACGAGATGGCTGGCACCACCGACTCAATGGACGTGAGTTTGGGCAAACTCCAGGAGATAGCAAAGGACAGGGAAGCCTGGCATACTGCAGTTCATGGGGTCGCCAAGAGTCAGACACGACTCAGCAACTGAACGATAGTGCCCTCGGGACAGCCAAGGAGATGCGCCCGGGGACATGTGGAATCAGGGGAAAGGTCAGGGCTGGCAGTGGTGTTTGGGGGCTGACCAGCATGTATGTGATAGCTTCCCTTGGGAAGGTGGACCAAGCTGAACTGGGGTGCTCGAGAACAGAGCACCATGGTTAACAGCAGGTGGGAGAGGGCCCTGTGAGGTCCGTGTGGCGTCTCCTTTCCTCAGATCCCAAGGACACTGAGACCCAGAAAGATGCAGTCACTCAGCCCAGGTCATGCAGCTACAGAAAGTGTGAGCCAGGATGAGCCCCCAGTCATCAGCTCCAGGGCCGTCTTGCTTAACGGCTGAACGTGACACCTTCGCCACAGTGTAAGCTCTCTGCAGTGCCCATCAGCCAGCCAGGGACGGGGCGCTGCATAGGTGCCCACAGCTGCACTCAGAGGACCGGGCCAGAAGGAGGAGCCCTGGACGTGGGGTCACCTGAGCTTTGCTGCTTGCTTGCTGTGTGACCTGGGGCCTGTGACTTAACGTCTCTGTGCCTAGGTTTCCTCCTTTGTAAAACAGAGGAGCATTAATGCCCAGCTGATAGGGTCTTTATAAAAGAGTGAGTTGTGAAAGTGAAGTGCAGAAGGCAGGACCCGCAATGTGTAAGCGCTCTGTGAACACACATGTATGTCACATAGCTCTGTACCCAGCTGGGTACAGATGGCAGCTCAAGCTCAGAGTCAGGGACCTGTGCCTTGCAGGCCCTCACCGCTGTGTGTCTAATGCCTTCTTATTTATTCATCTGCTTAAGAAATGTTTTTGGAGCACCTGCTATGCACCAGGCTGTTCTGTGAGCGCTGGAAATACAATAGCAAACAAGACACAGATTCCTGGGACTTCCCTGGTGGTCCCGTGGTTGGGACTTCACCTTCCAGGGCAGGGGAGTGCTGGTTCCATCCCTGGTCAGGGAACTGGGCTGGCACATGCCTCACAGCCAAGGAACAAAAGCAGTAGTGTAACAAATTCATGAAAGACTTGAAAAAAATGGTCCACAACAACAACAACAAAAATCTTAAAAAAAAAAAAAAGACAGTTTCCTGTGCTCAAGGGCCTTCTGGGGGTGGGGGGAGGCAGACAGACAGGATAGGTAAGTACACAGTGTGTTAGGAGGAAAATGAGAGGGTGGAGGAAGCAGCAGGCCTGCCTGCCTCGTGGGGCCTGCAGGCGGGGCAGAGTGGACCCAGGCTGACTGACTTGCTGCATGACCTTCCCCTCTTGGGCCTCAGTTTCCTACCTGTGAGACGAGGACAGCCCGCCCACTGGGGCTCCCGTCGAGTCGTGCACGGTGGCCCGGACAGGCTGCGCAGACAGGCACAGCTGTGTGGGGCACAGGGGCGCAGGGAGGGGGCTCCTCACCGCTCTCACTGTCGCCCTGCTAGGCACGAAGATGGCGCTGAAGTTTGTGAACAAGAGCAAAACCAAGCTGAAGAACTTCCTGCGGGAGGTGAGCATCACCAACAGCCTCTCCTCCAGTCCCTTCATCATCAAGGTCTTCGACGTCGTGTTTGAGACCGAGGACTGCTATGTCTTCGCCCAGGAGTACGCGCCCGCCGGGGACCTATTCGACATTATTCCTCCTCAGGTACCTAGGTGGTGGCTGAGGGAGGGGAGAGGGTCTTCTGGGTCCCCGAGTGTGAGAGCTGAGGAGGAGTCAGGCCACTCACTTAAATCATTTATTAGGCGCCTACTGTTTGGAGGGTTGTGGATACACAGTGAACAAAAGGTCCTGCTATGGTCCTAGTAGGGGAAACAGACACTCCACAGCCAGATGAGGCCCTGAGATGATGGAGAAGGGAATGGCAACCCACTCCAGTATTCCTGCCTGGAGAATCCCAGGAACAGAGGAGCCTGGCCTGCTACAGTTCACAGGGGCGCAGAGAGTCAGACATGACTGAAGTGACTTAGGCACCGCACTGTGATGAGGACCAGCCAGTGGGTGGGATAAAGTTCAGCAGCCCCCTCCTCCACCGCCGCATAGGAACAGGTGGGGACCCAAGAGGGGAGGTGGCAGGGCCACCAGTCTTCCCAGAGGAGGTGCCCTTGATGGGGAGGCTGCCCCCGGGGATTCCCCGCACCTGGCTTTGCAGTCGGCCAGGATGAAACTGCCCTGCCGCTGGATAACTGACAAGGCCTCTCAGAGCCGCCGTTTAAGGGAGATGGGCGTACAGCAGACCGTGCAGGCTGGGGTCTTTATTAGCCCAGTACTTGGCCCAAAGTAGGCGCTCCGTACAGGCATTGGGGGAAAAGGTGGGCAAAGTTCGAGGGGTGTGTGAAAACCCGGGGGCCAGGGAGGGAGCCGGGGATGCCCAAGTAGGATAAGGATGGGCGGCTGGCCCCGGATCTGCTGAGGAAAGGGACCCGGGAAGGAGTTCGGGTAGTTGCGGGGGCGGGGCGGGGGGCGGGGCGGGCGGCCGGGAAGGAGGGGGCGGGGGCGAGATGGGAAGGAGGGGCGGGGCGGGGCCGGGATGGGAAGGAGGGGGCGGGGCCGGGATGGGAAGGAGGGGGCGGAGTGGGGCGGAGTGGGGCGGAGTGGGGCGGAGTGGGGCGGGGCGGGGATGGAAGGAGAGGGCGCGGTGGGACCTGCCCGCGCTCCTGAGCCGCTCTCCCGCCCTCCCCTCTGGCCGCAGGTGGGGCTCCCCGAGGACACCGTGAAGCGCTGCGTGCAGCAGCTGGGCCTGGCGCTGGACTTCATGCACGGTCGGCAGCTGGTGCACCGCGACATCAAGCCGGAGAACGTGCTGCTGTTCGACCGCGAATGCCGGCGCGTGAAGCTGGCCGACTTCGGCATGACGCGCCGCGTGGGCTGCCGCGTGAAGCGGGTGAGCGGCACCATCCCGTACACAGCGCCCGAGGTGTGCCAGGCGGGCCGCGCCGACGGCTTCGCGGTGGACACGGGCGTAGATGTGTGGGCCTTCGGCGTGCTCATCTTCTGCGTGCTCACCGGCAACTTCCCGTGGGAGGCGGCGTCGGGCGCCGACGCCTTCTTCGAGGAGTTCGTACGCTGGCAGCGGGGCCGCCTGCCGGGGCTGCCGTCGCAGTGGCGCCGCTTCACCGAGCCAGCGCTGCGCATGTTCCAGCGGCTCCTGGCGCTGGAGCCCGAGCGCCGCGGGCCGGCCAAGGAGGTCTTCCGCTTCCTCAAGCACGAGCTCACGTCCGAGCTACGGCGCCGGCCCTCGCACCGCGCGCGCAAGCCCGCCGGGGACCGCCCGCCGGCCGCCGGGCCGCTGCGCCTCGAGGCGCCCGGGCCGCTCAAGCGGACGGTGCTGACCGAGAGCGGCAGCGGCTCCCGGCCCGCGCCTCCCGCCGTCGGGCCCGGACCTGTGCAGGTCCCCGTCCCCGTGCCCGTGCCGGTCCCCGTGCCCGAGCCCGGCCTGGCCCCCCCGGGGCCTCCCGGCAGGACCGACGGCCGCCCGGACAAGAGCAAAGGGCAGGTGGTGCTGGCCACGGCCATCGAAATCTGCGTCTGAGCCGCCCCCGCCGCCCTCGGGGCCCGGGCGCCGAGCAGCAGCCAGGCCGGGGCGCGGGGAGCCGCCCTGGCCGAAGCGGCCAGCCCCCCACGGCGGCAGGAGGGATTAGTGGTAGGCGAGGCAGGCGCCCGGCCCAGCGGCGGGCCGGTGAGATGCCACCAAAGGAGCCCAGCCCCACAGACCCGAGGATTCAGAGGCCCCCCACCCCCTACCCCGGACACCAGGAGCAAGGGAGCTTGCCGGCAGACTCCCCCACACCTCCCTGAACCCTGGGACCCTGAACTAGTTGCTCCGGGCCCTTTGCACCCCCCTGGCAGATAATCCCGCAGCCCCATCCCTGGTCCGTTCCCCCTCCCCACCTTCCCGCCCCCACCCCCACCCTGGGAACGTAAAGGAATCGAAGTGTTGGGGCCGAGAAGGAAGGAGCTTAGGGCGTCTAGGCACTGGCTGGGAGGAGGGCGGAGAGCCGAGGGCAGGGGCGTTGCTCATCTGAGACCCGCCCCTTTCCAGGGAGGGTTAGAGGGGAGGGACCACGCCCCCTGCAAAAATGTAGCAAACGTCTGGATGTCGCAGCAGTGTGTGTAAACAGGCCCCAAGAATCCAGTGACTCTCCCACCACCCAGTCCCCCCCACCCCGATGAGGACACAGAGCCCAAAAGGAGGGCGGCCGGCCAAGACCACACACAGCCAGAGAGGCCGCAGCCCTCCCCCTCCCACCTCTGGGATTTCAGGACAACTGAAGGTCTCCGTGGCCAGGGACCTCAAGCCCCTGCATCCCCAGGCCCGGGGAATGAGTTAAGAGCCCGGGCACGACCCAGCTCAGCCTGACCACGGGCACCTTCCCCCGGCCAGGGAAATCTTGCTCAGATCCTTTCAATCCTCGCTGCCCCAGCCCAGACTGAGTGGCCTGGACTTTGAGCAGGTGGCGAGGTTACTTGTGCCAGGAATTTCTCCCGGGTTTCTGCTGGAGTCCAACAACATCTGAGCCTGGGGCTGACTCCATCCCGGCGTCTCCCAAGTTTCTGGTACTGGGGTGTGGGTGTGAGAATAAGGCGCCCTGGAAATGGGAGGGGGTGAGTGTGAACAGGTACGTGTGCAAGTGTGAGCACATGCAGAAGGCACCTATGTGCGTTTAGCCCTGTCTGTTCAGTGGCTGCATCCAGACACCCCAGTCACTCCGCCCCAGAATTCTCAGCGGGCAGCTGCCAGAGGGCGCCCAGGCCCGCGGCTCAGCACACCCCTCAGGGAGCCCGGCAAGGAGGCATCTGCAGGCCCGTTAAGGCCCCGAGGCAGCCCAACAGGCCAGAGGAGCCCAGCCTCACAAAGCCCACCCTCACGACTCCTGCCCTGTCCATGGAGGCCTGGGACCCCGCAATAACCTCATCCCGGGAGAGGCTGTTCCCTCTGCCTGGCAGCACCCTGCCAGCTGTCCCGGACCACACCTTCCAGGGTCCCTCCTGGGGTTCTCGGCCGTTTGAGGGAGCTCCCTAGTGGGCCAGGCTAACCAGAGGGGACCCACTGGCCGAGAGCCCCCACTTCTCCATTCACCCGCATTCCCACCACGCAAAAGGGCTATAGGTCCCCCCGCCCTGCCCGGGTCCAGTTTACAGTGTGCGGTTGCCCCAGGGCCTGGTCCCCCTCCCTCCTCAGTATGCCCGCCCATCTAGAGACCCACCTCTCCGGCGGGCATGGGGGCCCAACACATGCCAGGTAAGTAGCAAACCCCCCCCCCAAGGGCCAAGTCTTGGAGCAGGGCCTGCCTCCCCATCACTGTTCCGTCCCCCCATCCCACCTGGAGCCCATCTGGGTACCTCTCCCAGCCGCGACTTCTCCTTTTGCCTTAGGCCTCTCGACATCCCCTCTCTCCTGCAATAACACGGAAGCGAGTTTCCAAGTAGACACCCCTCGCGTGCGCCCTCTTTTCTCTCTCTCTCTGTTAAGATCCTGTTTGAGAGTCTCTCCCTCGTCGTAGTATCTAGGATGTTAGAGTTGGGAAGGGACCGTAGTTCTGTAGCCCAGCCCCTGTTTTCAGAGGCACAGGGAGGGGGCAGCGGCAGCCGACAGGGAAGCAGGACTGGAACCGGTTCTGCACCCGCCCTCCCAGTTGGGGCCTTGCTGCCGCCGCCGCCACCACCTCTGCTGGGGGGGCTGGGACCCTTTGCCCCTTAGGAGAGGTGTTGGTCACAGATGTTTACCTCAGTTTATGTCACTGTCAAAGAACAAGTAAATAGCAAAAAAAATGAATCACACCGTAGACCTGAAGACTTAGGAAAAAAAAACCCTCGCGATTCTTCTGTGCAGGTGTTTGTGTGTGCGCGCACGCGCGCGTGTCTCTGTCCCACCCCGGGCCGGCCGGGTCATCCCCGACCTCTGTCCCAGCCCCACGCCCCCTACACTGCCCCCTGTCCTTCGGTGCTTCCCAGAGGCCCCTCGGAGCTGGCCTGTGGGGTGTGGCGAGCCCCTGGGCAGGAGGCAGGGCCACAGGTTAGCTAAGCGGTCTGCCACCAGGCCAGCTGAGCAGAGCCCTAAGGCTGCCAGTGCTTCCCGGGCCCACGCTGTGGCCGGTGGGACCATCCTGGTGGCTGGTGTCAGCATTCCAGCCTGACTTGGGGCCTGGGTGGGATCCCAGCCCCGCAGCTCCAGACCCTCATGTTGCCACCGTCCTCCACCGTGTGTTTGTAAATACTCTGGCATCCTTTGGCCCTGAGAAGGTTTTTAAATGTGTTATTTACTTCTCTAATCATGACAATTGCTATAAAATAAACAAAAGTTTAGAAAAATTACCACTGGGTGTCTTGTCTTATCTCAGATAGGGCCTAGAGAGGGAGGTACGCAGAATTAACTCTGGAAACTGAAAACAACATATGGTTTAAGGTGGGGTCTGTAGAGTCCAAAGGCAGCTACCCCAGGCCTCCTGTGACCTCTTGCGTGAGCTAGAGGAGACCCCAGCCAGGGATGATGGAGTATGAAAGGAACAAGGACCTGGGTTCTGTGGGGGAGAAGTAGGGAGCTTTCCCTGAACTGGACTCCAGCCTCAGCGTGGAGCCCTTCAGACTGGGCAGGAAACAGCAGCCAAAAAGCCCAGAGGAACAGAGTAAGCGACTCATCCAGCCACCTAGCAGCAAATGTTTAACGTGCGTGTTTTGTGCACCTGGCTTCCTAGCGGGGCCTGGGGATGTGCCTGTAAACAGGACAGATGGGGCCCCATCCTTGGGCAGCCAGTGATCTAATGATGCAGCAGACATCACCCACGTGGAAGCCTGGGGGCCAGGAAATTACGTAACCGGGAAGCTGGTCAAGTTCGGAGGCGGCAGGAACTCCCCAAAGACGGAGACCAGAGGCTTCGGGAGTTGTCTGGGTGGCGGGCACAGTGGGTGCAAAAAAGCTGATTGGCTCAGGCTGCAGACTCAAGGCAGCAGGCAAATGGACGTTCTAATGCAGGGGAGTCAGGCGGGCGATGAGGAGTTTCATGATTCAACATTCACTCAGCAAATATTTATTAATTACGTACCCGCGACAACAGAACAGTTCTGTTGGCTCTGCCTTCAGCCACAGCTCTACCCAGAATCTGAATGTGTGCACCGCCAGCAAGGAAGTTGGCAACCCTCGTCTGCCTGGTACCCCTCACTCTCTCCCAGCTTCCTCTCCTGAGCCTCTTCAGGGTCTTATCAGGACAGCAGCCAGAGTGAGTCTGCGCATAGGTGACACCTGTCATTCTGTTGAAAAGCCTACAAAAGCTCCCTGCACGCATACATGCTAAGTTGCTTCAGTCATGTCCAACTCTTTGCAACTCTGTGAACTGCAGCCCACCAGACTCCTCTGTCCATGGGATTCTCCAGACAAGAATACTGGAGTGGCTTGCCGTGCCTTCCTCTGGAGGATCTTCCTAACCCAGGGATTGAACCTGTGTCTCCTGCATCTCCTGCATTAGCAGGGGATTCTTTACCACCAGCGCCACCTGGGAAGCCCCAGAAAATCTCCCTATTTCACTCCAAATCAAATCTGAAGTCCTTACAGTGGCCTTCAAAGGTGCCACTCCCTACTCCACTCCTGTGCTGCCTCCGGGTCCTGTTGGCCTCTAGGTCAGCCAAGTACACTCTACCCTCAGGGCTTGTATCCTTGCCTTGGACTCTCCCAAACCTCCCTGCAGCTCCCCTTTCCCCTCCTTCAGGTCCCTGCTCCAAGGTCAATGATCAGAGTCCACTTCCTGGAGCAGATGCTCCTCACCCTGCTTCACTCACTACCATTCCTGATAATAGGCATTGGTTTGTTCTCCATCTCTCCCCACTAGAACATAAGTTCCATAAGAACAGAGTCAGTATTTGGCAAACCACTACTCCCCTCCCCACCCCCACCTGATGCCTAGTACAGGGCCTGGCACACGACACTCCGTAAGAATTTGTCAACTAAATGAATGAATGCCTAATACTATTTTAGGGGCTGAGGATACAACAATAAACAAGATATACAATCCATATCTCCTGAAGCTTACCTCCTAAAAACAGGTATTAAATAGGTTACAAAGCTATCTGTGAAATTTAGAGGCATGGAGGTAAAAGAGAGAGGGGGGAAATAAGTAGAAAAAAAGACTTCTTTAGTGGTCCAGTGGCTAAGACTCCACACTCCCAATGCAGGGGGTCTGGGTTCAGTCCCTGGTTGGGGAACTAGATCCCAAATGCCACAACTAAAGAGTATTCATGCTACAACTAAAGATTCCACAAGACGCAGCAAAAATGGAAGATCCCACAACTAAGATGCCACAACTAAGACCTGACAGAGCCAAATAAATAAATAAAAACAAATTTAAAAAAAGAGAGAGCAAGCGAGGAAAAAAAAAAATCCACCCAGACTAGATCAGATGGGGAAGGATTCCTACCCAAGAATTTTTTTTAAATGTCTGCTATTTGTCTGCAATGATAAGGGAAGCGACAGGTAGAACTGGACGTGGAACAACAGACTGGTTCCAAATAGGAAAAGGAGTACGTCAAGGCTGTATACTGTCACCCTGCTTATTTAACTTATATGCAGAGTACATCATGAGAAATGCTGGGCTGGAAGAAGCACAAGCTGGAATCAAGATTGCCGGGAGAAATATCAATAACCTCAGATATGCAGATGACACCACCCTTATCTTGAAAGTGAAGAGGAACTAAAAAGCCTCTTGATGAAAGTGTAGGAGGAGAGTGAAAAAGCTGGCTTAAAGCTCAACATTCAGAAAACGAAGATCATGGCATCTGGCCCCATCACTTCATGGGAAATAGATGGGGAAACAGTGTCTGACTTTATTTTTTTGGGCTCCAAAATCACTGCAGATGGTGACAGCAGCCATGAAATTAAAAGACGCTTACTTCTTGGAAGGAAAGTTATGACCAACCTAGATAGCATATTAAAAAGCAGAGACATTACTTTGCCATCAAAGTTCCATCTAGTCAAGGCTATGGTTTTTCCAGTGGTCACGTATGGATGTGAGAATTAGACTGTGAAGAAAGCCGAGCACCGAAGAATTGATCCTTTTGAACTGTGGTGTTGGAGGAGACTCTTGAGAGTCCCTTGGACTGCAAGGAGATCCAACCAGTCCATCCTGAAGGTCAGTCCTGGGTGTTCATTGGAAGGACTGATGCTGAAGCTGAAACTCCAATACTTTGGCCACCTCATGCGAAGAGCTGACTCATTGGAAAAGACCCTGATGCTGGGAGGGATTGGAGGCAGGAGGAGAAGGGGACGACAGAGGATGAGATGGCTGGATGGCATCACCAACTCGATGGACATGAGTTTGGGTAAACTCCAGGAGTTGGTGATGGACAGGGAGGCCTGGTGTGCTGCGATTCATGGGGTCGCAAAGAGTCGGACACAACTGAGCAACTGAACTGAACTGAACTGATAAGGGTGGATACCTGGGGGCAATAGTCCCATTACTATGTAAAGAACACTTTGGTGAATCAGTGGTAAAGAATCTGCTGCTAATACAGGAGACATGGGTTTGATCCCTGGGTCAGGAAGATCCCCTGAAGGAAATGGCAACCCACTCCTGTATTCTTGTCTGGGAAATCCCATGGACAGAATAACCTGGCAGGCTACAGTCCATGAGATTGGAAAAGAGTTGGACATGACTTAGCAACTAAATGACAAGGGGATGGAGGGGAAATCTACAAATGTACAAATATCCCCTCTTGTAACACCCAGTGTGTCAAGCCTGGCGTGCTGCAGTTCATGGGGCTGCAAGGAGTCGGACACAGCTTAGCTTCTGAACAAAGTGTCAGAGAATGCCAGGACTGACCACTAGGGGGCCTTGGTTTTCTGCGCTGTTGCTTCTGTCTGCCCCTCAGTATCACTGCTGAAACTGGGCATCCTCTATGTGATAAAAGTCATCGTCCTGCCAGGTCAAAGGGGCTTGACAAGAAGGGCTTCCATAAACACATACACTGTTTCAGAACCCAACCAATGCCCGGAATCCCTTGGATCCTTCTGTTTAGCCCAGGCCACCTCCTCTTGATCATGGAAAGTTTCTTCCCCAGAGCATTTAGTGTCCTTTCCTGCCCATAGTCTTCAGTCTAGATTAGCTTGGTCCCTCAAGAGATTTCCTATGACACTGAACTTCAGAAGAGAAGAGATTTTATTCTTTGGTTCCTTTTTCCCCAAGGTGCTCCTTGAACCCCAGGCAAAATTTCCCCACTCCTTGCCAGTGACAGCTAAGGCTGCCAAGACAAGGAGCACTGGAGGGGGGCAACCTCAAATCTCCCAGTATATCCTACATGCCAGACAGTGGATGCCTACTCAACTTACATCACTCAGGAAGACAGCCCCCACACAGCGTCTCTGTCTCAAAAATATCAAGCCCTACCCAGCCATCTAGTGCCTGGACTGGGGTGGAAATGTGGGTGTAAGAAAAGTAAATTTGAGGTATTTACTAGAAGTGGAGGGGAGGAGACTATTCATCACCCAGCCTTGGGTTAACAGAGTTTTGGGGCAATGGAGGAATTCAGGGGTTTCCATGTCAAACCAAAAGAGCAGAAAGAGGATGGTGGCTTCAGAGGCCAGGAGCTTATGGGGACAGCCACGGAGTAGGCTGTATAATTAACAAACTGTATTGTATACATGACATTTGCCAGAAAGGTATATCTTGTGTTCTCACCACATAAAATTTGAACTATGGGAATTGAAGGATATATTAATTAGCTAATGATGGTCGTGATCACTTTGTAATATACACATATATCAACACATCAAGTTGTACACCCTACATGGTGTGTGCATGCTCAGTGGTGGCCGACTCTGCGACCCCCATGGATTGCAGCTCTCCAGGCTCCTCTGTCCGTGGGATTTCCCAGGCAAGAATACTGGAGTGGGTTTGCCATTTCCTCCTCCAGGGGATCTTCCCGACTCAGGGATCGAATCCATGTCTCCTGCATCTCCTGCATTGGCAAGCAGATTCTTTACCACTAGCACCACCTGGGAAGCCCCATTGTATACCCTAAATATAAGAATTTTATTTTGTCAATTAAACATCAATAAAGCTAAGAAAAAAAAATTAGTAGGCTAGGATGGCCTAACTCAAGAGACTGTGAGCCCTGGGACTTCCCTGGTGGTCCTGTGGTTAGGACTTTGGGCTTCCACTACAGGGTATGTGGGTTTAATCCTTGGTCAGGCAACTAAAATCCCACATGCCAGGTGGTTCAACCAAAAAAAAAAAAGAGAGAGAGAGAGAGACAGAGTGAGTCCCAAGTTGGGAATCCTCAGAAAGATCATGGAGGGGCCTGGTTATCCTTAGCATGAGGTGAGGGGCTCACAACATTTTATTCTGATGTTAAAGGAAAATGGGGGCAACTGCAGCAAGTAGAGGACTGGGGGTTATAATTAATTACAGCTGTGATAAGGACCATGGGATGCTAAGAATAACAGAAGACTTAGTGGACATCTGCTATTTCCTGTTCAGCACCCATTCGCCCCTCTCTGGGTGACAGCAACCCAAGTTTCCCTTGCATGTTCTTGATCCATGTGGTTCCGGTGGGGCTAACTCCATCCCTTGGCGCCATGAGATGATCACATGACCCAGGTCTCGTCAAGCAACATCTTCCTACCCATAAGCCACGGCAATTGGCTCAGGTTTACAGAACTGGGTTATACAGCCCAGGTTGTATAACTAGGTTTAGGCAGCTCCTGGCCCTTCTCTACACCTATTAGGGGAAAAAGGACACTCTTTTCCTTAGAGCTGTAATCTGTGAGATGTAAGTCTGGTGGCCATCATTGCCACCACTTGAGGAGATTCTGGTTAAGCATGAAACCAACACAATGAATGAAACGGAGCTGAGACAAGGAGTGATGGACTCTGATGACATTATTTGAATACAAGGATCCATGACTGATCCATGGGCTTCCCAGGTGGCGCTAGTGGTAAAGAACCTGCCTGCCAATGCAGGAGACATAAGAGACCCAGGTTCAATACTGGGTTGGGAAGATCCCCTGGAGGAGGAAATGGCAACCCACTCCAGTATTCTTGCCTGGAGAATCTCATAGTCAGAAAAGCCTGGCGGGTTATCGTCCATAGGCTCACAAACAGTTGGTTGGAGGAGCCTGGCAGGCTGCGGTCCATAGGCTTGCAAAGACTCGGATACAACTGAAGCAATTTAGCATGCTTCCTTGACTGAAATTAGATCAAAATGGGTTTTGCAGTTACATGAGCCAACATATTCTCACAAATCTATTTGAGTTCGTTGTCTGTCCCTTGCAAATAAAAGAGCTCTAAGTGGACTTCCCCACGGGCCCCAGTGGTAAAGAACCCGCCTTGCAATGTAAGATGCACAGGTTCCATCCTTGGTCTGGGAAGATTCCATATGCCACAGGGCAACTAAGTCGGCATGCTGCAACTAAGACCCAATGCAGCCAAGTAAGTTTAAAGAGAGAGAGAGCGTGCGCTGTGATTGGTAGGCAGAGAAACCTAATTTGTAAGACCCCTGAAATCACTAGTATCTATGGGGTCCTGTCCCACAGCAGCCACTGATCAAAATAGGTAACATTGATCTCTAGAAGCCACTGAGCCCTTCTGGGTCTAGGTTCTCACTTCTCAGGCTGAGATTACCTGAGTGTTCATCAGGACCCATTTGATCCTGAATAACAGATAAACCTGGCTTCCCGGTAAAGAATCTACCAGCAATGTAGGAGACCCAGGTTCAACCTCTGGGTTGGGAAAATCCCCTGGAGGAGGGTATGGGAACCCACTCCAGTATTCTTGCCTGGAGAATCCCATGAACAGAGGAGCCTGGTGCGGCCTACAGTCCATAGGGTCCCACAGAGTCGGACACAACTGAAGTGACTAAGCAGCAGCAACAGGAATAGATTTCTGCAGACTGGCTGATTTGAAACTGATTTGTAAAAGTGAAGCACAAATCAGGGGCAACTTATGCAGAGGCTTCACTTCAACACCGCGATGGATTTCCCTCTCTACCAGCTCAGCCCCCTCTGTGTCAACTTATTCTGGGACTTCTTCCTCTCTACCGGTGGTGTAGGATGGCTGGCAGTCCCCCCAACCGGCGTCATCTCAGAGTGATTCCCAGCAGGAAAGAGTCCCCTTCCTCTCAGTATTGTCCTGGCTGGGGTTTGCGTTGTGTTTGGTTGGTCCTGAATGGATCCTGTATCATGGATGAGCCAATCACCAGTAGCCGGGGCAATGCAGTTCTCTGATTGGCTGACGCCTTGTCAGCTACTCCACCCCTGAGCAGGAGGTGGAACCTCACTCAAGGAACTGACAGAGAGGGTGTATTCTCCCGGGAAAATTCAGATGGGGTGTGGGGGATGTATCCTTTGGCTCCAATTCTTCACCCTTTTCTCCACCCACGTCCTTTGCCAGATTATTTTGCAGTGCCCTCCAACCACGGTCAGGACGACCTGCCCATTCTCTTGAATCTGGGGTCAAAGCCTATGACTTGCAGTCAATGGGGTATTAGCCCAGTGTGAGCCCAGGTGTGACCCTGAGGCTTGAAAGGGGGTTTGCTCCTGGGTGCTCAATGACTCTTACCTTCGCCCATTGCAGTGAAACCATGTTTGTTTCTTTTTCATGGACCAGGGGTTAACTGCCTTTGTATTATTCCCTGTTTTTCTTTTCCTTTTTTTAAGTACTACTTCACAATCCGTGTGGTCGCAAAGAGTTGGACACAACTCAGTGACTAAGAACGGCACAACACATGGAAGCCTGCAAACTAACATCAGAATGTCATCTTTTATTTCTATTTTATTTTATCTTCCGGCTATGCCACATGGCTTGCAGGATCGTAACTCCCCTATCACGGATCAAACCCAGTGAAAGCACAGAATCCTAACTGCCGGACCCCTAGGGAGTTCCCCCCCTCTCATTTTTTGTTACTCCTTATCTGCATACGTATGTGTTTTTAAGGACTAGAAAGTATTGAAATAGTTATCTTCAAGAATGGCCCTGTCCTTCCACTGGCATGGAGGGGCCCACTGCCATGTTTGTGCCATAGCGGGTAACTTTGTGGGCAGTCTCAAGCTGTCCCAAGTTGGGCCAGTTTGACTTTTTCTCCCAGAGGTGTAGAATTGAAACTGAGAAGCCAATCAATACCTGCTTCAATGTATCAATAAAATATGAGTGCATAGAACTCATGGGGCAGCTGGGTTTAATCGGAGCCTAGAGAAGCAGGAACAGTCAATGTGTTGGTTAAACTGATGCTGTAACACATGAAACTCGAAATCTCTGGGGCTTAACATCACAAACATTATAACTGCCTCACCAAACAGTCTGAGGCTAGTCTTCCGCATGGTGATTTGAGGACCTCTGTCTGTGGTTCTGCTCCCCCCGGGGCCTCATTTGGGAGATGGCAAACAATATAGAGAGAAGATAAATTCTCTCTCTGTCCCAGAAGTGGAACACACCTTCCACTCACATCCCATTGGCTGGAACTGGTCATATGACCACACCTAAAGATCCGCTGGAAAAGGAAATGGCAACTCACTCCAGTATTCTTGCCTGGAAAATTCCACAGACAGAGGAGCCTGGTGGGCTATAGTCCATAGGGTCGCAAAGAGTCAGACATGACTGAACGACTAAACAACAAAAAAACATAAGGGAGGCTGGGAAATAGATGCCCAAGAGGAAAGGAGCCACATTTCTCTGCTACAGAAGGACTGGAGAGAGAAAGAGGGAGGAAACGGACAGAGTAAAGCAGAGAGGAATGGCCAGAAATGATCATGAAGGTAAACTGGCTGGGTACTTACCAGTTTTCTGGTTCTAAATTCCTACACTCTAATACTTTGGCCATCAGATGCGAAGAGCCGACTCATCAGAAAAGACCCTGATGCTGGGAAAGATTGAAGGCAGGAGGAAAAGGGGACAACAGAGGACAAGATGGTTGGATGGCTTCACCGACTTGATGGACACGAGCCTGAGCAATCTCCGGGAGATGGTGAAGGACAAGGAAGCAGGGGGAAGAATAGTTGGGCTGGTCTATCAGTGATTCGCAAACTTGCGCATGAATAAGAATCACATGGCTGGTTGAAGCACAGACTCCCAGGCTCCACCCCCAGAGGCTGGAGACAGGAGATCAGGAGCAGGGCCAAAGAAGCTGCAGCTCTAGCAGGTTCTAGGTGCTCTGATGCTGAAGTCCCAAACCTCACCATGTGTAGCTGTTCCAGACTACCAGAGACTGAAAAAAAGGCAACATATAAATCTTACTGGGTCCTGATTTAGGAAATAAACATCTGTAAACTCATTTGGGGAATAACTGAGTTCATTTGAACATGGACTCATTGTTGTAGCCATGCATTCCGGGAAACAAGCTCACTCAGGACAATGCAGATAATGGAGTGCAGTTTTTTACACCAGTGGGCCCAAGAGAGTGTCTCCTCTTAGTCAAGGACCCCAACCCGTTTTTATGAAAACCTTATATACCCTAAGTGTATAAGGTTCCCTTAAACTAGTCTGAACAAAGAACAAAAATACAAAGTTAACCCCCAATCATATGCCGTAAGCCTAGGTAGTTAACTGGACAATTATCAATTGGCCTGTGGTCATACCCCAATAAGCATAATAGAATGTATGATTCTATTCGGTTACACAGATAATTAGGGTATTCTTTTAGGTGATGGAGAGCCCTGGGGCTCTTCCTTCCAGGGGCCTGGTTTTCCAGTCGGTATATCATTTCCATAGATACGGCGCATATAGCTCAGTCCATAGTCCAGTCAAGATGGAGTCTGTTCTGTTTCAAGATAGAGCCTGTTCTGATTCCTCCTTAAGTATTAGAAGATATTTGAGGATTACTGTTAATTTTCTTGGATATGATAAGGGCATGGGACTGTGAGGGAAGATGTCCCTATTTTTAGCAGATTCATGCTGAGGTCTTTAAGGGTAAAGTGTCATGAGCTCTGGGCTTCCCAGGTGACACTAGTGGTGAAGAACCTGCCTGCTAATGAAGGGGATGTAAGAGACTTGTGTTCAATCCCTGAGTTGGAAAGATCCCTGGAAGAGGGCATGGCAACCCACTCCAGTATTTTTGCCTGAAGAATCCCATGGACAGAGGAGACTGGCGAGCTACAATCCACAGGGTCACAAAGAGACCAACATGACTGACTCGACTTAGCATGCACGCACATCATGTTTTAGCAAAATACACACATGTGGCCCAAGCAATAAAGTAATTGTTGGTAATTATTGAATCAGATGATGAGTGATTATACCATTCCTTCAGTTCCTCTATGTTTGAACATTTGAAAAATAAAAAGCTGGGGAGAAGCTATGGATGCTTCCTAATTGAGTGGAGGCTGCTCTTGTCAGCCCTTTTGGGTCATTTAAGGACCTTGGATTCTATCCTGAGTGTGTGAGGAAGCCCTGGAAGGTTTGAAGCAGGGTGTGACATGATCTGATTTTTTTTTTAATTTATAGTTTTAAAAAAAGATGTTTTCCTTTTGAGGCTTGGCAAAATGGATGACCTAGAAAATGGTTCATGGCCAAGCCCCAGAGAGCTGCCGATCTGCACCAGGAAAGCATAATTATCAAATTATAAACCAGAAGACACCGCATGTGTTCATCATTCTGAATAAAACTAAATTGAAAAAAAAAAAAACAAAACTAAATTGAGTTTAGGGTTTGGGTTCCCCAAGGCTACAGGAAAACAAAATCTCATAATCACTTACAGATAGCTTATTATTAATAACACAGGGACTTCCCTGGTGGTCCAGTGGTTAAGACTGGCGCCTCCACCTCTGAGAGTTCAATCTGTGGTCAAGGAACTAACATGCCATGCAACACAGCCAAAAACTAAAAATGGGACTTCCCTGGTGGTTTCAGTGGTAAGGAATCTGCCTGCCAATGCAGGAGACACAGGTTCAAACCCTGGTGCGGGAAGATCCCATGTTCCGTTGTTATAGCCATGCTTTCCGGGAAACAAACTCACTCAGAAGGACAATGCAGATGGTGGAGTGCAGTTTATTACACCGGCAGGCCCAAGGCAGAGTCTCCTCTTAGCCAAGGACCCCGACCAGCATTTGTGAAAATCTTTTACACCCCATGTGTAGTGTCCAAACCCACCAGCCCAAATCCCTTTAGGCTTACAAAAGAAGGGTAAATACAATCACAATAACCCCATCATTCACGTGATATGTGTTCAAACAGTTAGTAATCATTAAGCCTGAGCTTACATTCCAAACAATTAATAACCAATAAGCCTATGGTTACATCCCGATAGATACTGTCCGGAGGCAGGGGTGATTAGTGTCTGTTTTCTCTTAGGCAATGAGTAACCTGACTGTGATCTTCAAGACTCCCCTGCCCAGAGGGGGTCTTATCCTTCCATTGTCATTCCCACAGGCGCTAAGCACAGAGTTCAGAGTCCACTGGAGAGGTGGCCGCGCACGACCAGCACGGACAGGCCTGAGATGGAGTCCAGGCCCTATGAATTCCTTCTTCACCATGGAGCAAGCAAGCCCCTGCGCCACAACTACTGAAACCCGCACACTCTAGAGCCCATGCTCCGCAACAACGAGAGAAGCCGCTGCAATGAGAAGCCCGAGCACCACAACTAGAGAAAACCCGAGAGCAGCAGCGAAGACCCTGTGCAGTCAAAAATAAATAAATAATGAAAAAACAGA
Source organism: Muntiacus reevesi (assembly GCF_963930625.1). Taxonomy (NCBI): domain Eukaryota; kingdom Metazoa; phylum Chordata; class Mammalia; order Artiodactyla; family Cervidae; genus Muntiacus; species Muntiacus reevesi. Next base: position 204,133,917 of record NC_089250.1, read on the forward strand.
AAAACATATTGGGGCAGGGGGAAAAAAATGTGGCTGAAAACTTCCTAAACTTGATGAAAGAGATTAATCTGTCCATCCAAGAATCTCAGCCGATGTTGCTAAGACATGTAAACTTTACTCAGTGCTGAGCCAAGTAGTAAATTACAATTACCTTCCCTTTCTGCACTTTTGGTTTTCCTCGTGTTAGTAATTTTCTTTCCTTTCTCCCCATTTGCTTAGAAAAAGCTATGCATGTGTTAATTCAACTTCAGACTCTCCACCAGTTGTCTAAATTGTTTCTCAAGATGTTTGGTTGGATTAACTGGTTTACATATCTAATCTTCTTGAAGAAAATCTCTGCTGGAGCCCCTCCCCCTGCTCCAATATGGACTGACCACTCGATGAACCTGTTGCCACGGCATCCTGGGGTCTGTCTCTCAACATTTCCCAGAGGAGTCCCTTCCCTCTTTTCTGTGTTGGAGCTCTTATTTCTATATTAAATTATGTTTATCCTCCTTGATTTCCTCTCTTGCTTTGGTGGAGCACATTCTTTTGCAATTGCTCAATAAAGTGTGCCTAAAATCTTGCAAAAATTGTTATGAAATGTTGCCAAATTGCTTTCTGAAAGAGCTGTTAACAGTTTGCATTTCCATCAGCAATATATGAACCCCAGACCCCTCCAGTTCTTTCATTTTTGCCTACCTGCTGGGTATAAATTGCCAGCTCATTGGAGCTTTAATTTGCCTTTCCCTGTTGCCTATGAGATTGAGCATTTTTAGTTTATGGATTTGCCATTTGGATTTGCTGTCTACCTATAAAGGACTGTCTGTGTGGAACAAGCCTGGACCATGTTTGCAAATACAAATCATCCCTTTTTTAAAAAGAAAAAAATTTTATTTATATATTTTTGGCTGTGCTGGGTCTTCATTGCTGCTCAGGCTTTTCCCTAGTTGTGATGAGTGGGGCGCTACTCACTAGTTGCGGTATGCAGCCTTATTGCGGTGGCTTCTCTTGTTGCAGAGCACAGGCTCTAGGGCACTTGGGGTTCACTAGTTAGGGTGCACAGGCTTAGATGCTCTGAGGCACGTGGACTCTTCCCACATCAGGGATTAAACCCCTGTCTCCTGCGCTGGCAGGCAGATTCTTTACCCTGGAGCCATCTGAGAAGTCCCTAGTTATTCTTTAACTCTGCTGATGGTATCTTCCCATACCTTTCCCTCTAATTTTAACATAGAATCATCTAAAGATTTTGGGCAGCCTCTGGGCTTTTTGACTTGGTGTAAAAAGTTTCCCCCAAGTCCTAGATTATAAATCTAATTTCCTGAATTTTCCTCTAAGATTTTTTTCTGGCTACACTGGGTCTTTGTTGCTGCCCGCAGGCCTTCTCTAGCTATGGTAAGCAGAGGCCACTCTCTAGTTGTAGTCCTCGGGTTTCTCATTGTGGTGGCTTCTCTTGTTTAAGAGCACTGGCTCTGGGGCATGCAGGCCCCAGTGGTTGTGGCTTACCTGCCCCACAGCACGTGGAATCTTCCAGGACCAGGGCTCAAACTCATGTCCCCTGCATCGGCAGGAGGATTCTCAACCCCTGAACCACCAAGGAAGTCCCTCTTCTAAGACTATTACTAAGATTTTAATTCATCTCTAATTTACTTTTGCCTATGATATGAGGGGTTATTGATTCAATTTTCTTTATTTCTTCCAAACAGATAGCCAGTTGTGCTGGAACATATTACTATATAAACTGCCCTCTGCTGGTACTTCCTTGGTGCCCAGAGGTTAGGGCTCCGAGGTGCTACTGCAGTGGGCACAGTTTCGATTCCTGATCCCTGGTCAGGGAATTAGGATCCCACAGACCACCAGTATGGGCCAAAAATAAAGTCAAAAATAAATAAACTGCCCTCTCTGACTAATGTGAAGTTCCACTTTTGTAATGATTATTATAGACCATTTCTGTGTTGTCTATTTAGTTGTTCTGGTTGCAGATTTTGACATGTTCCACGTGAACTTCTATATTAAAGTTCAGTATATCATGTTATCTAATTTTGAAAAGACCCCATTTATATTTTAATGGGAGCTGCATGTGGGAGCATTAATATCTTCTGAAATAAATAACCTTATTTTCTTTAAAAAAATCATCCTATTTTCTGATGTTGCTTCTTTATTTTTCCTTCAAGACATTTTTTTCCTTCATAGAGATCCTACATCCTCTGATAATATAACTGTGAATGAAATATTTTCCTTTTTCTATTTCAACCAATAATTTTTTACAATATCGAACTACCTCTTCCACAGTGACCATTTCATTTTTTAAAATCCTGGTGTATTTGATAGACTCTCCAAAATACTGTTTTATTTTTATTTCAAGGGAATGGCTTTCGTATTTAGAATGATGTTTGCTGTCAATGTTTGGCAAAGAAAACATCATATTTAAGTAGTTTGTTTCTTTTAATTTCTTTATTTTTTTAGTAATTTTTTGAAGAAGCTGTTGAATTTCTTCAACTGACTTTTCTACATCAGTTGATATGATCACACTGTTACTTACCTTTAATGTAATGTAAAGAATTACATTGATCTACTGGCTTGAGTTAAAGTCACTCAGTTGTGTCCGAATTCTCCACACCAGAATACTGGAGTGGGTAGCCTTTCCCTTCTTCAGGGGATCTTCCCAACCCAGGGATTGAACCCAAGTCTCCTGCATTGCAAGTGGATTCTTTACCAGCTGAGCCACAAGCGAAGCCCAAGAACACTGAAGTGGCTAGCCTTTCCCTTCTCCATCGGATCTTCCTGACCCAGGAATCAAACTGGGGTCTCCTGCACTGAAGGCAGGTTCTTTACCAACTGAGTTATTGATATTAAATGTGTCATACATTCCTGAAATAAAGTTCTATCTGCTCAAATTATGCTATTCTTTTGATATACACTTTTATTTTGCTTGTTAGCATTTTATTTATAAGGTTTGCATCCAAATCGTGGAGAGATTGGTCTACAATTTATTGTCTTGAGTTTTCTCTTTCTGTTTTTATTATTGTAATCTGTTTACTGGTTTACTATGTTTATCAGATTTTCATATTAATGTCATGCTCCCTTCATAAAATAAAATGGAGAGTTTCCATCTTTTTCTATGACCTAGAATAGTTTAAGTAACATTGAAATTACTTTTAATTTCATCAATTTAAACTGTCTGATGACTCATCTTTGAAATCGCCAGGGCCTGGTGCCTTTACAAACAATTTTACACATACAAAAAAGGGAATGTAACAAAAATGTTAAGTTCGGAGACAGAACAAAGACCCAAGAGCCAAGTTAAGGTACATTTATAAATTACTCATAGGTGTCCCAAAGGTTCAGTGTGTGCACATTTGGCGGTGGGTTTCTGAGCTGTAAATAGACGTGTGCAAGGTTTAACTAAGACAAAGGCTGTGAGCGTCTGCAGACGTTCCAAAGTGTGCCTCTTCCTCTCCCCCTTGTCCCAAGCACCCCCTGACGGAAGGCTGCACTTCTGCCCCGTCTGCACTTTGCTGTGTGGGGACCAGGGAGCCTTTGCAGGGCTCTGAGGTGGGAAGTCCCCAATAAAAGCACAGCAGAAAGGGCTTAATGCTGGGAAGTGGATTTAATTAGCGTGATGTTACAGATGAGGAAACTGAGGCACAGAGAGGGGAAATCCCTTGCCCAAGTTCACCTGGCCACAAAGCAACGGCCCAAATGCAAACCTAGGCCTCTCCAACTCCAGGCCTCTCAGTCACAGGATCTATCCAGCCTCCAAACCCCAGAATCTGGGAGAAACCCCGGCCCTCCAGAGCCCACTGAACCCTCAGCTTCTTGGGAGGCACAGCATCACCCTTGTGCCCTGGCACCTCCTGTACCTGCCCCCGCATGAGTCACTCGCCCCAAGCTGGAGTGAAAGAAGCCACCCCCTCCCCCACCCCCCCACCGAAGAGTGCATTTCGGGTTCTGTCTTAGTCACCACATCTCTGGTTCCCACCCCTCCCCCGACAGCCAGGAACCTCTGCTTCCCCAGCCCCGGGAGGCAGCCCCTGTGGGTTCTGGTCCCAAGTGTGGTGGGTGCTCAGTGGTGGGGCTGGTGAGGCCAGGACCTGAGTGGTGGGCAGGGTGGCTGGCAGGGTTGGGCTGCACCTGGCTCTCTAACCACTCCTCACTTCCTTCCACCTTAGTGAAAGCAGTGAACCGGCCAGGCAAACGCAGCCTCAGGGTTCACAACAGCTGAGGCCTCGGGAGTGCTGAGTGCAGCCAGGCTCTGTTCCAAGCCCTTTGCATCCGTGAAGACATTTAGTCCTCATAAAAGCCCATGAGGTACCACGGTCCCTGTTTGATAGACGAAGCAACTGAGGCCCAGGGAGGGGAAGCGACTTGCCCAAGGTCACAGAGCCAGACAAGGACACAGGAGGGAATCCAACTCAGGCGGTCGTGGCTTGAGTCCGGGCGGGCGCAGACTCACTATATGATCCTGCCTCTTTGGCCTGCTGACTTCCCCTGGCCCTCCCCTCCATGATCAGTATCAGCACCAACACTGCCCAAGGGCCCAGCAAGGCTGGGTCTTTGCCCTGGGGCCTCATCCGGTTCTTTCAGCTCAGACCAGCCAGAGCCCCTGAGAATGGCCTGCAGCTTCCCCTCAATGCCAGGCTGCTCAGCCTCCAGGCCTTTGCAGGGATTTTCCTTTATTTGAATCACCTGCCTCCTTCTCTCCACTGGACCAGTTCCCTCTCTGGTACATCTCAAGAGCAGGACACCTCCTCTGGGAAGCCCTCTGGGATATGCCCTTATCGAACTCTAAACTGCCCCTAGTGAGTCCCAAATTTGTCACGTTATTGCTGTGACCTTCGGCAAATTACTGAATCTAAGTCTCAGTTTACTCATCTACAAAATGGGGCCAACAACATCTCAGGGGGTTGTTCAAAGATGAAAAGATAAGCTGGGTAACCGGCTTAACGACACGGCCTGGCCCACGGTGAATGTTCGTTACAGCAGGCTCATTTTTATGGCACTGATTTGCGGATACTGGGTTGTGTTGATGCCTGTCTCTCCCACTGGGCTGAGTGCACCGCAAGAGCAGAAGTTCCACAGCCCAGCACAAGGCCCTTGCTGAAGGCCATCTCAACACTTATCTGATTTATTGGATGAATGACCGAGGTCCAGCTCCCTGGTGGTGAACAGCATTTAGAGGCTGGGGCCCAGAACTGCCTGAACATACAGGCTGGGCTTATGTTGCAAGGAGAGGAGGTCTATCTCTGTCTGGGCTTCAGGCAAGTCACTTAAGTTAATCTTTCAGTTACTCAATGTCTCCACTGTCCATGTAGGGATAACAGTCGTCCTACCTCCAAGGGCTCCAACCAGGATTAACAAATGGCTATTTATAAAGCACATAAGGCAGGGCTGGCCACAGCAATGCTGCAATGTTGGAATAAAAATAAGCCACTACATCCCCTTCAAGGGTCCACATTTGGCCAGCTCTCACTTCCTGCCCCCGCGACCTCAAGGTCTAGGTCACAAGGCCCTTACTTCCCGGGCCCCTTACTCCTTCACGCCACGCCCTGGTTGATCCATCACCCTCAAGGCCCTGCTCCCAGCTGACCCTCCACCCCACATCCGGGGCTGGGTGTCCTGCTCCATGCCAGGCACTCCCTACAGGAGCAAAAATCACAGAATCCCGGAGCAGACAAAAAAAGTATAACTTTGTTTTCTGGACCTAATTTTCTTGACTTGGACCCTTCCCACCCTCCCATGCCCCACCCTCCGCATCACCTCTGACACCACAATGGAGACGGGGTCAGGGAAATCCAGCGTAGACTGGTGACTTTCAATCACGGTGAAGACTGAGTCCCAGCCATTTTATGACAGGGGTCACGAGATTCTTACCCCATCACCTGCCTCTAGGCTGGGCCATGGCAACAGGGCCGGTGAGGGGTGGGTAGCAGGCCCGATGAAGCAAGGGGAGAGGACTGGTCGGACTGAGCTGGGGCCTGGCTGGTGCTTCTGCCCCACCCCCTCCCACCTGCCCTGGGGAGAGGATGAGCAGGAACGCTGTGGTTTCCCCTACAGCTTCAAGGCTTTTTTCTTTGGGTTCACTGTTGCTGAGGCTTCTCAACCCTCTGCTCGATGCCTGGTTGGTACCAGTCCTCAGCTACACGGTCACATCACCACCAAGAAGCATGAGCCTCCCTGCTGCCAAGCACCCCAGCTGTTCATCCCAGCTTCCTCTGTCCCCTGGGAGCCCGCAGAAAGTTCTGGAAGGCCTTTTCTCTAGGCATAGGCCATGGGATATGCCCTCCCTCCAGAAATGCCCTCCTGTTCCTTTCAAGCCCACAGTAGACTTGTTGGATAAAATATAGGACTCTCAGTTAAATAATTCAAAGTTCAGAAAAATCAATGTTTTTGTGTCAGTATGGCCCAAATATTATATTTTTATTTGCCAAACCTGGCAGCACAACTCAGAGGGAAGGGACTGGATTTGTCTGGAAGTACCCAGCCCAGCAAATCCAGTTGAGAAGGTTGTTGGTTTCCTTCTTCCTCAAAGACCCCAGACTCCTTGGGGGGCTCTTTTTCTGCCTTTCCTTTCCCTTCCTTCTGCCTTCTTCCCACCCCATTCTTGCCCCTGGATGGGTCCCCCAGGAGAGGGAGGGAGAAACCCCCCCCCCCCCAAGGCTCCCCATCACTTCAAACTCTGTCTATCCCTTTTCTGGATCGGATATATTTCCTTACTTGCTGACAAGGAAGAAATCTTTTCTCCCACTTGGCCTCCCCTCCCCGTCCCTTATGGGTCACACCTGGCACAATCCTTCGAACTGGCAGTTTGGGCTCTCAGTCTCCATTCCCAGCTGCCTTTGTGGGGGGTGGTAGAAAACAACACATTGTTTGATGTCTCACATGAGCAGGCCACCACAAATCAACCCCTGCAACCCCTGCACACCATCCTGCTCTGCACACGTCTTCCCCTTTGAGTCTCCCTACAATCTGCCCATTTAACAGATGAGGACGCTGAGGCTCAGAGAAGTCAGGGCGGCCTCAACCCAGGTCACACAGCTGGTGAGTGGTGAGCCGAGGTCTCTTTCAAGGACTTCAGGGTTGCCCAGAGCGAGCTCTCGCTTCCTCGGAGAGCTGGGCTCCCCACAGAGGTGATCAAGCCCTGCAGGGAGGGGCTGAGCAGCTGAGGCTCCCAGCCCCTCAGCCCTCGAGGTCTGTTCACACAGGAGCTGGTGCTACAGCCACCTGGTGAAGCCTCATCCCACCCTTGCAGCTGGGGCCTCGAGTGACATTTCCTCTCAGAGGATCAGCCACTGCCTTGGGGCTAGGGGAGAGGGAGGAGGAGGGGCCCTTCGCACCCATGGGAACTTGGAGAAATCTGTGCGTGGGGCTCAGGAGCGGACAAGCCCCCTTTCGGAACCAGTGCCGCCACTCAGCAAGGTCCCGGGAAAGTCATTTCATGACTCCAAGTCTCAGTTTTCTCATCCCCAATAGGATCAACAACACTTGCTACATCACAGACCAGAAGGAAGGGTTAAAAATGGCCTTAAATAATATAAATTGAGACTTTCCTGGCGGTCCAGTGGTTAAGATCCCACACTTCCAAAGCAGGGGATGCGGATTCGTCCCCTTCTACTCCTGCCTTCGATCTTTCCCAGCATCGGGATCTGGGAAGAAACTGAGGCAGAGGGAATTCCTGGTGGTCCGGTGGTTAGAACTCAGCACCTCCACTGCTGTGGGCTTGAATTCAATCCGTGGTCAAGGAACGAAGATTCTGTAAGCTGTGCAGCATGGTCGGAAGAAAAAGAAAGAAACAAAGTGAGGCAGACAGATGAAGTCACTCACTCAAGGTCACTGAGGTCACAGGAATTCTCAGGGCTCAAGGCTCTTATGTAGAAACTGCCCAGCACAGAAGTGCTCAAAAAACCTCCACATCAGGAATCACCAACTGAAATGGCCCAGGGAAAGAAAGATGCTAACAAGTGGACTAAAAATCCAGAAACAGGCCCACGGAATTTAGTATAAGATATGGCACAATGTCAGGTTATATGTATAATCCATAGACAGAAAAAATAGATTATTTCATAAATGGCATGGGGACAAGATTTAGCCACCCGGAAAAAAATTATGAGACTGCTCCTTACTTCATACCTTACACTAGCATAAATTACATTCACGATTTAAGTGGAAACAATAAAAGAGCAACAACACTAAAATATATCGTCAGAAAAAATGTTTTTATCTCAGTGTCCGAAAGGTCTTGCTATGACACAAAACCTAGAGGTCATAAGATAGGAGATGGATAAACTCACCTGTGTAACAGTAAGAAACTTCTCATGGCAAAGCCTAGGATAAATGATGATAAATGTCATAAACAACTGGGGACACAGGTGGTCCATTTTGTGAAGGTTCAACAAGCTGCACACTTCTGATTTAACACCAAGTATTTAATATATTGAGAAGGGCATGGCAACCCACCCCAGTATTCTTGCCTGGAGAATCCCCATGGACAGAGGAGCCTAGTGGGCTAAAGTCCACGGGGTCCCAAAGAGTCGGACATGACTGAGGGACCAAGCACAGCACAACATGTACGTTTTTATTTTTAAAAAAGGGAAATGACAAATCGGGACAACATGTTTGCTCCTCATATCATAGATGAAGTGTCTTTTCTCAATATGTAAAATGTTCTGAGAAATAAACAAGAAAGACTACTCAAAAATTTGGCAATGGACAAGTCACAGAAAAGAGTACACAAATGACTCTTAAACACATGAAAAGATGCTCAACTTTTTCTTATAATAAGAGAAACGCATACTACAACTACAGTTAGATGCCAATTTTTAACTGACTGTCTGGCAGAAGATGAAAGAGTTCTATCGCACTGAGCTGACAAGGATGTGGGGAGATAGGCGTTGTGGATACCGCTTGTGGGAGTGTCAACTGCCCTCCTCCCCCAAAGGGGAATTTGGCAATATCTATCAAAATCACACTTGCTCGTTCACTTTGATCAAATGACTCCACTTCTAGGGATTTGTTATACAGAGATACTCCCACGAATAAGATCGTTATTGCCTCTCAATGTGTATGAAGTAAATTACTGGAAACAAGCTAAGCGGCTATCGCTAAAGAACTAAAGTACATCCATATAGTGACAAACTATAGATCTGATAAAAAAAAAACAAAGAAGGAGCAAAATTTGAGGATATGCACAAAACAATCTCTAATACACTGTTGCATGAAAAAAGCAGCATACAAAGAACATATAGAATTATACCCTTTAGTTAAAAAAGGATGGGTGGATAATATGCATATACATGTATTTGCTTATATATGTATGAAAGATCTCCAGGTAACATAACACCTACGATGCCTTGCGTCAGGAACTTAGTGGCAGGGTACGGAGTGAAAGAGGAAGAATTTCCACTGTATATCCTTTAGTGCTTTTGGGATTTTGAAGCACAGAAATCTAATACCTTATTTTTAACTTTTTATTTTGTATTAGGGTATACCTGATTAACAATGTTGTGGCAGTTTCGGGTGAACAGTGAAGGGACTCAGCCCTACATATGTGTGTATCTAATACCTATTTTTAAAAACATATTAAATTTTTATTTTAAAACTTTGAAATTAAAATAAAACAGGGCAGGCTCTACCCAACTCTGGCCTGTGATGGCCACATGGTAACGCAAAACCAGCCTTGCTAGACCTGTCATGCTTCTAGAAGAAGTTGGAACTGAATTTCATACGGAAATTACCTGTGTTCATGGTGGCGACAATGCAGAGCCCACTGTGGCACGCTCATTACTTGCTTCTCCCTTAGTTACAGAACTCTGATTTGAAGTCTCAACATGATCACATTAAAAAAAAAGAAAAAGTATTTCCTGGCCTCCTTTGCCACTAGGATTGGCTGGTGAAATAGAACCTGTGGTCTCCCTGAGTGGAGATACACAAAATCTGGAATGGGGGCTTTGAGCTGGTGGGAGAGCTGCCCCTTTTGCCTCACCCAGCGCCTCTTCTTCCTGCTGAAGCACAGGTGTGAGCACTGGCAGCTATTTTGTGACTCTGGGGATGGAGCTAAGAGCTGAGGATGGTAACACAGAAATACAGAAGGAAGCTGGGTCCTTGGTAATACTGTGGAGCTGGCACACCTCCTTGGACTGGGCCTACTTGCCTTGTAGGGCACATTCACATAGTAGCCATGTGACATAGCTTACATGTGTATGTGACCATTTCCTAGACTACAATAGTGGAAAGTCTTGTTTGAACAAAATCAGCATAATCACAACAATTTTTTTCAACAAGTGGAAAAAAGTGTTGGAGAATAGGGTATCTTTCTCTAATTTGCACAAAGAATTAGATTATTATTTGCCTAAGCTACTATAGTCAGGTCTCAATCAAATGTAAATTCAACTAACCCAGCAACTAATTTTTAAAAATTAAATAGAAAAAAATCCACCCTAAAATTCATATGAAATCTCAAGGAACCCTGAATAGCCAAAACAATCTTGATAAAGAATGCATTTAGAAGACTCATACTTTCTGATTTCAAAATTTATTACAAAGCTACAGTAATCAAAACAGTGTGGTACTGCCATAAAGACAGACATATAGACCAATGAAATAAAATAAATCCTCACATATATGGTCAAATGATTTTCAACAAAGTTGTTAAGACCATTCAACGGGAAATGGATAGTCTTTTCAACAAATGGTATTAAGAAAGGTGGATATCCACATGCAAAAGAATAAAATTGGGTATTTCCTTGGTGGTCCAGTGGTTAAGAATATGCCTGCCAATCCAGGAGACACAGGTTTTATCCCTGGGCCAGGAAGATTCCACAAGCCAAGGGGCAACTAAACCCATGTGTCTAGAGTGCATGTTCTGTAACAAGAGAAGTCACCACAGTGAGAAGCTACCACAGTGAAAATCCAGCCTAGCCAAAAGTAAATAAATACAACTCTTTTAAGAATTAGACTAAAGTTAGGCCTCTACATAATACCATATACAAAAATTAATTCAAACTGGATTAAACACCTAACACTGTAAAAACTCCTAGAAAAAAAAATATAGGGGAAAAGCTTCATGAATCGGATCTGACAATGAATTCTTGAATATGACACCAAAAGCACAGCAACAAAAGCAAAAAAAAGATAAAAGGGACTACATCAAACTTAAAAGCTTCAGCGTCTCAAAAGACACAATCAACAGAGTGAAAAGGCAACCTACAGAATGGGAAAAAATACATAAAGAATCCCACAACTCAACAACAAAAATCAAATAGCCAGATTTTAAAAATGGACCAAAGTCTTGAATAGACATTTCTCCAAAGATGATACACAAATGGCCAATACACATCATTAATCATTAGGGGAATGCAGAAAAATCACAATGAGATATCAGCTCACAATTATTAAGATGTCTGCTATAAAGAAGTTTTTTTTTTTTAATCAGAAAATAGGGAATTCCCTGGCAGTCCAGGTGGTTAGGACTTGGCGCTTTCACTGCCCGTGGGCCTCAGTTCAATTCCTGGTTGGGGAACTAAGTTCCTGCAAGCCACATAGCACAGCCAGAAAGCAAACAAATAAACAAAAAATAATAATAATAAGTGTTGGGGAGGATGTAGAGAAATTAGAACCCTTGTGCACTGTTGGTAGGAATGCAAAATGGTGCAGCCATTATAGAAAACAATATTGCAGTTCTTTAAAAAATAGCATATGATCCATCAATTCCCAATAGCCAAGAGGGGGAAGCAACCTGTGTCCATCAACAGATGAATGGATGAGCAAAATGTGGTGTATACATACAATGTAATATGATTCAGCCTTTAAGAGGAAGGAAATCAAGGGCTTCCGTAGTGGCTCAGGGGTAAAGAATCCACCTGCCAATCTTCCTGCCATATAGGAGACATAGATTCCATCCCTGGTCTGGGAAGGTCCCACATGCCTCAGGCAACTAAGCCTGTAGGCCCAGTTATTGAACCTATGCTCCAGAGCCTGGGAGCTGCAATTGTTGAGCCCCTGTGCTGAAACCACTGAAGTCCACGCGCCCTAGAGCCTGTGCTGTGGGCTGCGCAGCACAGAGGAGCCACCGCAGTGACAAGCCCGAACACCACACGGAGAAGCAGACCCTGCTTGCCACAGCTACAGAAAAGACCTCACAGCAAGCAAGACCCAGCACAGCCAAAAATAAATACATACAATTATTGAAAAAAAAAAAAAAAGGAAGGAGATCATGTCTCATGCTACAACATGGATGAACCTCAAGGACAATATGCTAAATAAAATAAGACCATCACAGAGGGACAAATACTGTATGACTCCACTGATAGGAGGAGATCGCTCAAGTCAAATGCATAGAAACAGAAAGTAAACTGGTGGTTGCCAGGGGCTGGGGGAATGGGAATGGGGAGTTTTTGATGGGCCTAATTTCGGTTTTGCAAGGTGAAAATGTTCAGGGGACCTGTTGTACAACAATGTGAATTTACTTAACACTACTCAACTGTACACTTAGAAATGGTTAGGATGGTGAACCTTCTGTTACATGTGTTTGTTTTTTTTTAAACCACAAGTTTAAAAAAAAATTAAACACTGAAGTCAGTCACCAGGTTGCCATCCTCTTAGACAGTGCTTCCCCGAGGCTGGATGTATGAGGACAGCAAGAGCTGTGGGGAACTTGTCTCTTAGGGGCTCGCATGCTTTTCTGAGGCTCTCTCTGTCTGTCTTTATTGAATTTGTTATAATATTGCTTCTGTTTCATATTTTGGTTTTTTGGTCACAAGGCATGTGGGATCTTCGCTCCCTGACCAGGGATTGAAGCCACACCTCCTGCGTGGGAAGACGAAGTCTTAACTGCTGGACCACCAGGGAAAGCCCTTAAGCTCCCTTTTAATTCATTCATTCAACGGTACTAATTGAGCACTTACTCTGTGCCAATATCTATGCCAGGCCCTAGAGTGACAGAGATGAAGTAGCTCACAGTCTAGAGAGGGGACAAATAATAAACGCCGAATGCATAAAAAGATCAGTGTTATTGACTTTTCAGCCAATTCAGGGGGATGACGGGATCCAGGGTGACTTTGAGGGGGGACATGATTACTTGAACATCGAATGATGGAAGGAGGGGGCCATGTGAGGACATGGGAGAAGGGCTCCTGGCAGAAGGGGAGGGAAAGTGCCAAGACCCAGGGGCAGAAATGAGCCTGGCCTGTTTGGGGAGGATGAGGCAGGAAGGCTGCATGACTGACTCAGAGAGCAAGGCGGAGGTGAATGGTTAAAGTACTGGCAGCAAGCCCACGTATCCGAAACAGAGAAAAAGCAGTGTTTTATCAGCATAAACTCTTTTTTTAAAATCAGCATAAACTTGGTTTGGGAGTTCAGATATATCATTAGATTTTATGGTAAAAATATATATTGTAAAACCATTATCCTTCAATGAAAAATAAATTTGAAACAACAACAAAAATACCAGGCAAAAATAAATAAATTATAACAATAATTTTGTCTTAGAGAAAGACTGGGTCAACAGACATCCCTCAAAGTCTGCTATTTACCTCAATACATCCACTGTCTGCCGAATCTCTGAACCAGTTCCTTGGGATAATTTAAAAACAACTGATCTTCATGGGTCCCATCACCCCTACTCAGCCGCTGGGTGTACTGAGGCCCAAAGCAGAGAAGCTCCAAGTAAGGCCAGGGGAGAACAGGAGTTAGGCCTGAAGGTGAGGCCCACCTCTCCCCAGTGTGGGCTTGGGGGGCATGGGAGAGGAAGCCGGCCACAGCCCGTGACCCTCACTTTCGTGGTAGGAGCCATGAGTGGTGGGACACTGGAGGGCCCTGAACCCACTTCCAGCGTGGGGAGAAGCCTCTCCCTCACCTACCCCCGCAGTCTGGGCATGAGTGTGGGGCCTGGGAGGAACAGCTGAGGGTCAAGCTAGTGGCCTGCTGGCAGGACTGGGAGGGTCCGAGCACAGCCACGTGCTCAGATCTTCCCTCACTTCCTGCCGGTTTTCCAAGCCCGCCTCGGCCCTCTCCCATGATTCTCTGGGCCTGGCTCCCCGTCTAGTGCATCTCTTTGAAGCCAAGAGTCCCCCTTGGTTTCTGTTACTTGTTGTCAGGAACTCTGCAGGATGTGGAGGGTCTCCCAAGCTGCGGGGCTTCCATCTTCAGTCCTGTAGCCCTTTCGACAGCTGCTTGGGTCTCAGTTCTGTTACTGACTGGCTATATGGTCTGGGAGAGCCAACCTCGGGCTCTGCCAGGCTGGGAGGAACATTGGCAGAGCAAGTTAAGGACTCTCAGTCACCAACTGGCTCTGGGTTTCCTAAAATTCAGTTCTGAACCCACATTCAGGATCTTTACCATATCCAGAACGACCTGGACTCAGTCTTCCCATTTTTCTTTAAAATGACTTCCCTTTAAAACTTAAATTCAGGGACTTCCCTGATGGTCCAGTGGTTAGGATTCCATGCCTCCACTGCAAGGGGTACAGGTTCATTCCCAGATTGGGTAACTAAGATCCCACAAGTTGCATAGCACAACCCAAACAAAACAAAAACCTCAAATTCATTTAAAAGGCAACTACTTGCTATATTCCTGAATGGAAAACCTGTATTAATTTCCTCAAACAAAAGGAAACCCTAAAAAACAAATCCAGCAAAATCAAAATGATTAAATTCTATCCAGCTGTCTTCACAGGGCATAGAGCTTGAGGCTTCCTCTCATTGCAAAAAGAGAGATTAGCAAGTGTCTATGGTGGATGGCATCATCGACTCAGTGGACATGGGTCTGAGTAAATTCTGGGAGATAGTAAAGAACAGGGAAGCCAGGGGTCCACAAAGAATCCGACATGACTGAACAAAGCAAGTGTCTAAGGGTAATTAATAGCACCCAAAGAGCATTTCTCCATAACCATAATCAGAATTGAGAAGAAAATAACATCTCTTTCCCCAGGATTTAAGGCGAGTTAGTGATGCTACTAAAGGAGGGCGTGGCAGCCCACTCCAGTATTCTTGCCTGGGAAATCCCATGGACAGAGGAGCCTGGCAGGCAACAGTCCATGGGGTCGCAAAAGAATTGGGCATGACTTAGCAACTAAACAAGGACACTGTTTAAAACAGGTGCATATACAGTGCACCTAGACATTGGCAACGACCAGTCTGATTCAACCAGGGTCCTGTCACATCGACGGTTCCTTCAGAGTGACCTTGGGCAGGTCACTCAACTTCTCTGTGCCTCAGTTTCCCCCTCGCTAGAATAGGATAAATAACAGAACCCACTTCCTCAGGGTGCTGTGAGGATTAAAGCCGGGAATAGGAAACCTGCGATAGAGACAGGGCTGAGAAATCCCTGTGAAGTAGATAAGCCCACCACGTCATAGGTGGGACTCCTGAGGCGCAAGTAGGGGAACGGAGGAGCTCAGAGCATCTGGGAGCCCCTCTTCCCTCAGCCGCTCACCAGCCC
The DNA here is from genome assembly GCF_963930625.1 of Muntiacus reevesi. Taxonomy (NCBI): domain Eukaryota; kingdom Metazoa; phylum Chordata; class Mammalia; order Artiodactyla; family Cervidae; genus Muntiacus; species Muntiacus reevesi. The sequence continues at coordinate 204,149,331 of NC_089250.1, forward strand.
CAGCCAGCCTCACCCCACCCTGCACCCTCCCTCTGCCCCTCACTCACCCCATTTCCCGCCCCCCAAGCCCAAGCCCTTGCTCCAGCCAGGAGACTTGGTTGAATTCTCACAGGAACCCCGAGAGGGAGGCGAGTTCATCAGGCCCAGGCCCCTGAGGGTAGGGCTGAGCCCTGAATGGGTGACATAATTCCTGTCAGTCTCTTCGTGCAGCAGGGCCGGGAGGAAGACGCGGTGGATTCTGGGCTCCCCCATCCCCCATCCAGCCCGCGCCCCCCACATGCACTTTATCTCTAGGCGGCAGCAGCTGAGCCTCCGGGTATCTCTCTGATCCCCCAAATTTCCGGTTCCCCAAAGACAGCTCAGGATGTGGGGAGGGAGGGGCAGGGAGAGGAGGAGGGAGACAGAGAACCAGAGAGAGAGAGAGACAGGGCAGAGAGACAGACGAGAGAGAATAGCTTCAAGACAGAAAAACAGATTGAGGCCCGCAGAGACGGAGACAGAGTCAGACTCGGAACACGGGGACCCAGAGGCACCCAAGACGAAGGGAGACGGGAGGGCAAAAATGGAAAGTGGCACAGGGAGATAGGGGGCTGGAGTCAGAGCCTGGGGTGCAGGGTGTTGGGGGGGACCCGGAAATAGAAAGACAAGGCAGGCCTGAGAGCCAGTGGAAGAGGGTGGGAAGTGCTCAGAGCCCCCGCCAGGGCGCACAAGAAGGCAGGCAGGGACCCCTAGCCCGGAGGCAGGAGGGGCTCCGAGTCCCCCTCTCTCGCAGAACTCAGAGGACTCCCAGCCCCGACAGGGCCACAGATGCTCCAGGCATCCACGCCTCAGGCTCACGTAGTCACTGTGTCCTCGAGAAAGAGGGACTCAGCTCAGGCCCAGCTGCTCACAGCCCCAGAGCTAGCAGCCCATTTGAAGTCCTGCCAGGGAGTGAGTTCTGAGTAGCCTCGTCTACCCTCTGAGTGACAGAGGTGGACAGAGAGGCTGAGGGGGGATTTGGTGGGTACAGATGGAAGCACTCGGGAACAGGGGCTGCTTGGACCACTCGGCCAACCCCCTGCTTGGTCTGGCCACCTGCCTTCTCTGAGCTTCAGTCTCCTCATTTTTGTAAAAGGGTGATAATGAGCAGAACTTGCTCTGGGTCACAGAAGCCACCGAACATTTGTGAAATGTGTGGCATCTTGCGTGGCCGATGTCAGTGCCTGCAGGCGGGCATTGTTGAAGGTCGATGATCCACAGCATCCTGTCTAGATGAGTCAGGGCCCTTTCATTTGCAAATGACAGAAACGCAGCTCAAGCTGAGCCAAGTGAGGGGTGGTTATTAGCTCATGTAGCTGAGCAGTTCACGGGTGGCGCCAGCTTCAGGAACGAATGGATCCAGGACCTCAACCCGCAGTCTCAGAAGCCTTTTTTCCCCTACCTGGTGCTGCTCACCTCTGTACTGCCTTCTCCCTCACAGGCGCCCTTCACATGGTGGCCCCTGGCAGCTCCAAGCCTACATCCTCCCTGTTGAGGGGTCCCAGGAGAGAGAGAAAGAGACAGCCTTAGTTCCAAAAGTGTTAGCAGAAGTCCCAATGCCGATGACTTTTATAATTACTTTTATTTATTTATTTAGGTTGCACTGGTCTTCCTTGCTGTGAGCAGGTTTTCTCTAGTTGCATCGAGCGGGGGCTACTCTTGGTTGCAGTTCGCAGGCTTCTCATCACGGTGGCTCCTCTCATTGTGGAGCACGGGCTCTAGGCACATGGGCTTCAGTAGTTGCAGGACCAGGTTCAGTAGCTGTGGGGCCTGGGCTTGGTCTCTCAGCAGCATGTGGAATCTTCCTGGACCAGGGATTGAACTCATGTCCTCTGCATTGGCAGGTGCGTCCTTAACCACTAGACCACCAGGGAAGTCCTGCCAAGCAGAATTTACTCTCTGTGGAACTTCTCCTTTGGTTTGCCTCTCTCTTTTCACCTTCTGTACCAACTTTTAGGAGCTTCCCTGGTGGCTCAGACATGAAATTCTAATATGGCCTCCCTCCCTCCCTTCCAAAGTAGGCCATGCTTCCGTAAGTAACTTTGGGATTGCTGTGTGACCTGAAGCAAGTCACTTAACTTCCCTGAGTCTGTTTCTCTTCTCTACAAGAGGGGCTTCCTCATACCGTGTAGGCAGAGTGTTATGAGACTCAGTGAAATTGTGAGTGCAGTTCTCAAAAAAATGTGAGAACCCCACATGTGAGATGTCATCCCAACCACCGTCTTCCTTTCTACCAGCAAAAGGCCCTAATTTTCTTTGGGCACCTTCCCCATTTCCAATCCCTCAGAGAGGAGCATAGGACCCAGGCCCAAATCAGTCAGCTGATGGCATTCTCCTGGCCAGTGATTGGTTCAGGCAGTCTTGTATGTGTGTGCTAAGTTGCTTCAGTCATATCTGATTCTTTGAGATCCCAAGGACTGTAGCCCACCAGGCTCCTCTGTCCATGGGATTCTCCAGGCAAGAATACTAGAGTGAGTTGCCATTTCCTTCTCTAGGGGAATCTTCCCGACCCAGGGATCGAACCCACGTCTTTTACGTCTCCTGCATTGACAGGCAGGTTCTTTACCACTCGTGCCACCTGGAAGACCAGGGAGCCTTGTGACCCAAGCTAAGATCATTAGAGTAAGTTTATGGCTTTTGTTGGAGATGCTGACATCCCTCCCCTCCCCCCACCCCACCTCCCCAAGGCTGGAAATTGGAAGGACATATTCCCTGCAGCTGCTCGAACCATCACATGACCACAAGGGAGAGAAAACAGAATCAGTGGAGAAAGAAGAGATGCAGAGAAACTAAAAATTGGTGGTGATACTTAGGCCTCGGACTCCAGCCATACCTGAGTTCCAACCTTCTCAGCAACAAGGGATTCCATTCTTTTACTTCCAGGGACATCTTGTGGGGCTAGGGACCCCAGAATGAGAAGGTTTTAAAACTTAAGTTCGGGACTTCCTTGGTGGTCCAGTGACTAAGACTCCTCACTCCCATCGCAGGGGGCCTGGATTCGATCCCTGGTCAGGGAATAGATCCCACCTGCTGCAACTAAAGATTCTGCTAAAAAGATTCCTGCATGCCACAACTAAGACCTGGCACAGCCAAATGAATAAATAAGTTTTTTTTAAAAAAATCATGCTTTAAGTAATTAGCATCCAATTAAAATAAATAAATTTATATTTTAAAAAAAACACAAAATTTAAGTTCAACATCCTCAAAGATTCCCAAAGCCCAGAAATCTCATGGCAGAGTTAGGATTCAAACTTCATTCTCCTCACTTGTATTCCAGTGCTCTTGCCATCAAACTTGGTTCTTTTTCTGGAATTCTTGCTCATCAGCTCTAAGACTAATAATACCAAGTAGGTAAAGCAAAAGTTAAGAAAAATACAGAAGTATTTCCCTACAGGGTTGAGGAGGAAGATAGGCACAGGACAGATGGGTTACCAGGCATAAAGTGTGCACCCAGGTGTCTCTGAGGGGTAGTTAGAAGGTGAAGATAAAGGTGAGTTTCACACATTGATCACCAGCCCAGGCTGGCTTGATTGTGGCTGGGATTTGGTGGAAATGAGAGGAGCCATGACTATCCACTAGGAATCATTTTGTGGCAAGTGAAAGAAAGCCTGACTCAAACTGACTTAACCGAAAAAAAAAAAAAAAAAAGACTCATCAAGGAGTAATGCCTTCAGGCACAATGGATCTTTGGATCTGGAGTTTATACAGTTATTAGGACTCAATTTCAGAGAAGGCAATGGCAACCCACTCCAGTACTCTTTCCTGGAAAATCCCACGGATGGAGGAGCCTGGTAGGCTGTAGTCCATGGAGTCTCGAAGAGGACACGACTGAGTGACTTCACTTTCACTTTTCACTTTCATGCATTGGAGAAGGAAATGGCAACCCACTCCAGTGTTCTTGCCTGGAGAATCCCAGGGACGGGGGAGCCTGGTGGGCTGCCGTCTACGGGGTCGCACAGAGTTGCACATGACTGAAGTGACTTAGCAGCAGCAGCAGCAGGACTCAGTTTTTCTATTTTTATTTCTGTTGACTCTGCTTTTCTCTCTGGAGTCTTCATTCTCAGGCAGGCTCCTTCCAAATGGAAGCCTGCAAAAGCTCTAGGTCTATGTCTTATGGATTTAACACCTCCAGTGGACAACCTACTAGGAACTCTTCCCCATTAGTTCTACCCAAAGTCTCAGGAATGTGTCTCATTGGCCTAAATTTGGGCATGTACCCTTCTATCAACCAATGACTGTGGCCAGGGGGTGGGATATAATGAATGATTGGCCAGTTCTGGGTCATAGGCACATCTAAGACTTCAGTTCCACCTGAGCCACATACATTTCAAATCCAGGTGGCATCTTTGAAAGAAGAAGGCATGGATACAGACAAGGAAAAACAAAACAGGTCTTCTGTAGGCGTTAAAAAGGTGGCCAACAAAATGCTAATAATAATATTTTTTTTAAGGTTCTGAAGCCAAATATATTTGGGGAGTACTAAGTTAGACAAAGAGTCATAGGAGCCCTCAGAGCCAGAAACTCATCAAAGTGCATCTGACCCTGCCAGGAGGATTCAGAGAAGGCGCTTCTCCCAAACTCTTCTGAAGGCATAGTGCTTTCTTGAGAGGCTTCTTCCAGGATTCATGGGCCAGGCAGTGCATTTTGAGAAAAATGGGACTGCCCCAACTCTTTATTTATTTATGGCTACACTGGGTCTTTGTTGCTGCATGCAGGCTTTCTCTAGTTGCAGAGAGTGGGGCTACCCCCTAGTTGAGGTGAGCAGGCTTCTCACTGCAGTGACTTCTCTTGTTGCCGAGCACAAGACTCTAGAACACAGGTTCAATAGTTGTGGCGCATGGGCTTATTTACTCTGCTGCATGTGGGACCTTCCCGGATCAGGGATTGAACCTGTGTCCCCTGCGTTGGCAAGTGGATTCTTAACCACTGGACCACGAGGGAAATCTTAGCCCAAGTTCTTGTAGCAAGCACTGACAATGCCTTGTCAGTCTGCACCTCCTCCCCATTTCGGGGTGCAGTTGCCCACGCATCTGCCAGAACCTGCCTTCCTCTGCTCCAGGCTTGCTGGGGCCACAGAGCCCACTGTGTCTGTATGGGTGGGAGGCCAGAAGTTCTAGAGAATAAACAACCCCGGCTCCTCCTGAAACTGCCCTCAGTGGTAACTCGTGGGAGATGTTGTCAAACGCTGCAGCTCCCTCCCAGGGCAGCATGGCTCACACCACCCACTTCTCTAGGCTCCCAGCCTGCCCCCGCTCCTCTCCTCACCGGGCTGTTGCCACAGGGGTAGCTGGCTCTTTCATGCACCCTTTCTTAGCTGCCATCTCTTTCCTATCTCACTTTCCTGTCATTGTTTTTGGGACCACCTCCCAAATAAACTATTTCACTGGGATCCTTGTCTCAAGGACTGCTTCTGACCCTAAATCAAGAGAGCTGTTACCTCCTGATGGCCTTTTTTCTTTTATTATTATTATTTTTAATGTTTAATCTTATGGTGGTGGTGGTTTAGTCACTAAGTCGTGTCTGACTGTTGCAACCCCAAGGACGGTAGCCTGCCCGGCCCCTCTGTCCATGGGATTCTCCAGGCAAGAATACTGGAGTGGGTTGCCATTCCCTTCTCCAGTGGATCTTATTTATTTCCCTGATGGTCTGGACTTCCCTGAAGACTTTTAATTATATTTATTTTATATTTATTTGGCTGTGTTGGACCTTAGTTGTGGCACGCAGGCTCGTTAATCTTCCTTGCGGCTCGTTAATCTTCCTTGCAACCCCTCTAGTTGCAGCACTCGGGGTCTTCCAGTTGAGGCATGGGGAATCTTAGTTGTGGCTTGTGGGATCTAGTTCCCTAACCAGGAATCAAACCCAGGCCCTTCTGCATTGGGAGTGTGGAGTCTTAGTCATCAGGGAAGTATGGACCATCAGGGAAGTCCCCAGTGGCCTTTGAAAGCACCAAGTTATATAATCTCTTTGATCTGTATGATGTTTGGCATGTCGAAGAAGTTGCTTCTGAAAGCACCCAGTTGTCTGCCCAGCAATTCCAGAAAACATTCTCTGACTTATCACTAAATCTACCTTTCCTCCAACAACAGAGTTATAGGAAAAAAAAAAACTTATTTCTGCTTCCCAGCTTTCAGGTCTCTACCTCCTGACTCCCTCCACGGTGTGAAGTGAGAACCCTAGCCCCAGCACTGCAGACCTCCTGGCCTTGACTGTCTGTTCTTCCCGGCTCACCCGTTGGTGGAAGCAAAGCCACATTCTCTTGCTGATCCAAGAAACATCAGTGGGAAGCTGCTCGGTCCCTCCTGGAAGACCCACCCCCCACCCCCACCCCCCACAATCCACCAAGGCAAGGACCAGAGACACCTTGGACTTTCCTGAGCCTCATAGCCCATGGCCAACCCATCACCACGTCCCTTGCTTCTGCCTCTCAAACACTTCCGGTTCTACCTCCTTTCGTCACTATGCCTGCCACTTCTTCGGCACGCCTGCCGTTTCTCTTGTAGATGAATCCAGCAGCCACCTCACTGATCCCACCTCAGGGCCTTGCCTTCGCTGATCCTAAGGCCTGGAGCACCATATGCAACTCACCTACTTGGCACAGATAGACCAGCCCCTCTCAGCCTCCTATTCTCTGCCTCCTGAAGCTCCTACTTTCCTGCCCCCATCCATTCCCCCCTTAAGCCTCGGTCTCTTTTTCTTATTACAAAATCATTCATACATGCAAACACTTAAGAGAATCACCTATTGTACACCTGTGTATTCAACCTTGTTTAAAAATGAGACATTATACATATCATGGAGGCCTTCTTGAACCCCTTCCCATGCACCCTCCCCCTCTGGCCTGTGGTAACCATGCTCCTGAGTTTGGCATTCCTCATTCCTTTGCTTATCTTTTATTTTTTTGACTGGGCTGAATAGCTTGTGGGAGCTCAGTTCCCTGACCAGGGATTGAACCCAGGCCTACAGCAGTGAATGTATGGAACCTTAACCACTGGACCACTCGAGAATTCCCTTGTTTGCCTATCTTGGTATCTTTGCATATATGTGTATCCCTGGACAACATATACAGATCTTCCATGTTTCATTTTTAAGTTTATATAAATAAAACAATTTGTTTTCCTTTGCCCACTCCACATCCTGTTGGTGACATTCATTGGAGTTGACAGGTGTTGCTCCAATTCAGTTTTCTCTGTGGGTGGGTTTCCACTGCACCTCCGCTGTCCACTCCCCCAATGACGGCATCTGCCCTGTCCACTGTGGGCCATTACAATCTGCCCTGAGCCCCTGGGGCCCACTCCCTTAGCCCACGTGCTGGTTTGTCCAGGTTTATACCCAGGGATTTGCTAGGCAAGGGGACACACCGTCTTCAGCTTAACAGATACTGCTAGATGACCCTCAGGGTGACTGCACCAACATAACCTTTTGGTAAACTCTTTCTGTGCCCAGGCAGGAAGGTGCCTCTGCCCTTTAAGGGCATTTGGAATTATTTCAGGTTTGGGTTGCTTTATTTATTTATTTATTTGGCTGTGCCGCATGGCATGTGGGATGTTCATTCCCAAACAGCTTGCAGTTATCTTAGTCCCTAGACCAAGGGATCGAACCCACACCCCCTGCAGTAGAAATCCAGAGTCTTAACCGGTGGCCCGCCAGGGAAGTCCCCCTCTGCCTTTTAACTACCTCCAAACAAAATGACTTAATGCCAGCTGCTGACATCTAGCTTGTCAAGCCCCTCCCCAGACCTCCTTCCCCCACTTTTACAACAGGCCTCTCATAACCTGCCCGCCTGGGGCAGCCAGCAACTAGTATAACACCCAGAGCAAAGGTGTTGCCAGCAATGATTCTGAAGACCAACAGGCAAACATCTCACCCTAGATTTGCCATTCTGGCTGTGTGCCTCTGGGCAAACCACTTTTCCTCTCTGAACCTGCATTTTCTCACCTGCAAAATGGGGATACAGGATAGGCACTTTCACTGACAACAGGGGCATGATGATAAAGTAAGCCTGGAGATGCGACAGGCGCTCCATAGAGGAGCTGTGACTATCACCTTTGGAGCCTGCAGCTTTGCAGAGGACGCCAATGACTCTGCATCTCACTCAGGCCTACTCTGGTTGTGTGAGACAGAAAACCCCCATCAAGCCGGTTGAAGGAAACTGGTTATTTATTGGCCCAAGTAACTGGCAGTCAGAGGGGGCATCTTGCTTCAGCTCTGACTGGGTCCAAGCATTCTGACACCACCAGGAAGCCAGCCCTGCCCACCTCCAGGCCGTCTCTCCCCTCCACGCTGGCTTCGTTCTCAAGAGACTCTCCAGGTGGGGGGCTCCAGGGCCACGTTCTCCCTGCTCCACGACTGCCCTGAACAAGAAAGCTTCTCCTTCCTGATGCTTCCCGCCCACATCCAGCGCTGGGCCTCACTCTGGCCAGGTTGTCACACGCTCGCGCAGGGAAGCCAGTCACAACAACCAGGGTATCCACCAGACCCTGCGACTCGGAATGGGGTCTCAGAACAGCAGTCATAGAACCACCACGTGGGAGCTCCTTAGGAATGCAGAGTCCAATCAGGCTTCATCCCAGATCGACTGAATTTGAATCTGCACTTTAGCAAAACCCCCAGAGTCATTTGTACATCCAAGCCTGAAGACAACTGTGCTGCCCGTTAACATTTTCAGTCGCTTAGACAATTTTTTAAAGTTCTGTTTTATTAAGAACCACAAAAATTAAGAATTAAGAAGGTCCTCTGAGGTCAGCGGGTCAACTCCTCTGTTTTAAAGATGGGGACACTGGGAGCCAGTGGGGAAGGTCTTACTCCAGACGCCCACCCAGTGCTTCCCTACACCCCCTTCTCCCATCATCACAGCCGTCGCCTGCCACTTCCAAGGACTATCTTGTGGGGAGACGTGTCCGAGACCCAGGAGTGCCAGCCAGGGTCAGAAACGGCCTCACTCAGAAGGCGAGGTGTCCCAGGCTTCATGCAGTCACTCACACATACCTGGTCGGGACCCTTGGGAGCACGAAGGGCCTGTGAGAATGGAGATCCAGAAACACACATGCATTCACACAACCACACAAGTCTTCAGACACAGCCCACTCTCACCCTGACTCCGACCCACTGGCCAGCCAAAGCCAAGAGTACTGCAGACCGCACCAGCCTTTATTCTCTGACAGAGCAGGGCTGGGGCCAGGGTGGTTCATTCTCAGGCTGCGTCAGAAGGTGCAGAGTTTAGGGGCCACAGAGACTGGACCCCAAAGTGACAATAAGTTAGGGGGAAAATTCTCAGGCTTTTGTCAGGCCACAGCCGGGGCAGGGTGCCAAGTGGGGCCCCACAGAGCCACCGCCAGCCGCCCAGCTCAGCATTCCCAGGCGAGGCTGTTTCCAGAACAGGCACGGCCACACGCTGAAACACAAGAGGACAGGGAGATGGGGAGGGGCTGTGAGTCAGTGGGGAGGTCATCGGTGGGGGTCAGAGGGGGTCCCCAGAGTCAGAGAGAGAGGGCTGAGAGGGTGGGAAGGCGAGGGGAGGGAAGGGTCAAGGGCCTACAGGCCCAGGGCAGGGCTGGGGTGGGCAGGCCCTCTCACCAGGCCCTCAGCTCAGCTACAGATTTTCATAATCCGGAGCTTCCTCGTCTTCCACCTCCTGGGAATTCTGGGTTTCTGTGAGGGAAGGGGAGGCTGCTCTTCAGCTCATAAAGCGAACCCACCCCCATCTCCAAGGTGGCTCCCTCAGGGTCTGCCCCACCTCCACCGCCCCCTCCACACACACACACACACACACACACACACACACACCAGGCTTGGTTTTCGCCCCGGGCTGCAGCTCCTGGGACACGTTCACGTATTCCCGGCTCCCATCTGTGGGGACAGGTCAGAAGGAGGGACAGCCACACCCAAAGGGGGACAGGTCACACGGAGGATGAGAGAGCAAGAGGACACCCAGGCAGAGGGTGAGGGAGCCACCGGGGGCAGGGGACTGGAGACACCCACCCCAGGATGGCATGAGAGGAAGGATGGGGGAGGAGGCGAGAGGGAGGGAGGGAGGGATGGCAGACCCCAGGAGGGAGCCAGGAAGGCCCCCCCACTCACTCAGAGACGCGTCAGCACTCTCCTCACTCTCAGGAACATTCACGTAATCTTCCCCCGACTCCACTAGAGGAAAAGCATGGGCGCCCCGGGCGCTGTTACCCAGACTCCCCAAATGCAGACAGCCAAGACTTCCCACGTAACCAGCCCGAGCCTCCCACTCCAGAGATCATGCCCACCATCAGCCCAGAGTGGTACAGTGAGGCCGGCCCTGCAACGCCCATGGCCATGGAGAGAAGCTGGGCAACTTAACCAGAACTGAAGAGGGGAAACAATTGTGGGAGGAGCGGCAACAGGCCCCAGCATGTCCCCCCAGGCTGGGGAGCAGGGACACGGAGCAGCTCGGGGCGGTGGGGCTGGGCGACATGTGTGGAGAAGGAAACAGCACGCAAGGCTGGGTGCTGTCGGGGCGTCATCAGCCCCACTGGCTCCTCCTCCTCAGCCAGGCCTGCCCTGACCCCCGCTCCTGTCCTCGTTCCTTCCTGGTGCCTCGCACCATCGACGCCATTTTATTCTTTCAGGGGTTGACTTATTTTCTCCATGAGGCCGGAGACAAGCAGGTTTCGGAGCCAGACTGCCCAGGTTCAAGTCCAGCCTCAGCATTAACTAACCTCAGACGATCTATCTAACCTCTCCGGCCCTAGGTTTCGTATGATAGGGTGAGGAATGGTACTCACCGCAGAGGGGTGTTGTGAAAATGGTGAGTTAAATAAAATAAGGTCTGTCATATAGTAAGTGCTGCCAAGACTTCTGTTAAAAACACAAATCATTGTACAAATGGGACAAGTGAGAGGCAGGAGGGGAAAGGAGAAGCTCAAAAGTCCCTGGGAAATGCGAGGTTTAATATTAATAAGTTGGTTGGGAAGATCCCCCAGAGAAGGAAATGGCAACACGCTCTAGGATTCTTGCCTGGGAAATTCCGTGGACAGAGGAGCCTGCCAGGCTACAGTCCACCGGGTTGCAAAAGAATCGGATATGACTTAGCGACTAGACAACGACAACGAACACACATAAAACTCTTAGTAGCGCATGTACTAAGCCCTCAGTAATGTGAACTGCTTTAATCACAACTCTATTTCATTAGCAGTGATTATTTCAGGGGCAACTAGTAAGTATGATGGATGAATTGTGTGAGTGGATGGATGAACATAAGTGAGTGAATGAATGAATGAAAATAAGAACTTAGACAGAAGGTCTGGGGCCCAAGAGAGAGGCCATGAGTTAGGGATGATCTGGATGGCAAATAAAGCCAGGGTGTGGACATGATGGCACAGAGCAAGCGTAGAAGGAAAAGAGTAACGGACACTGAAGATCACAAGGCACTGATAAAAGCCTCCAAGAGGCAGGATGAAACCAAAACGAAGAGAGAAAAGTAGCCCAAAGGAAACTGAAACAACACTGGAAGCAGAAGAAAACTTCCCAAAGAAACCTAAAAAAGACAGCTGATCATCCCTATCCTTCGAGATTTGCAAGATGATATTGCCTTCATGAAACCAGAGAGGAGGCTATGAGAAAGGAATATTCAGAGATGAAGAAAGAGCTTTTGGACAAGAAAGACAAAATAAAAGCTCAGAGTCAAAAGAAGAATAGAGTCAAGGAAATCTTGCAGACAATAAAGGCAAATGACAAAGAGGGAAGAGCAGAGAAAAGAAAAGAAGACCAGAGCCGGAAGTCCCCTAGCTGAAGGACAGGAGGGCTAGAAAGAGAGAAGCGAGAAGATGGAGGGGCGCAAGGATCCAGGAGGAGAGGGAAGACCCGCGAGGCCACAGCACGGAGGGGCAGGGAGTGGTCAGACGGCCGACTCACTAGAGAAGGCGCTGTCTCGGAGGCCGGGTTTGCTGGACGCAGGAGCTGGTGAGACGGCGTTGCCAGTGCTGGTGGCCGGGTCCCTGTCAGGAAGCACCACCCTGCGGGAGTCAAGGGTCGGGTGAGCGAGGAGTCCTGGCCTCGGCCCCCACCTCCTGCCTGGCCACTCACAAGTAGCCCTCGTTGTTATAGTCATCGTCATCTTCGTCCGCATCCTCACAGGCTGCCTCTGGGGGTAACGACACAGGGTCAGCGGAGCCCAGGACGGGTCTCAGCCGCCTCCCAGCCGGGGCCACGGGGGTCCCAGTCACACCCTCGTTCTCGTAGCTGGCCACGCTGTTGGCTGCAGAGAGAGCGTGAGAGGGAGATTGAGTCAGCTCGGAGGGGGCCTCTGCCCGGTGGCCCAGCCCTGTGGGTCCGGCTCCACGCTTACCACTGTCTGAGTCCTGCCGGGACGACGCCATACGGTGGGAGCCTCCGAGGGGCTGCGGGGACCTTCTGGGCATCAAAGGTCAGAGGTCATGCTGGGGTGGGGCTCTAGGGGGAGAGGGCTTGCAAAAAGGCAAGAGGCCCCCAATCCAAGGAGGTGAGGGGGTAAAGGGGGGGATTTGGCAGGGGGAGGGGTACTTACGGGATGGGGAGCAGGTCTGGCTGGCTCTGGAGCGGGTAGGGAGTGGCGGATGGCCGTGGGACGAGTGTGGCTGAGGACACAGGACCAAGCTGAAGGAAATGACTCCACACCTCACGCCCCTACCCTGGCCAAGGCCTCGAAGGGCAGACTGATCCCTGCCACCCCCAGGGCCCTGGTGAGGCCTGGGCGGGGGGACACCATCTCCCTCCCCACCCCCAGCTCAGGCCATGTGGGCGGCCACAGGGGGGAAACAGAACAAAGGCACACGCTATCCCAGGCTAGGAGACCCTCTCCCCACACCCAAGGGAAGGGACACTCATGTACTCACGAGGCAGTTTGATCATGATGCTACTTGGGGTCAAACTGGCAGGAGAGACACAGCTCGGGTCAGCAGCTGGGAGAGGCCCTGGACCCCACCCCAGTCCCCCAGGGGCCCAGCCCCACACAGGGCTTTGAGGTAGTCACACGGGGTCGACAGGGCGGACTCACCTATCGGAGACGGCCGTGTCATATGAGCCTGGGGAAGAGAGGGCCCGTGAGGCAGGAAAAGAGGGTGACGAGGGCAGAGGGTGATGGAGTATGGGGTTCTCAGCGTCTCCGCGTGCAAGAAAGAGTTACAGACAGTCAAAGGCAGGGGAAAGGGTCAGAGAGTAGAGTGAGAATCCCTGGCAGTGTGTCCGGGCATCTGGTCAACCCACCGGCACCCACTCACCTGGCAGCTCCCGGCAACGCACACACAGAGCCATCAGCAGCACGGCCAAGAGAGGCAGCAGCAGGGGCCCCAGCACATAGACAGCCAGGCTGACCGCCTCCATCTGCTTGGACCAGGCCCAGCTGCTCGCTGCACACCCCTCCACACGGAGCAGCAGGGCAACGGCCAGGCCGGGAAGGGTACCGGCCGCTGGCTGGGAGCCTGGTGGAGGGCGGGGGGGTCCCTGGATCCCCTCCCCTCGCTGGGTTGAGCGGGCGTCAGCGCTGGCTCTGGAAGACCCTGGACCCCAGGGTGGTCAGGCCAGGGCCTGGGCTGGAGTCTGGGGCACCAGCCACCCCTACACAGACCCTGTGCCCCAGCCCTACCTGCCCCTCGCTCCGCGCCCGCCTCTCCTCAGCGCCTGCCTGCCTGTGGCAGGAAGCTGTGGTGAGCGCCGGGTGAGGGCAGGAAATCATCGGGGCTCAGCCGGCTGCACCCGCCCCCTTTCCCACCCCCACCCAGCCAGTGAGGAGGGGGAGGAGGCCGCCTCAGGAGCCACCCTGGGCCCTCCAGAAGGGTCAGCTGGTCTCCCCGGTGAACGGCAACTCATACCCGGGGGAGGAGGGAAAGATGCTTAGAGGCTGGCCAGCGGCTGTGGCCTCCGCAGCTGTGGCTCATGGAGGCAGCAAGGACAGAAGCTCCAACACCGCGAATTCTGAGGGGCCCCCGGGTGTGCCCACCCCCACCTCACCCTGGCCGGCCTGCCAAGGAGGGCGGGCTCTAGGGGAGACACGGGCATGACTCACGGTCACACAGAGCCAGCTCACTCCACCCCAATGCTCAGCAGCTCAGAAGGACAGGGCTTTGCCCCAGGGCCCACGGGGGTCACCCGACAGCCCCTGGGACCTTGGGACTAGAGAGGGGGCATCCCCCACCATCCAGAGTTCAGAGGTCCCTAACCCAGAGAGACTCCAGCAGGCACTTGGGGTCTGGCTACAAATTTTATTCAGTTACAAATAGCACCGAGCCCCGGGGCTGCTCCAGTGGCGGGGGCTCCCCTGTCCCGAGCCCCCAGTGTCCCCACCTGGCCACCCATGTAGTGTGTGGGAGCTGGAACATGGCCCAAGGCCCCTCCCAGAAAAAGGGCTAGCCGAGGAGGTGGGCCCTGGGCACCTCCCGGGGTGGGCCCGGGGCCAGCTGTGATAGGTCTGCACATAGCAAGCGGTGATCCCTCAGATAAGCACACTGGACACGGGGACCCGGGTGGAGCGTCCTCGCTGGGGCACCACGATCCGGTCATCAGTGGACTCGGCCTCAGGTAACAGACCTGCCGGGGGAGAGAATCAGAGCCAGGGCTGGATGGACAGACAGACACAGGCCCAGGGAGGGGATAGACAAGCAGTGGCAAATGGACAGGGCAGCAGAGCCGGGCACACAGCAGGGCATGAGCTCATGGGTCAGGCAACCCCGAAGTCGAGGAAGGGGAGGGCTGAGGACTGACACTGGCCAGGTACACGGGGCTGGGCGGGCAGACAGATGGACAAACAAGCAGCATCATGAAGCTAGGCAGGGAGCTGTGGGCGGACAGCGGGGAGGCCCGACGGACCTTGCACATGCAGCTGAGCCTGCCGGCGGTCGCTCTCAATGAAGATGGCGGTGCCCAAGAAGGCCGCACCCCCGAGCGCCCCCACGAAGGCGCAGAGCATGAGCGAGAACTGCAGGGCTCGGAACTCGGACAAGAAGGAGGGGGGCCAGTCCCGGCGGAGGCGGTCAGAGATCTGCAGGGAGACAAGGAAAGAAAAGTCAGGAGAGGGACTTCCCTGTTGGTCCAGTAGCTAAGACTTGGCCTTCCAGTGCAGGGGGCGCAGGTTTGACCCCGGATGGGGAGCTAAGAGCCCGCATGCCTCACAGCCAACAAACCAAAACATAAAACAGAAGCAACATTATAACAAATTCAACAAAGACTTTGCAGAATTTTTCATCAAAAAAATCTTAAAAAAAAAAAAAAGGAAAAGAAAAGTCAGGAGAAAGTGGCATGGAAAGGAAGCCCCCAAACTCCAGAAGAATTAAGACTTAAGCCAGGACCTCACCAGTGGAAATCCACCAAGACAAATCCCGCCGGCCGAGCTGAGGTTCCAAGGTGAGGGGTGCCTGGCACAGGGACTCGGATGCCTCACTTGGACTGGACCCTCCAATTTGGCCTGTGCTCAGGCCACTGGCGACTGGCTGGTGCCAGGAACGTAGGGTCCCTTGAAGCCCACCCCAGGCCTGGCCAAGAGGTCCTGCTCACCGAACCAATGAGGTACGGGCTCCCAGCATCACCTAGCAGGTGGGACAGTACAATCTGGAAGGCTTCGGCAGTGGAGCGTCGTGTGGGGATCACCACGTACTGGTGGGAGAGAGGAGCAGGAGGCAGAGGGTAAGGACAGAACCGAGGCACACCCTAGGCTGACATCAGGGGAACCCCAGCTGAGAGGTGTGGCTGGGATGAATGGCAGGGCAGGCCCAGACTACAGGCCCACTTGGGGCTGGAAGTCAGTCTCAGGGCTAGGTTCTGAAAAAGGGGTGACCATCACAATTCAAGACAAGTGAGGTTCCCTATGGGGCTTCCCAGGTGGCACTAGTGGTAAAGAACCTGCCTGCTAATGCAGGAGACATAAGAGACATGAGTTCAATCCCTGAGTCAGGAAGATCCCCTGGTGAAGGGCATGCCAACCCACTCCAGTATTCTTGTATGGAGAATCCCATGGACAGAGGAGCCTGGAGGGGTACAGTGTCCATAGGGTCGCAAAGAATTGGACACGACTGAAGTGACTTAGCACATATGAGGTTTCTGACCCACCGCCCGCTCCCATCAGCCACTGGGGTAACCGTGGGCCAGTTACCTACTTACCAGCAGAATATCAGCCACGATGGCCCAGTTCATGGACAACAGTGTCTCTCCAATAAAAATGAAAATCTGGAGGATGGGAGGTAGGTGGTGAAGGAGAGGGCATGGGATGGGTCTCACCACAACATGAGCAAACACATGGCAGGCTCACCAGGTACCAGGTCCCTCTATTAATTCCTTTGACCCTCACAATACCCCCAGGAAACAGGTGCTACAATCATCCCCATTTTACAGAAGAGCAAACACGTGGTGGGCTCACCAGTTACCAGGTTCCTCTATTAATTCCTTTGACCCTCACAACACCCCTAGGAGACAGGTGCTACTGGCATTCCCATTTTACAGCAGCTGACACTGAGCACAGAGAGGTTAAGTCACTTGCCCAATGCCACACAGCTAAGAACGGCCAGAGCTGAGATGCAAACCCCAGCACTGCCACTCCAGAGTCGGCTTGGACCCCAGTCCTGCCCCCCAGTGCACCATCCCTCCACCCTGGACCCAGACCACCCCCCTAGACACCTGCTGGCTACTCACGTAGGTGGCCACGATGCTGCCACGGGCGCAGGCGAGGGACAGGAAGAGGAAGGGTGCAGAGCCCAGGAGGCCAGCAGCACAAACCAGTGGGTCAGCCCGGGGGTTGGAGCGGCGGAGGCGGCGGCTGATCTCCACGCCGAGGCCCACACCCAGGACCCCAGTGAGGCAGGTGATGAGTCCAAAGATGAGACTAGGGGAGGGAGAGGGAAAGAGGGGCGAGTCCTTCTGCCTGTAAAGCCCCCTAGCCTCGCCCTCAAGGCCCCGAGAGGAAGACGGTCCACCCCAGCCACGCTCACAACCCAGGCCTATCCAGGTACAGCATCCCAGAATTCACAAAGCTCCAAGAGGAAGGCACCTACTCCCAGACCAGGAAACTGAGACTCTGGGAGAGGAAGCAGCTGTGGAGTCAGGATTCAGACTGTCCTTGCCTGAGGCTGAATCACAGACCCTCTCCACTTCATCCCCTGCCACCTGCAGGGCCCTCTAGCCTAGTCCCCATCCTGGTACCTGTCAGAGGAAGAGCAGGAGTCTCCAGGAAGGCAGGGGGGGGTCTCCCCCAAGACCACACGGGAACGCAGCAAGAAAGCAGGGGCCCAAAGAGCCAGGGAGCCCGTGACGAAGGCCACAGCAGTGAAACCAAGGGAAGACAGGATGAAGCTGGGACTGGACACAATCAGGAGGGAGGAAGTTAGACTCCACCGAGGTATGGGGTCAGAGAGACCGCTGTTCTTCTTCTCTGGCTTATCTGAACTGTCTGGGCACTGGGTGTAAAGGTTGTCCCTGCTCCGAGGATCTGGGCCTGTAATTTAAGCAGCTGCCACAAAGGGGCCACAGCGATAGCATTCCTTGCCTTGGGGATAGGGTCAGCTGACAGAACACAACAAAGACCACACCCATGTAAATCTCAAAACAGACCCCAGGGCCTCCCTGGGGGCCTCAGATGTTAGGTTAGGATGGAACTAAACTCAGATAAAACCAGTCAGTTTCCAGTAAAGGAAATCAGTCCTGAATATTCATTGGAAGGACTGATGCTGAAGTTGAAACTCCAGTACTTTGGCCACCTGATTTGAAGAACCGACTCATTGGAAAAGACCCTGATGCTGGGAAAGACTGAAGGCGGGAGGAGAAGGGGACGACAGAGGATGAGATGGTTGGATGGCATCACTGACTCAATGGACACGGGTCTGAGCAAGCTCCAGGAGTTGGTGACGGGCAGGGAGGCCTGGCGTGCTATAGTCCATGGGGTCACAAAGAGTTGGACACGACTGAGCGACTGAACTGAAACTCACTTTCTTGCCAGAGCCCTCAGATCTGCCCACCACGAGGTGGGGTTCAGGGGTGGTGAGTCTGAGTGGCGCTCCACAGCTCCCCTTGGTGGCTCCCGTACTACCAGGAACAGCAGCACAACAGCCAACACTCCTAGACCTGGTGTCACCTGGGGAAAGAGTGGGCTTCAGGAAGGGAACAGATTGGGAAGTACTCGGCCCTGGGGAATAAGACAGCATAAAGGGTGTATAAAGACAATTCAGGGCCCGAGACCTCAACCAACCAATGAGTACTTGCTCAAGGAAGTTAAACCTGTGACTGAAGGGCAGGATGACTGTCACTGTCAGTGGATCCCCTTTCTGCAAGCCTAACTGCTCCCTCCTTGGCAACAACGGACTTTCCCTAACTTTCTTTTGGGAAACCACTGCCTACATCTCTCTCAACTCATTTGGTTCAAAGAGGGTGGGGCTTGAAACCCAGACTTAGCCAACAAGAATCACATTAACCTCCCAGGCCTTCCTTGGTGGCTGATTCAATGGAAGGCATGCGACCTGCATTCATCTAATCAGACACCATCCAGGACTACTGCTCAAGGATCCAGGCTGCTAAAGTTTCTAAATGGGAAGATAAACATGTGGAGCTTTCATTTGCTTGCGAATGAAGATAACACGGGGGAAAGCAGAGCTGAGAAAAAAGATGAGAAAATTCCTGGGACAGTGTGGGTGTCCTGGATCCAGCTTTACCTGAAGCTCACCCTGGGACCTTCCATTATGGAGCCAATACAGTCCCATGTGGGGGCTTACAGTTTACAGTGGCTTCTGCCACCTGTAACCAAGAGTTTTATCTAGCACATGGCTTCATGGTGAGAGCAGCTAGGCTTCCTGCAGGCTTAGCAGAGTGAGCAATGACTTAAAAGGGGAGTGCCTGAAGGTATAAAAGGGTGAATCAGTGAGCATAATGCTGACCTCCCAGGCTGTGACCCAACTCACCCGCAGAGCCCAGTGCCAGTCTCCGGCCACATCCTTCACTTTGGAGCCTGCAATGTAACCCAGACCACTGGGGAAAGAGTCGGGGAGGAGAAAGCTGGTCAGTCACGTCCCAGGTGAGGCCCTCCTGCCTCCCTATCAGGCTCGAGGTCCACTCACCTGCCCACCGGGATGGCAAAGTAGAAGACGCTGAGCATCCGACTCCGCTGGTCTGCCACGAAGAGGTCAGCGATGAGGGTGGGCGCGATGGTGGAGTAACTGGCCTCCCCAACCCCCACCAGGCCCCGGGTCAGGAGGAGCAGCCAGAATTGCTGGGGAATGAGATATGAGGGAGGTGGCATCCCACCCTGCGGCCAGCCTCCCCGCCAATCTCACCAGCCCACTCTGGGGAGGTGGCGGGGATGGCAGGAGAGGCCTGGGTTTCAGAAGCAAACAGACCTGAGCTTGAATCCTGGCTCCACTACTTACTAGCTGTGACTTTGAGAAAGCAACTTAACCTCTCTGAGCCTCAGTTTCCTTATCTGTAAAAGGGGATAATAACAACAACTTGTTCACATAACTACTGTGAGAACTGGACCACAAAAGGTCTATTCATCATTTTGCACCTACTGGTGCAAAATAAATCTTGATTTCTATCTCGTCCACCCATCCAAGACACCCCAGTAGTGAATAATGATCTCAGGTGGGGGTTTATTTGTCTGCCAAAGACACCAAAAGCCGACAAGGCACGATCACCCAAGGAAAGGACGTAGTGTCCAGGGCAGAGAGTGAGAACAGAGAGAGGAGAGTTCAAAGGAATAAAGAAGCAATAGCCGGGGAGGTAGGGCGAAAACCAGAAGAGGGGAGTCAGAGAAGTCAGAAGAGTTTCCGGAAGGAAGAAGTGGGTCGACAGAGCCAGAGGCTCCCGGGAGATTAAGGGAGAACAGGCCTAGGAAGTTGGGAGCTACAGTCAGCAACTGAGAGGGCCCTGCTGACTTTGGCGATGGAGTGGTGGGGGCAGGTAAGCCAGCGGTGCTCAAGGCGGGAGTGGGAAGAGAGGAAGTACAGGCGAAGCAGAGCCTTTGACCGGTTGCCCCTTCACCCAGACTGGAGCTGGGGTATGGGAGCCTTTGGGGAAGTCTGGCTAGGAAAAGGAAGACAAACAGAAGGCAGTTCGAGTACAGTTTTTCCCATGGCAGAGGAATGGGAGTGTTTGGTGTGCAGTGGAAGGGGTCAATGGCCAGTCAAAGGGCGAGAGGGGATGATGGACAGAAGAAGGTTCTGGAAGAACAGGGGAGAGGACGGGGTGGGCAGATGACTCAGGCAGGCAAGGGATAAAAGATGGTATGGACCAAGGGAAGCACACAGCTCCCCAGGCCCAGTCTGCAATGACTCCAAAGAGCAGCAGCGAAGACTGACGGGAGGGCTGGGGGAGGGGGTGGGGTGGGGGTGGAAGCAGGAGCCAGCATGGGACCTCACCTCTCTGGGGATGAAGGACGACCCCAGTGTCACCAGAGACCAGAAGGCAATGCCCCCGCACATGAGATACTTCCGATTGTACCTGTCACCCAGGTAGCCAAACACAGGTGCCAACACCATGTAACTGGAGATGAACACTGGGGGGAAGCAGAGAGTCACAGCCCAGCCTCAGTACCCCTACCCACCCTCCACCCCAGCTAGGGAGTATGAAGAGGGGTAGAATAACTCCCAATCCTGAAACCATCACAGCTTCATTCCGGGGTATGGATGGATTGGGGTGGGGGGAGTAGTCGTCCAGCCCTATACGCATTGTCTTTCAAATCTTCCACTGTAGAACGGCTGGCCCAGCTGACTTATCCTATCCTCCATACCCTGGCCAGAAATCTTATCTAATCCAGCCCCTCCCTACCTCTCCAACCTCATGCTTATCCACATTTCCACTCTGCACCCCAATGGCCCAACTGCCAAGTTCAATACCAACTTAAGGCTTTGGTATCGAAGGCTATGGAGATGCTGTCCTCTCCATCTCAAACAATCTCTCCTCTCCCCTAAGCTTCACAGACCTCAGCTCCTTTACCTTCGGCTCAGAAACCTTCCCAACCACCACATATCCAATCTTTGTCTAGCTCATCTACTCTGTCTTCTTTGACATAACAGTTATTCCTATAGAATACTATCTCATTATTAGTTCAAGGACTGTTTCCCCCTCATATACAGCAAAACGTTAGTTCCAGGAAGAAAAAGACCTTGCCTGTATTGGGCATGACTGTGTTTCCAGCCCTTAACACAATGCCTGGCACAAAACAGGTGCAGAGAAAGACCTGTTTCCTCTCTAACTCAACAACTCTTTGGAGCTGGGCAGAACTGGGCCTGTGATCCCATTCTCATTTCATCCAACTTTGGCTTAAATATCTCCATTTCCTTAGTGGTCTGGAGTGGAGCAAAGAACACTGCAAGACCTCATTTCAAGCTCCTCTTCTGCCTCAAACCTGTTGTATGACCCTAGGCAGGTCTTAACTTTTCTCTAAGCCTCCGTTTCTTTTTAAAAGTATAGCTTTAAAAATATTTTTTCTTTATAAAAATATAGCCTGTTTCTTTATAAAAATACTACTTCCTTTATAAAATAAGAATAACAACAACCCAGATTCTTTGGCTGATAAAAGGATTAGAAGACAATGAGAGCAAGAGGCCTTGCCATGCTCTTTGGGTGTTATCAGCACTCGCTCCAGGGCCTGGCACAAGTAGGTGCTCAGAAATGCATGAAGGAGGGAAGGAAAGTAAAGAGGAGTTGGTCTTGGCTTTGTCTCTCCCATAAATCCCAAAGTTCTGAACAAGTAACACTCACCTCTTTCCCTTCTAGATACCTCCCTCTTCTGCCACTATTTACTGGGTGCGACATTGCACAATCCACTTCACAGGCACTACCTCATTTAATCCCCACATCAGCCCTAGGAGCTGAGTCTGGTTATTGAGTTCCATCTCACCCACAAGGAAAGTGAGGCTTAGAGAAACTGAGGGCCTTACCTACCATCACATTCAGTGAAAAGCTGATGTTTAAACCCATGTCGGCCTAAATATCATTACACTAAACTGACTCCCTCTTGAAATCTCTTTAAATGTGGTGTCCTATTCACACAGGACAGTTTCAGGGTAGAGTCGAGGCCATCTCCCCTAGCTCTGGTCACAGTACCTCCCAAAAATGAGGCCCCAGGCAGGCCAGCATGTGGCTTCAAGGAGGGCAGGACAGAAAGAAGAGCCGCTGTGTGTGCCCAGCCTCCACTTACCAGTCTGGATGAGGCCGGAGCTACCGTCTCCGATGTCGAAGAACTGCTCAATGTCGGGAAGGACGCCTGGGAAGGAGAAGACTCAGGATGGGCCGTCCGAGGCAGCCCCACTCAGGACCCCGCTCCCTTCCCCTCTTCAAACTTTCTCCCAGAAGTCAGTACCAGCCACGGTGAAGCGGTCCATGTAGTTGAGGAGGTTGATGTAACACAGCACGGCCACTATGAGAGCCGAACGGCCCGAAGACAAGCCCGTGATGCGCTGCAGTCCTTCCTGGTCCGGGACCTCGGGATCCCCGGACTTCGGATTCCCCATGGACCCCGGCAACCCTGGGGTGCCGGGCGCCGGCCCGTCGTCCGTGTCATCCGCCTGGCTGAGGAAGGGCGCGGTGTCGGACCCGGACATGGTCCCGGGGGGCCGCGCCCGCCCGCGCTACGGTCCCACCGACGATCCCACCTGCGAGGGGAGGAGGCTGGAGAAAGGAGGGAACCCAGGCGAGGGTGATGAGCCTGGACACACGAGAGGAGCTTGCCCCGAAGCACAGAGCCGGGGGATGGCGGCCGGGCTCTATCATGCGTCCCCGCGCCGGCGGACACACCGCGCGGAGGGGACCAGTGGAACTCGGGTGAGATCGGAGACAGGAACGGGTTGAGGAGAGTTTGTGATCCTCTGCTCCCCGGTTGAGGCCACCCCTCGCCCCGGCTAGGAACCCACTTGCACTCGCGGTCGCTCAGCCCGGGTGCTGCACCACGGCCACCGCCATGTTGTTTAAGAACCGGTCATGTGACCCTGGAGCAGGGGCTGGGGCGGAAGACGCCCGGGCGCCCCGACGCGGCTACGGAGGCCGCGCGCGCCCCTGCGGCCTCGCAGCCACTCCCAGGTCAGGTGACTCTGACCGCTCGCTGGGGTCCTCCGCCGGCTGCGTCCCAGCCGTGACCAGCGACCTAAAGGTAGGTGTCTGGATTAACTGGTGCAGCGCCTCCCCCTCTGAATCTCTGGATTCCTTCTCTGCAGCGCTACTGGGCAGACCTCTTATCGGAGGAGATCAAACGAGATAATGGAGCCTTAAAAGTTTCTGGAAATAGTAAACATCTCTCATTTCAGTTCAGTCGCGTCCGACTCTTAGCGACCCCATGGACTCTAGACGTGCCAACAAACAACTCTTACTCTCTCCCCCACGGTGTCCAGGTTGGGGCTTTCATACGTGTTGGATAAATGAATGAATGGTGAACAGCGCGACCCCGTCCCTACTTTTCCAGTTCCCCAACCCAGCTACCGGTAAACCCCTGAACTTTCCCAGCGGATGTTGAAGAAAGCGTCCCCCCGCGGCTTCTGGAGCCAGTGTTTCCTCACCTCCCAGCGGGACCAAGGTCCTTGCGCCCTCAGATGGTCTCACTTGGAATAGGCAGGGGCTAAGCAGACTCCTTTCCAATTCTTGTTGGAGGACTCTTGAGAGTCCCTTGGACAGCAAAGAAATAAAAGCAGTCAATCCTAAAGGCAATCAACCTTGAATGATCATTGGAAGGATTGATGCTGAAACTGAAGCTCCAATACTTTGGCCACCTGATGCAAAGAGTTGACTCATTGGAAAAGACCCTGATGCTGGCGGAGATTGAGGGCAGGAGGAGAAGGGGGCAACAGAGGATGAGACGGTTGGATGGCATCATCGACTTAATGGACATGAGTTTGAGCAAACTCCGGGAGATAGTGAAGGACAGGGAAGCTTGACGTGCTGCAGTCCATGGGGTCGAAAATTGTCAGACAACGGCTCAGTGACTGAACAACAGCCCCCAAGGAGACATGAACACAACAGAACCCTGGTACCAAAAACAGCTTGGTTCTTAAGCGTCTGCTCACCCATTCGCCAAGCTACAGTTAATAAACATACACTCTTAAGTAAAACTAGTGTTGTTGTTTAGTTACTAAGTTGTGTCTGACTCTTTAGTGACCCCATGGACTGTAGCCTGCCAGGCTCCTCTGTCCATGGGATTTCCCAGGCAAGAATACTGGAGTGGGTTGCCATTTCCTTCTCCAGGGGATCTTCCTGACCCAAGGATTGAACTTGAGTCTCCTGCGTTGCAGGTGGATTCTCTACCACTTAGCTAGGAAGTTAACACTCATTGAACTGTAGATTTAAAATAAGTAAACGCTTAGGCATGTAAATTAAATTCCATTAAGCACCTCTGGACATGAATGAAAATAAAACTTTCTGGTTATAAAGACAAATATTTTGATGCTAACTGGTTTTGGCAAATGGGAAAAATACTTGATTCTTCACCAAGTACAGGTACCTTTTATTTTATTTTTGGCCATGGGGTATATTAGTTCCCCAACCAGAGGTTGAACCCATGCCCTGCAGTGGAAGTGAGGAGTACTAATCACTGGACTGCCAGTGAGTTCCCCCAGGTGTGTCTTTTAATTTTATGGATGTCTTGATTAAACTTCCTTTAATGTCAGATAAATAAGATTAAAATTCCTTTAATCAGAAAAATAAATATATCCATACAGGTCTATCGGTTTCAACTGGAGCCCAGATTTTTCTCTGGAAACTCTGGTTTGTGAAATATAAGTACATGTGGAATTTTGGGGGGAAAAAAGTTCATCTATGACAAGTGTCACAAAAAAGAAGTCTGGCATGTGGTATTATAAGGACCTGATAACAGCGGCATTTGACCTGGTCAGGGAAGTTTGACAGCCTCTCTGAGGAAGTGGTCCTTGAACTTTGCAAACAAAATAAGAGCACTTAGCCCTCAAGCCTGGACTTCCCTGTGGCTCAGACAGTAAAAATCTGGCTGCAATGTGGGAGAGCCGGGTTCGATCCCTGAGTCAGGAAGATCCCCCGGAGAAAGAAATGGCAACCCATTCCAGTATTCTTGCCTGAAAAATCCCATGGACAGAGGAGCCTGGTGGGCTACAGTCCATGGGGTTACAAAGAATCAGACACCACTGAAGGACTAACACTTTGATTTCACTCTTCAGCCCTCAAGCCTAGAGCCCATGCTCTGCAACTAGAGAAGTCCCCGTGTGCCTCAACTAGAGAAAAGCCTGTGGGCCACTCCGAAGACCTAGTGCAGAGGGAAAAAGTAAAAAAAAAAAAAAAGAGGCATTTTGCTCAACATCCTACAAAGATTAACCTGCTGCAGTCGCTGACCAACAGCCCACTTGGTGCTTCAGACAAAAGATTAAGTTGATAATCAGATGAAGCACTTTGCACTCCAGACAGAGGAAATTAAGGATAATAGGATGCTCTGTGATTTGAATAAACACAGAAGAAGAATTTTAATGAACCTTGATTGTTGCATCTTCCCATACATAGAAAAATACTATAATCATTAATTTGAGAAAACTGTTGTTTGTTTTTTGTTGTTCTTGTTATCTGTTTTTGTTTGTTTGGGGCCACACCTTGGGGCATGCGGGATCTTAGTTCCCTGACCAGGGATCAAACCCGTGCCCCCTGCACTGGAAGCATGGAGTCCCAACTGCTGGACCGCCAGGGAAGTCCCTGAGAAATCTGTTCTTTGTGACTGGCAGTAATCTTTTACCAAAAAGTATATTGACAGCTTGTATTTCCTGACCAAAATATGTACATGTAAATTGACCTTGCCTCCTACCTCTTGGAGCAGTTTCTCAGTAAGCCCCTGAGTAAAACCTCAGTTGTTGGGGAGGAGTCAGGCAGCAGAAGAGCATGTGCAAAGGCCCTGTCACAAAAGGAAGCACAGTGGACACAGGATCTGAAAGAAGGGCAGTGTGGAGAGCAGGAGAGAGCGGGAGACTGGCTGGGGAGCAGGCAGGGAGCAGGCTGGGCAGGGCTTGGGCCATGTTTAAGGATCTGCTTCATTTTAGGCCACCTCATGCGAAGAGTTGACTCATTGGAAAAGACCCTGATGCTGGGAGGGATTGGAGGCAGGAGGAGAAGGGGACGACAGAGGATGAGATGGCTGGATCGCATCACCGACTAGATGGACGTGAGTTTGAGTAAACTCCAGGAGTTGGTGATGGACAGGGAGGCCTGGCGTGCTGCGATTCATGGGGTCGCAAAGAGTCGAACACGACTGAGCAACTGAACTGAACTGAAGTCAGATTTGCATTTGAGAAAATCACTCTGGCTGGATGGGAAGGGTTCAGAGGTGCGGCAATCCACGGCACTAGACTGCAGGTTGTGATGGCCTGTACCAGGATGAGACAGAGGCAGGGAAGTGAACTGCTTTGGGGCATTTAAGTTAATCTGGTGATGGAGAAGATATGGGGATGAAAAAGCTGTGTGTGTGTTAGTCAGTTAGTTGTATCCGACTCTTTGAGACCCCATGGACTGTATATAGCCCACCAGGCTCCTCTGTCCATGGAATTCTCCAGGCAAGAATATTGGAGTGGGTAGCCATTCCCTTTTCCATGAGATCTTCCTGACCCAGGGATCAAACCCAGTCTCCTGTATTGCAGGCAGATTCTTTACCATCTGAGCGTGGCTCCATGAAAGAGGTATCAAGAATCAAACTTAGAGGGATTTCCCTGGCAGTCCAGTGGTTAAGACTTTACAATGCAGGGAGTTGGGGTTCAATCCCTGGTCGGGGAGCTAAGATCCCACATGCCTTGCGGCCAAAAAACCAAAACATAAAACAGCAACAATATTGTAACCAATATAAAGACTTTTAAAATGGTCCATATTTTTTTAAAAAATCTTAAAGAAAAAAAAAAAAGCGAAACTTAGGGAATTCCCTGGCAGTCTGGTGGTTAAAATTCCTAGGACTCCATGCTTCCACTGCAGTGGGGGCTCGGTTAAATCCCTAGTTAAGGGAACTAAAATCCCACATACTGTATAGTACAGCCAAAAAAAGAGTGAAACTTAGGTTTGGGGCTCATGGATGGTAATGGGATTCTTTGAGATGAAGGATTTATTTATTTATTCAACAGACATTTGTTAGGTAACACTATGTGTCAGACACAGAGCTAGGGAGTCTTTGGGAAGAACAAGATACAGTATTTTTCCAAGGAACTTAGTCTAGTAGGGATGGAAGACATAGACCAAGAAAGACATTTCAGGAGTTTTGAGCTAGATCCTTGGTCTAGGCTAAGATGGGACACACAGGAGAGAACATGCCCAGTCCTGTGGGGGGTTTTATGGAGGGACTGGGAAGGGTGGCATCATGGGAAGCTTTAAAGTTGTGAAAGTGAAAGTGTTAGTCACTCAGTCCTGTCTGACTCTTTGCAACCCCATGGACTGTAGCCTGCCAGGCTCCTCTATCCATGGGATTTTGAACACTGGAGTGGGTTGCCATTCCCTTCTCCAGGGGCTTCTCCCAATTCAGGGACTGAACCCAAGTCTCCTACATTGCAGAAAGATTCTTTACTGTCTGAGCCACCAGGTCACCTTATAAATGTTAAGCTATAGCAAAAAAGGAAAATGGCATCTTGCCACTCAGCAGTGTGGCAGCATCTGGGCACATTGTTAGACATGCAGCATCAGACCTCTCCGGTGGTCCAGTGGTTAAGAATACGCCTGCCAATGCTGGGGACACGGGTTCAATCCCTGGTCTAGGAAGATCCCACATGTCACAGGGCAACTAAACCCACACGCCTAGAGCCCGTGGCTCCACAAGAGAAGCCACCACAATGAGAAGCCCAAACACTGCAACAAAAAGTAGCCCCCGCTCACCACAACTAGAGAAGGCGGCATGCTGCAAGACCCAAAACAACCAAAACTAAATAATTTAAAACCAGAAATGCAGCATTTTGGGCCCTGCCCCCGAATTGTGGGTCCCCCATCTCCTTCATGACAAGCTCCCCACCTGGTCTGTGTGCACAATGAAGTGTGAAAAGCACATAGCTTGTTAACTGAGTCATCAACAGGCCCACCTGGTTTTCCATCTTGCTCTGCATTCTGTGGCTGTGTGGCCTGGGACAGGTTATTTCATCCAAGCTTCTATTTCTCTTCTGTAAAGTGGGAAGTATCACACCTACCTCCCAGGATCGCCCTGAGGATGAATGTGATGAGGAAAAGTGCCGAGCTTAGTATGCGGTACCAGACTGGGGGTCCTTCAAGTTGTGAAGGTTTCTCATCGGGAGAGTGTTAGAAAGATGTCCTGACAGGTGATCAGTCTGTTTGATTAGAAGGATGAATAATCACTCCCATCAGAGAAGAACTGCAAATCCTTTTACAGTGAGGAATCTTTCCTGAATCATTCCCAGATGAAGTGCCGAGAAAGAAAAGAAACCGGAACCTTCTAGTACCTGCTAATGAATTTATCATAAAGAGGTCCAGCCACTTGTACTCAAGTGAAAATGGGTAGGTGCACATTTGAGGATCTGTGATTCCATTCCTGGATAAAAACCCGAGGAAACCCCACTCAGGGTCACAACAACATTGCTTGCAATAGCAACATCCTGGGGCTAGGATGGGGTTTGGTTACAAATGACAGAAATCCTCCAAAAGCAGGGATTTTTTTTTTTTTTTTTTTAATGTCTTGCCACATAGCTTGCAGGATCTTAGTTCCCCAACCAGGGACTGAACCCGGGTTCCAGGAGTGAAAGTTCGGAGTCCTAACCACTGGATTGCCAGAGAATTCCCATCCAATAGCAGTGATTTAAATAAGACAGAAGTTCCCCTTCCTGCCAAATCCAGAGGTCAGTGGTGTGGGGCTAGTAAGATGCTGTATGGAAGTTGAGACCCAGGTGCCTTCTCTCCATGTCCTGCCCTGCATGGCTTCCTTCCCCAGGGTCACCGTGTGTCCATAGGGATGCTCCACCTCCAGTCAGCAGCTTGAAAAAAGCCAAAGAGAAGGGCACACACTGACCACTTAGGACTGATCCTGGAAGTCAAACCCCATCCCCCTGTATTGGCATTTGGCCACACTAGGCTACAGTGGAGGCTGGCAGGCACTGTCTTCACTCTGAACACTCTGTGCTCTGCTAAAAACTGGGGGTCCTGAAGAACAGATGTGAGGGCACAACTTATGGTCTCAGCCACAGGATTCATGGGGGGCGGTGGGTCACATGGGGGGGTAGAGACAGAAATCCTCAAATATACACATGTTTAATGTATTCCCGTTTATTCTGCTGACACTGACCATATCATTTAGTGTATTCAGACTTATTAATGAACATATCATATCTGAAAAAATGAGCTATACCATATCATGGATTATTTAAATATTAAAAATTTTCTTTCTATATTTCCCACATTGTAAGTTCAAAGGAATGCTACATTCCAACAACAAAAACATTTTAAAGAGAGTGATACGCTTTTGTCAAAATCATACCACATATCAGTAGAAAATTCATGGCTTTATTAGTAGATGGCGCTGAGAAAACTGGCTCATTATACAGTGGAACTAAAACTTGGATCTCATAGACAAAGGTGGATTTTAAATAGCTTAAAAGTAATATTCAACATTTCGGCCTGGCATCAAGCAATGAAAACAAATATTTGACCACGCAGGGCAGATGCCAGCTAGTACACATACCAGCATGTACTGGCTGAACTTCAGCCCAATATTTAGTGGCCTAGATGTGAAAGAAAAGCTAATAAAACTAACA
The DNA here is from genome assembly GCF_963930625.1 of Muntiacus reevesi. Lineage (NCBI taxonomy): Eukaryota > Metazoa > Chordata > Mammalia > Artiodactyla > Cervidae > Muntiacus > Muntiacus reevesi. Next base: position 204,178,994 of record NC_089250.1, read on the forward strand.
GAAGAAACTGCAAAGTATTGTTAACTATTTTTAAATAAGAAATAACAAATGATATAACAAAATAGCTAATTCACCTACATTAAAATTAAGAATGTCTGTTCGGTGAAGGACACCCCTGTCACTATACAAACCCAAGTGCCAACTTCAGTTTTTGCAACTTCCCAGGAATATACGAGGAACTTTTGATAGTAAACAAAAAAAAAGGCAAGAAGCCCCCATGAGAAAAGGAACAAAAATAAATTAGCAATTCACAGAAAGGGGCACCAGAAAGGCTGACAGGAAAATGAAGGGATTCCTCAAATTACTGGTGACTAGATGAATGTACATTAAAACGCGGCACCACTTTCCACCCAACAGACTGGCAAAAGTTAGAAAGTTGGGCAGTAATAAATGCTGGTGGGGATGAGCAGAAATAGGAAGCTTTAAGTGGGAGAGTCAAAGGCCATTCTTAAAAAAACATCAGAGAAGTTAATCTGGCTGATGCATAATCCCATCCTGGATGCCTCAGCTGGAGAACTTTCCATAAAGTATGGACAGAGACACAGAAAAAGATGTTCACCATGGCCTTGCATATAGGCCGAGGAGTTGCAGGTAACCCAGGTGTCTACCACTTAGCAAATGTGTAAAAAAAAATGCACTTAACACCCACCATGGAATATCTTAGAGCAGCTCAAAGAAATAAAGCTGATGTAGCCTAAGCAACCCATGTTGAGTGAGAAAAGCAATAGGACGAGATCAATAGCATTAGACTACATGTGGGCAAAGTATATGCACACATTCAGCATAGCACATTCAAGGAAACATCCATGTTCAAAGACACGGAATCAACACATTAGAATGGATGCTTACAGGAAAGGATGGCATGAAGGGAAAACGTCATAAAACCAAAGAAGCCTTGTGTGGATTGCGATCCTGAGATCAAAACCAAAAGGTTCAAGGTGCTCAATTATGCTTTAAACAGCATGTGTGCATCAGGAAGTTGGCTCAAAGGGGTCCTAGGATGAGGAAGACACCCAAGCCTGAGAATCTACTGTATTCTTCAAAACAATAACCCACTGTCCGCCTCTGGTGAAGCTAATGCATTTGTGAGGTTGATCATCTAGTTTCCGGCTGGGCAGAGGGACCACACCCCTGTATGTGCCTCAAGTCAACTTCACCTCCACCCCCCAATGACCCCGAGGCCGCGGCTGGTCCTAGATGTGGCAGAAATCCGAGGCCTGGAGTCCCCTACCTAACCCTTACTCACTTCAACTCACTCTTTCAGTATGAGAAGTTTCATATATGAGACATTTCAGTGAGTGATGGTGGAGGGGTGAAGGTGAGGGATACCTTCTCTATGTTCCAGAGGGCGGTAAAATTCAGGACACCCTGTACATGGAGCCACAGTCCACCTAAGGCAGCAAAGACATTCACACAATTAAACCAGGTAGTTAACGGCTTGAAACTGGGGTCAAAAGAGAGGGAGTCAAAGATCACTCCTGTATTTTGCTTCAGCTTGAAGATTAATTCTAAGTCAGCTGCAGCTAGCAAGCCCTTACGGGGCCAAAAGGGGGCAGCCCATCCTCCCCAAGTCCAGGCTGGGCCTCCAAACAGGGAGTGGGGTTTCAGCCCCAGACCTCAATGAGGTCCCCAGATTCCATGCCCAGGTCAGCCGGCAGCTCCTTCCCTGAAAGCTTCGTCCCATCAAAGAAGTAGGAGAGCTTGTGGCCGGAGAGTCCCATAGCCTCCTCGTAGCGGGACATGAGGGTCTTGAGAGGAGAATCCTGAGTGGAGAAGAAAAAAACATGGCTGTAAGAATCTGAAAAGAGTCTACGGCCATACCACCCTGAAAGCACCCGATCTCGTCTGATCTCGGAAGCTAAGCAGGGTCAGGCCTGGTTAGTACTTGGATGGGAGAATCTGAAAAGAAGGACTGAGGAGAACTTGTAGGGACAGACAGGGAGCTTAGGACAGGGAGGACAAGGGAACATGTCAAGTTGGAGCCCATGTAAAGGGATGCAAGTGGACGAAGAAGCCAGCAGCCAGCTGGTTCCTTTCTCTAGGGAGCTGGGCCATGGAGCCCAGGGCTGGGATGTTGGCTCTGGGTTGGATATATTCTCCAAAGCCGGTCTCCTCACCTAACATGGAGGCGTGAAGCACAAGGAGGAAGTCAGCCAGGCTCTGGGGGCCAGGCGCCATTATTAAACTAGATGTGTAACCTTAGCCAAGTGCTATAGGTTTGAGAGTCCCTTGGACAGCAAGAAGGTCAATCCTAAAGGAAATCAACCCTGAATATCCATTAGAAGGACTGATGCTGAAGCTCTAATACTTTGGCCACCTGATGAGAAGAGCAACTCACTGGAAAAGACCCTGATGCTGGGAAAAATTCAGGGCAGGAGAAGGGGGCAACAGAGGATGAGATGGTTGGATAGCATCACCAACTCCATAGACATGGGTTTGAGCAAACTCCGGAGATGGTGAAGGACAGGGAAGCCTGGTGTGCTGCAGTCCATGGGGTCCCAAAGATTGGGACACAACTTAGTGACTGAACAACAAGTGTCCCCCAAAAAACATATCGTGTGATCTTAACCCTTGGGAAATGTGCATGTGACCTCATTTGGAAGATATGATCAAGATAAGATGAGGCTGGGACTTCCCTGTGGTCCAGCTGCTAAGACTCCACGCTCCCAACGCAGGGCGCCCAGGTTCAATCCCTGGTCAGGGAACTGGATGCTACATGTTGCAACTAAAGATCCTGGATGCTGCAACAACTAAGACCCAGTGCAACTAAATAAATAAATACACGTTAAAAAAAATTTTTTTTTTAATCCTCTTTAAAAAAAAAAAAATGAGGTCATGGTTGATTATGGTCTGCACTAAGGCAACAGGACTAGTGTTCTTGTAAGAAGGAAAAACAGACACACACAGAGATACTCAGGGAGAACATCCTATGACAAAAGAGGTGGGATGCGGCTGCAAGTCAAGGACTGCTGGCCACCAGCAGAGGTAGGAGGAAGCAAGGGCCCAGAGTCTCCAAGGGAGCAAGACTCTGCTGACAACTTGATTTCAAACTGGTAGCCTCCAGAACTGGGAGAGAATACATTTCTATTGTATTAAGCCACCCGGTTTGTAGTAGTTTGTTATAGCAGCTCTCAGGAACAAATACAGCAAGTTACTCTACCTCTACAGATGTTGGTTTCCGTATCTGTTAAATGAGGGTAGCAACAGTGCTTTCTCATACAAGACTGCCGTGAATTTCAATAATATCCTGAATGTGAAGTAATTAACCTTCCACAGGGACTGTCACTTCAATTGTACTTTTGATTGGTCTTACTGGTTACTATTCACGGGTGATTTCCACTTTAACCAGGAGGAGTCAGGAGACCAGAGCCAGCTTCCCCGAAGAAGGGGGAGGGAACCCGAACACTGAACTTTATACACTCTCTAGGATGGGCAGGGACCCAAGACCACAGAGGGCAGAGCTTCCATCCTCCACCTGCTGACGGGAGACTGCGCGGCACACGACAAGGGGGTGGACCGCCGGCTCCCCGACTCACGTGAGGCAGCGAGACTTCCAGCGTCTGGTGCTTCTCTTTGCCCTGGACCCGAAGTTGGAGCAGTTGCGACGTCTCTGCGACCTCCGGAGAACTTGCTAGAACCACACAGTCTGTGGCAGGCATGATCGGGAAGCCAGGCCTAAGCGAGGGTTGGAAGCCGGGCCCCCTCTGGGTCTCTCCCCATATCCCCTCCCTGTGGCAAAAGCCTCCTCAGGCCTCCTTCCTCTCACCAATGATGTCAGCCACGCCGAGCTTTAGGGTCTTGGGGGTGGCGGTAGGGGACAGCTCTGTCTCTCCAAATAGCAAGAGGATCCTGCTTGGGGACACCCCAAGGCGGGCGGCCATGTGGTCCACCACACTCTTAAGGGGCTCCGACTAGGAGGGGGACAGAATGTAAAGGAGGCCTTCCTGCCTTGACTTGCTTCCCCACCCCCACCCCCAATTCTGGCCTTAACTACTCGCTGAATTCCTCAGCAGTGAATTCCATCATATTTACCTGGAAAGGCACAAAATAAAATCATGTCAATAAGGGGTTCAGGCAAGCGACACAAAGACACGAAGCAGCCATGAGTTAGGAGGGAAAAAAAGGGAGTGGTGGGGTTGTGGCCAACCAGAACCGGATATGACCCATCTAAGTCTGGGCAGCTGTTCTGCAGCTCTGGCTAATTGGTACCAGGTGGGAATATGGGCCAGGTACTGCATCTTCCTATTTAAGAGAAGCCAGAAATCTGGACCTCAGTACCCAATCACCCATTGCAAAGGTTGGCAATGAACTATTTGGTTTTAAAATCACCGTACAGCTCAAAAGAAGATGCATGGGACTTCCCTGATGGTCCAGTGGTTAAGATTCTCCGCTCCCAATGCAGAGGGCACAGGTTCAGTCCCTGGTTGGGGAACTAAGATCTTGCATACCAGATGGCATGGACAGAAAAAAAAAAAAAAAAAAGATGCACTGTTGACAAGGCCATGGGCTGCTAGTTGGCAAGTTCTGGGTTAGCTGCTTGTCTGATGCACTGTTACTACTCAATAAATAGTCATTTCTGTTCTTCTTTTGGAATGGGGTTCATCCCTATAATAGTAGTCTTCACCAGGAAGCTAGGGGAGCTTGGAATAACCAAGTGACCCCTGGGTGTCCGAGGCAATAAGAGCAAGCACGGGAGGAAAGTACAGGTTCCAAGGGAAGGAAGGAGGGAGGGATGCCCCCTGGAGGGGGCCTACCAAGCAAAGTTTCTTAGGATGTTATAGTGGAGCCTCGAAGAATGGGTGGGAAGTTTGCCAGAAAGAGAGGGCAGAGGGAGGAAAAGATCCAGACAAAGGGAACAGTGGGGCAAAGATGCACAGGGCTGAAAGCGCGCTGAGCAGCTCCAGACAGCAGGATGGGCAAAGGAAGACACTAGTCTCTCCATGGACAGCTCCTGGGACCCTGCTCCCAGACCCTTTGGGCATTTACCATTCTGATGGGCAACCTGACCAGGTCAGCTCGGCACCGGATTTTGAGTGGCAAGAGTCGAGGGTGCTCTGGGAGAGTGGGCTCCTCCACTAGGACCACCTCATCCTCTTGGCTCAGGTGGTCTTGGCCCTGGGATTGCTTGGGACTCAGGCAGGAACGGAGATCTTGGAGACGCTTGTTCACCTCCCTGGGGTGCAGAAAGGACTGTGCATCAGTCAGGGTGGGCCCCCTCCCTACTGCTCCTTCTCCAATCTAGCCGAAAGCAGAGCACCCCCCCCAACCCCTGCCCTTGGTACCTTAACTTCCGGAGTGCCTGAGTATGCTTCTTGCTTTTGGTCCGTGGCAGAGGTGAGGGCAAAGGCGAGGCGTCCTGAGCCCTGCAGACAGAAGAGAGGGACAGAATGGGCAAAGAGATCCAGCCCCACCCACACCTCTCCTTCCAGGGGGCCCCTGGGAACCAGAAGGGGACCAGGGGAATCAAGAGGGAGCACTTCTGGTGACATCTATCTTATTGGAAGACTGGTGCGGGGTGGGGGTAGCGGGTGAGGAAGGACAGGGAAAACCTGAGTCATGAATTTTATCCTTGTATGGCCCAAATATGAGGGAGAATGTCTAACTTTTAAGGTAAGTTGCTTTCCAGGTGAATATCTGATAAAATCCAAATGACACCAAACATTTACTATATGCTAAGGGTTAACTCTTCATTTACCCTAAAATTCTGACCCAAGTACCACTATTATCTCCATTTTACAGAAGAGGAAGCTAAAGCACAAAGAGGATGGCCAGGGAGTCCCTGGTGGCCCAGTGGTTAAAAATCTGCCCTCTAATACAGGAGACACAAGTTCGATCCCTGGTTGGGGAACTATGATCCCACATGCAACTAAGCCCTTATGCTACAACTAGAGAAGCCTGTACACTGCAATGAAGACCGCTTGCAGCCAAAAAAGAGAAAGAGGGTGGCCAAAAGACAGGATGTGAACCACAGGGCAGTCTCCAGAGCCACACCCTTCAGCTCTGCATCACTACCTTCTTAGACACAAAGCTGAAACCCTCCACTTCCTGGCCAGTCTGGAGGGTCTGCTATCATCCTCCAGCGGGACTCATTGCTTCTCCCAAGAGTTTCATTCCTCATCCAAGTCTCAGGATGCCTTCTGGGAAACTTCTTACCCTTCCAGGAGCCACCCAAGGGTCCTGCCCACCTCAGCCCACCCTTCCAATTCCTGTTCTGCTCCTATGGCCCCAGTGGTCTCGCCTCACTCACAGTAACATCTTTTTCTTCTCTTCTCCATCCTTACTCCTCAGCTTCTTCCTCCAAGGAGAACTGGGACATGGGAAATCCACTGTGTGGGGACTGCTGGCATCCTCCACATCTGCCTCTGGTGACAGAGGAGGAGGAAGTGGAAAGGGTTAGCCAAGAGAAGGCAGTGGGAGACCAAAGAGAGACAAGTCAGGGGCTTCAGAAGGTTCTGGAAAAGGAGGAGATTAAGGGGGCCCCGGACACACATGACCACTGGGGAGGGTTTGGGGGCATGAATCAAGAGAAAAGCCTAGAAGGCTTCCCCAGCAGCACTGCAGTGGTACAGTTAAGACTCTGCCTTCCAATGCAGGGGACATGGGTTTGACCCCTGGTCATGTAATTAATATCCCACAGGCGTGTGGCCAAAAAAAAGGAAGGGGGAGCCTTAGAGAGAAGGATGGACTGGAGCCTGACAGGTGAGATTAGGAAAGTGTCCACACCTCGCACCAGTGCATGACACAGGGGCAAGAGTGGACTCACAGAAAGTGGCTCACCCCAACTAAAGCGTGCGCGTCTCATTCTGATCACCTGCACCTCACGAGTGAAAAGCACTGAGCACACAACCCCAAAAACGTGTATTTACTTAATACACATGTCCTACTTACTCTACGTGTACAAACCACTATATATGCTATGAATCATACATTAAAACAAATGCTACCAAAAGGTGATTTTTTTTTTTCCCCAACTATTTCTCTTGTTTTCTGCCCCTATTCAATTTGGTGGGCACAAAGAAGACATGTCTGGGGCGGGGGCGGGGGCGGGGAGGGTCTTTGCTAAAGAGGTACAGGCCCTCTAAGTCCAGGCTTCTCAAATGTGAGTCATCCATGTGAGTGTCAACGTTGTATTTTGCCATATCTCCGTATTACATGATATGTTTCTTTAAATCACTCATCTTCACTTAAATGTCTTAGAAAAGGAAACCAGGTATTATTCTAGACCACAGAAGCTCTTTTCCGTTTCTGCCACCAGATCATCATTAACCATCGTTATTTTTTTTTATAAATAAATACCGTGAATACAAAACAATGATAATATTTCCTAGATCAGTGGTTCTCAACCAGAGGCAATTTTGCCTCCTGGGGGACATGTGGCGTGTCTGGAGACAATTTTGGCTGTCGCAACGAGGGGAAGAAGGGGTTGAGGGTGATGATGACATCTGCTGGGTGGAAGCCAGGATGCTGCCCCACACAAAGATCCAGTCCCAATGCCAGCAGCACCAAGGGTGAGAAGCCCTGTCCTAGGAGCTGCCAGTGGCCTGAGACTCTGCATGGCCAACAAGCTCCTGGGAGATGCCCAACACTCCGGCCCACACTTTTTTTTCTATTTTAAAGATTGTTTTTATGTGGACCATTTTAAAAGTCTTTACTGAATTTGATACCATATCACTTCTGTTTTATGCTTTGGTTTTTTCCGTGTAGGGCATACGGGATCTTAGCTCCCAGATCAGGGATTCAACCTGTACCCCCAGCATTGGAAGGTGAAATCCCAAGCACTGGACCACCAGGGAAGTCCCTGGGCCCTTCATTTTGAGTGGCAAGGACAGAGGTGCCTTGGTACTTCTCTGTTCCAGGTACTATATATGTAAACCATATATGCAGCCCAAGGTGGGAGGGGGGACATTCTATTAATACATATTCTCTTTAATTGGGCTTCCCTGGTGGTGGCTCAGCTGGTAAAGAATTCACCTGCAATGCAATTCACCTGGGTTCAATCCCTGGGTTGGGAAGATCTCTGGAAAAGGGAACAGCTACCGACTCCAATATTCTGGCCTGGAGAATTCCATGGACTGTAGAGTCCATGGGGTGGCAAAGAGTCAGATATGACTGAGCGACTTTCACATACATATATGGTTCCAAGTACCATATATGTAAACCATATATGTAGCCCAAGGGGGGAGGGCTTTCTATTAATATATATTTTCTTTAATTAATTCCCACCAAAATCCTTTGACACAGGTCCTTTATTTATCCCCATTTGGCTGATAAAGGAATTGAAGCCTTAAAAGATTAACTTGCCCAAGGTCACACAGCTACTAAGGGGGAGAGCTGGTTCCTAAATCAGCTCTTCATCACCCTGCCATACTCCCTCATGGCACAAAAGTCTTAGTCCAAGGTCTGCATTTGCCCACTGGATGTCTTCTCTATTAGACCTGATTTCTAGTCACTGCCCTTGAGAAGTTTGCAAAAAATCACGTCATTGAGGGAGGACAAAGGCTGGGCAGCCCTGATAAGATTCAGAGAATACCCTGTTGGCTCAGTGTTCCCAGGAAACTTGCTGCAGATGTAAAAAGATGTTACAAATTCTCAACACTTCTCCCTTCCACTGCTCCCAAGGTTACACAATCAGAGTCTCTGGGGATGACACCTGGAAACCTGTATATTAGAGACTTCCCTGGTGGTCCAGTGGCTAAGACTCTGGGGCTTTCACTGCTGAGGGTCCAGGTTCAATTCCTGGTCAGGAAACTAAGATCCCACAAGCCACGCAGTGTGGCCAAAAAAAAAAAAAAAACCCCTAGCACATTCTGATGCTTATTAGAGCTGGGGGAAGGGTGTCTGGACAACACTTTCTGTGCCTTCTGGTTAACAAGCCAGCTCCTTTCAGGACTGGAGGTTTTTCTGGCTAGGAGGCAGAAGTCACCTCTCTCATGTCCTCCCCCTGAGCCTCAGGAAACAACTAACTGCAGGAATGCAAACTCCAGAAGGTCTTCTCAGAGAGGCCAGCTCTGGACACCTCTCCCTAGAAGCCCTCCTTACCTTCCTCAGCCTCTGGGGGACATAATTTCAGGAGGGACACGTTATCTGGGATAAGGTGGAGGCTGCTTTTCACCTGCAAAGAAACAGTAGATCAGTACCAAATGCTCCCTTCACTTAAAGGGAAAACTGGGGTTGATTCTCTCACACCCAGCCTCCTCCAGCTCCCAAGTCCACCCTGAGGATGTAGATATTACCACTGTCCCACAGGAACTCAGGAGCTCAGCTTCCCCAGGATCCAAAATTGGAGTACTCTACCATATGATATTACTTGTATGTGGAATCTAAAATATGACATAAACGAACCCATCTAGAAAGCAAAAACTTAAGAGAACAGACTTGTGGGTTGCCAAGCAGGGAGATGGCGGAAGTTGTGGGGGTGGGAGTGGGAGATGGACTGGGAGTTTGAAGTTAGTAGATGCAAACTATTACATATAGAATGAATGGACAACAGGTCCTACTGTATAGCACAGTGTCAATGTCCTAGGATAAACCATAATGGAAAAGAATATATATATATATATATATATATATACACACACACACATAACCTCAGATATGCAGATGATACCACCCTTATGGCAGAAAATGAAGAAGAACTAAAGAGCCTCTTGATTAAAGTGAAAGAGGAGAGTGGAAAAGTTGGCTTAAAGCTCAACATTCAGAAACTAAGCATCTGGTCCCACCACTTCATGTGAAATAGATGTGGAAACAGTGGGGGACTTTATTTGGGGGGCTTCAAAATCACTGCAGATGGTGACTGCAGCCATGAAATTAAAAGATGCTTACTCCTTGGAATAAAAGTTATGACCAACCAAAGGTCCGTCTAGTCAAGGCTATGGTTTTTCCAGTAGTCACGTATGGATGTGAGAGTTGGAAAGCTGAATGCCGAAGAATTGATGCTTTTGAACTGTGGTGTTGGAGAAGACTCTTGAGAGTCCCTTGGACTGCAAGCAGATCCAACCAGTCCATCCTAAAGGAAATCAGTCCTGAATATTCATTGGAAGGACTGATGTTGAAGCTGGAACTCCAATCCTTTGGCCACCTGATGTGAAGAGCTGACTCATTTGAAAAGACCGTGATGCTGGGAAAGATTGAGGGCAGGAGGAGAAGGGGATCACAGAGGATGAGATGGCTGGATGGCATCACCGACTCAATGGACATGAGTTTGAGTAAACTCCGGGAGTTGGTGATGGACAGGGAGGCCTGGGTATGCTGTAGCCCATGGGGTGGCAAAGAGTCGGACACGACTGAGCGACTGAACTGAAATGAACATATGAACTGAGTCATTTTGCTGTATAGCAGAAATTAATTCAACATTGTATATCAACTACACTTCAATTTAAAAAATACAGGAGTACCCTGATGAGGAGCACCCTTTCCCTAATACGCTCTAAGGATGCAAGTTTCATTCCCCTTTCTTAGGAAGGAGCTAGCCATCCTGCTGTCTTGGAATCCTTGGCAATTTCAGGCCCCTCGCTCACCAGTGGGGACTTCAGTCCTCTCTGAATTTCCATGGACCCCAGTCCCCATCTTCCTGAATCTTTAGCATCAAGCCCCAACCTAAAAACCCAACATGCCCCAAATCCCAGCCCCTAGGTCTTCCAGTTCTTCCCTTAACCATCAAGGATCCCAATCCCTTAGGCTCCCTATACCCCCAGACACTCCAGCTCCTGGGAATCCCAAACTCCAAGCACACTCCAAACCCGTTCAACCTCCCCAATGTGTATCTTTCTGCCTCCAAGGCCCCTAGCCCCTGCTTCCATTTCGTCTCCCAAGACCAACCCTAGAACCCTATCCTCAGCACTCCTAAACCCAGTCCCTCCGCGCTAACCGTCCCGGCAACCCGGCTGCACCTTCTCCGAGTACACTGGAACCGCCGGTGCCTCCCCAGGATCCAGCAGCAACCGCCGCCGCCGCCTGACCAAGACCCGAGGGGCTCCACCCGGCTCTGCGTCCGCCCCTTCGCTGTCACTGTCGCTGTCGTCCCGGGACGCGGCCGGCACGGGGGATTCGGGGAGCGGGACCTCGGCCGCGGCCACAGCGCCGCGCGCGGTTGCGACCTCCAAGACATCCTCATCGCTGTCGCTGACCAAGTCCACGAGCACCGAGTCCAAGGTGCGTCGAGCTGGGGATCGCTGGGCGCCAGGACGTCGGCTCCGGCCGCCCCGGGATCCCCGAGCCCTTCGGCCGACGCCACCACCTCTGGGACAGCCCCGTCTCCTCACGGGCTCCGCCATGGTACACACCGGGTCTCCACAGTCGCCAGCTTCTGGTCGACTCGCCCGGCCCCCTCCAGCGGATTCCGCCCTTCACTGGGCGAACCGCCTGCTAGTCGACACTTCTCCCCGCCCACGCCCTCTGGCTCCACCTCTCCGCCTTTTCATTGGTCGCTGCACCCGCCCATCACGCATTCACCACTGAAACCAAGGCGCCAAAGATTCCAATCAACCTCGGCACAATCGTCGTAGGTTTCGATTCGGCCCGGCTCACCCATTGGCCTGACCTGTCTTCTACAAGGCCCGCCCACCGAATGGAGTCTTTTTCCTGGTTGGTGGAGGAGCGAGGCATCCTGGGAATTGTAGTCCACAAACCCTCAGGCTAGCGTGGAGGAAATCGGACTGGCAGTAGCTTTCAGACACCGCGAAAGTCATGGGTATCCGCTTTCCCTTTTCCCCCAAATGCATGGTGGGCTCAGTAATTACACTACACGCCGACCCCTCGCATACGCCCCTCCTTATGTGCAGAATCGACGCAACACACACCCGGAGCCACACTTCAACACCATACTGCTGCTACTGCTAACTCGCTTCAGTCGTGTCCGACTCTGTGCGACCCCATAGACGGCAGCCCACCAGGCTCCGCAGTCCCTGGGATTCTCCAGGCAAGAACACTGGAGTGGGTTGCCATTTCCTTCTCCGCTGCATGAAAGTGAAAAGTGAAAGTGAAGTCGCTCAGTCGTGTCCGACTCTTAGCGACCCCATGGACTGCAGCCCACCAGGTTCCCCCATCCATGGGATTTTCCAGGCAAGAGTACTGGAGTGGGGTGCCATCGCCTTCTCCGCAACACCATACAGCTCTCCGAATTCCGTCCTACAGCGTTCCTCACACAGGACGTCCCGACAGACACTACACGGGCCATATCAACACAGCTTGCACTCTTGGAACACTGTCCCTGGATATGCACCTAAGAACACCCGCCTCGCAAAAAACCTGGAAGGGCAAACACAAATGAAAAATAAGAGGTTTAATTCTCCCTGTTGAAAATAAGGATCATGACTTCTCCCCCTTCACTCTTTCAGAATTTCTTTCTTGGAACTTTTCAAAATGTGTGTAAATCTGTGTGTGTGTGTTTCAGTTGAAGTAGAGTTGATTTAAAACATTGTGTTCGTTTCTGGTGTACAACACGGCGATTCAGTTTTGTTTGTTTGTTTTTTAAGGTTAGCTTTTTTTTACATCAACGTTTTATTTTATTTTATTTTATTTATTTAGTTCTACCACTTTATTGCTACCAACCCATCTCCCTCCACCCTCGTGCACACATGCTCAGTCATGTAATCCCATGGACTTCAGCCTGCCAGACTCCTCTATCCATGGACTTTCCCAGGCAAGAATACTGGAGTGGGTTGCCAACGTTTTATTTTATTTTTTCTTTTTTTGGCTGGACTGGGTCTTCCTTGCTTTGTGCAGGCTTTCTTTGGTTGCAGTGGGGAGAGGGGGCGTGGGCGGTTACTCTTCGTTGTGCTGCCCAGACTTCTCACTGTGGTGACTTCTCTTGTTGAGGAGCACAGACTCTAGGCATGGGCTTCACGGGATCGGTATTTGTGGTGCACAGCCTTAATTGTTCGGTAGCATGTGGAATCTTCCCAGACCAGGAATCAAACCCATGTCCCCTGCTAACGCAGGCAGACTCATCCACTGTGCCACCAGGGAAGTCCATGATTCAGTTTTATATATTTTTTCTTTTTCAAATTCTTTTCCATTATAGTTTATTATAAGATACTAAATATAGTCCTCTGTGCTATACAATAGGACTTTGTTGTTTATCTATTTTGTATATAGTAATTGTATCTGCTAATGGCAAACTCCTAATTGATCCCAACCCACCCCCCACCCTTTCCCCTTTGGTAATCATGAACTTTTCTTCTTCTGTGAGTCTGTTTCTGTTCTGTGAATAAGTTCTGGAGCCATCTTTTTGAAAGGTAAGTGTCAGGGGAAATAGCTCCAGCTCCAACGGGAGACTAACAGCCTAACTTGTAGAAGCTCTCCTGCAATATACAAAACCACTTACCATCTGAAAGATGCTAAAAGCTTGTTTCACCCTTGGATAAAAGCCAATCGCCATGAGAAAGTGTGATCTACTACGTATGTCTAAAGGTGAAGTCAAGTCCCCTTCTTGAGGCCTAGTCATCGGAAACAGGATATGGTTTTGAATATTTATATTGAAAAGAGGATAATGGGTTATACCTGCTTGGCTTATACGAAAGTGTGAGATTTCTTTCAGCTTTTGCAATCAGTCTCTTAGGGGATTGCCTGTGATGTGCATCTAATTCTATTTAATGCTTATTTAGTAATAAAATGGTTTTCTGTCTCTACCACCTCTGTAGAGAGGCTTTCTGAGTTGGAAGAAGGTTTTGTTTTTTCATTATATTTTTCCAACTGACCCAGCAAAGACACTGGGTACCTCAGAGGTTACCTACCCTCCACACGCTACAGTATTCACAACTCCTATATCAGATGCACCTCAACACACACAGCACAGACACATCCCCTCCTACATGTCACACCTCCCACATTGCCTCCAATCGCATGACCCCTGTTGACCTAAATAAAAGTCAGTTATTGTAGAGAATTCCCTGGCAGTCCAGTGGTTAGGACTCCTCGCTTTCACTGCCAAGGGTCAGGGTTCAATCCCTGGTTAGAGATCCCTCAAGGGGCGTGGCACAGCCAAAAAGACAAAACCAAAGTCAGTTATTTTTACCAGCAAGAATAGATTTATTCAGGAACAGTAGAGAACAAGGAAGTTATAGCAAAAGCCACAGGCAAGACCAATAAACAGAGAAGGTCATTGTATAGGAAAAAAAGGGAAGACACTGGGAGGGGTTGTTTTGAAGGAATGTCCACTGGAGAAAAGTGGGAGTTCAGGGTAATGATGGCTTCTCACTGTCCGAGTTGCTGGGGTAATGGATTTCTTCTAGGAGATGAAATGTACATCTTTTCCTCTTGGGACCTGTAACTGAAGATTCTTTCCAGTCCATGGTTCTTCCATTAGGGTCTTTAACTGACAGTTCTTCCTGTAATTGATGATGAGTGTCTTCAACTGACAACTGTTCCTGTAACTGATGAAAGCATCCCCTTCAACTGCACTTTAGTGAGGGTTCCCTTTATTAATTTTCACACCCCTGACACCTTACACTATACACGCCATACCATATTTCGCACAGAACGCCCACACAGCATAAAGCCAACACCAGCTGTCTCTCACACACAGAGGTGTGTGCTTAACACACCCATCCAATACAGCATCTTGACAGCCACCCACATCCTATCCCATCCCCCTCCTCTGCCACACTGATATCCACTACACATATACCTCGAGTTAGCCCACATCTTAAGTCCTCCAAATAAACTCAGCCAAAGTCAAGACTGAAGTCACACAAGCCCAGCAGGTGGGGCTGTTTCCCAAGGGACAAAGACTCTGGCTCTGGCAGCGTGGACTCCAAGGACTTCCCAGTCCCAGGAAATCATCTTCTCTTTGCAGCAAAGCTGGAAGAATAGAGACTGCACCAAAAGTCTTTCTGCCACCTTGGTCCCTACCTGAGCATGCTCAGCCTCTCAGTCGTGTCCAACTCTTTGTTACCCAAGGACCGTAGCCCGCCAGGCTCCTCCGTCCATGGGATTTCCCAGGCAAGAATACTGGAGCAGGTTGCCATTTTCTCCTCCAGGGGATCTTTCCAACCCAGGGATTGAACCCACGTCTCTTGTGTCTCCTGCATTGGCAGGTGGATTCTTTGCCACCTGGGGAGCCCCTCCCTACCTGAGAGGCTCCTGCAAACTAGGGGTGACTCTGAGGGCCTGAAATTTCCCTCAAGCCTCCGTCTCCCTAAATCCTGTTCACGAGCTATAAGTGGTCCAGTACCTGCCAAAGAAACAGATCATGAGGTGGGAAGTTGGGAAACTTTGAGCGTGGCCATCTTCTGAGCAGGTCCCTTGGCTAAAGGAAGTCCTGACCCAAATGTTCTGGGTGTCCTCTCGCTCTTGGGACACAGAGGCCTTTAATAAATGCCAAATAATTATAATAGCTAGGACTTCCCTGGTGGTCCAGTGGTTAAGACTCCGTGCTCCCTATGCAGGGAGCCAGGATTCAATCCCTGGTCAGAGAACTAGACCCCCACATGCCCCAGCTAAGATTCCACATGGTACAACAAAGATCAAAGATTCCGTATGCCACAGCTAAGGCTCAGCACAGCCAAATAAGTAAATATATATTTTAAAAATAATAGTAAAAATAGCCAATGTTCGAGTGACTACTATGCCGCTGTCACATGCTTCATATTTCACTTAAGACTCATTAATGTAGCTATCATGACAATGGTTATTTTACAGAGCAGGAAACTGCAGCACAGAGAGCTTGAGTCACACAGTCAGAAAAGAGTGGATCTGGGATCAAACCCAGATAGTCTGATTCCAGAGCACTGGGCTGGAGTTGGCACACCTTGGTTCCTCTCTTCCCCCAAGCATTCCCCAGGTAACCGAGCTCACAAGACTCCTGTTTTTGCCCTCCAAATCTTAGGACTTGCCAGAGTCCTTCACTGACTCCTCCTTTCCCATTCATTTCTTCATCTTTGCCATCCTCTGATTGGGTACCAGAGGCACAAAGAAGACCCAGACCTGAATTCACCCTCAAAAAGGAAGGATGCTTTCACTAGGAGTCACAAATTTACATGCTTCAAGAATAGACAGGAAACCTACATGAATGAAGCACGCTGGGTGAGAGACAATAGAGAATGGTGGGGACTACAGCAATATGGAGAGTTTACATTAGTTGATGGGTACAGTAGGGAGAGGGTGAATCTTGAGCTAGATGTGGGAATTTTATTTTCTTTTTTGCCACATGGACTGTGTCCAAGATGGAAGCCCAAGAAAATGCTGAAGGTTCACTTCCCAACCCCCACACTCCAAACATACACTTTGCAAATGTAACAGGAAGCATCACTTTCTTTCTTTTCTTTCTCTTAGTACATACCTGAGCTCAAAAGCAGGACAGAATTTTCCCAGTGCTAGAAATCAAGAAGGAAACCAAAGTCACAGCAGTGAAACAGAAGCCCATCAGAATGCTGGGGTCCCTAAGATTGGAGTTCTAATGACCACCTGGGGACAGAGGTCAAGTTTGCAGTTTCAGGAAGAGCAGCGAGCTGAAACTAAGCCCCCTGCACAAAGCTGGGAGCTGAGAAAAGACTATCTCTCCTGGGCACAGAAGACAGAGGGGGGAAAAAATCCATCCACACACCCTGGCATACAGCTTGGAAAAAGTCATCAGAATTCCCAGAGCCATTGGAGTACGGGTTTGGATTCAGACCAAACCTCTAGTGTAAAAGCTTGCTCTGAATAAAATGATAAGAAACCCGTGTAGCCTGTAAAACTGTGGCAGAAGCCAAATCAAGCTGGCCCCAGGAGATGTGAGTGGCGCCCAGGGAACTCAGGGGACTCCTGCAGGAGAAACTAAGAATGCTTCCATGGTGACATCACCATGTACAGATGACAGTAATCACCTCCTCCCTAATCCTACTTTATAACTGGGAACAGTGAGGGTCAATGATTTTGAGTAAGTTACTTAAAGTCGGTTAGCAATTAAAGTATTTAACTTCTCTGTGCCCCAGTCTTCTCAGCTTTAAGGCAACAATAACTTTAGTGTATCTTCCTCATAGGATTGTCATAAAGATAAAATGAGATGCTACTTGTAAAGCATTTATTAATATTAGAACTATGTCTGATCCATCATCCTATGAGGAAGGTATACTAAAACAGCTAAAGTGAAAGTGTTAGTTGCTTAGTAGTGCCTGACACTGCAACCCCATGGACTACAGCCTGCCAGGCTCCTCTGTCTATGGAATTCTCCAGGCAAGAATACTGGAGTGGCTTGCTATTTCCTACTCCAGGGGATCTTCCCAACTCAGGGATCAAACTCGGGTCTCCTGCATTGCAGGCAGATTCTTTATCGTCTAAGCCACCAGGGGAAAAGTAAGTTTTAAAGTTTCAGAGATAAGAAGGAACAGAGTCTCAATAATAAACATAGGACATTATGAAGAAAGAACTGGAGCATTAATAAAAGGGATTCTAGGACTTCCTTCGTGGTTAAGGTGGTTGAGAATCCCCCCTGACAATGCAGGGGACACGGATTCGATCCCTGGTCCAGAAAGATTCCACATGCCGCAGAGCAACTAAGCCCATGACCTCTGTGCTCTGCAACAAGAGAAGCCACTGCAATGAGAAGCCTACACACCCCAATGAAGAGTAGCCCCACTCACCGCTACTAGAGAAAGCCTGCTTGCAGCAAGAAAGACCCAGTGCAGCAAAAAATTGAAAAAAAAAAAAGATGTATGGCTGAGTCCCTTTGCTGTCTACCTGAAACTATTTACAACATTGTTAATCAGCTATACTCCAATACAAAATAAAAAGGTTAATTGAAAAAGAAAAAGAATTCTAGAAATAAAAATGTAGGTATTGAAAAAGTCCAGGCAGTCTTACAGAGAGCAGGAGAGGGATGAGGTTTCAGATACCAATTTTCAGAAGAGCATTGGAGCTGGGGCAGCCATGCAGAAGATACCAAAACTGTCAATGACCGAGTCCATCTTTGCCTGAGACAGGAATCTGGGTGTGGTGGAGCTTGCTACATCATAGTTTCAGGGCCTGGAGACTTTTAGCTCTGAAGTCTTGGTATCTGTGGTTTACATTACAGGCAGTTTACCAGGTAATAGGCACAGTGGCTAGAACAGGAGCCAGGTTTCTGGATTCAGCTCTATGAAGTGCTAGTCATGTGACCTGGCCTCCGGATTTTCATCTACAAAATTGCACTTGGGAAGGGAGGGTGTCAAGAATGATATAGGTTCTGGAATTAGACTGCCAGAGTTCAAATCCTGACCCCGATCTTTATTAACTAGGCAAGCCTTGGGCGTGTAATTTAGTGTCTCTGCCTCAGGTTCGTCATCTACGAAATAAGGTTGTTTGTGGAGGTAAAATGAGTTAATATATACAAACATACATACACATGTAATAAATATAAAATATTTTGACACAGTCTTGGCACATGAGCTTAATAACCTTGTGAGGTGATTGGAAAGATTAAATGCATTCATTGATGTCAGACTATAGTAGACACTCAGTAAATAACAGTGATGGGACTTCCCTGGTAGTCCAGTGGCTAAGACTGTGCTCCCAAAGCAGGGGACCAGAGTTCGCACCCTGGTCAGTGAACTAAGATCCTACATGCCATGGGCAACTAAGCCCGTGTGCCACAACTAAAGAGAGCCACATGCTGTAATGACTGAACCCTCTAGAGCCCATGCTCTGCAACAAGAGAAGCCTGTGCTCCACAATGAAGAGCCTACACAGTAAGGGGTGGAAATGCCGAAGCTAAAGAGCCCACATGCCGCATCCAAGACTGCAGATCCGGAGTGCTGCAACTAAGACCCGGGACAGCCAAATAAATAAAATAATAAATGGAAGTGATGACTGCCAATTCCTGGATTGCTTCCTCTTCAGTTGGTGCCCCTCATACAACTGCTGAATGAACCATGACTGAATGCCTGAATGGCAGGAATGGCAGGCAAGTAAGGGAGATGAGTGCAAGCCAAGTCACGGGGGGAAAGGCCCTGTGGTCCCCAAGACACAGTTCTCCCTCCTCCGCTGGATTCCGGAGGGGCTGGGAGCACCAGCGTTCGCATCTTCCCTTCCCCTCCCCCACAAGGGCACTGTGTCCCAGGATCGGAAGAGGTCACTGAGTTTGGGCTTCCCAGGTGGCTCAGTGATAAAGAATCTGCCTGCCAATGCAGGAGACATGGGAGACGTGGGTTCGATCCCTGGGTCAGGAAGATCCCCTGGAGGAGAAAAATGGTCACCCACTTCAATATTCTTGCCTGGGAAATCCCATGAACAGAGGAGCCTGGTGGGCTACAGTCCATGGGGTTGCAAAGAGTCAGGCATGACTGAGCAACTGAGCACACACACACACAGTTTATTTGGGGAGTGCAAAGGGGGCTGAAGTTTCGCTTTTATACACACACACACACACACACACACACACACACACACAGTTACACACATCCAAAGGATGACAAAACATTGCTCCAGAGGCTGACGCTGTCTTCTTGGGGTCCCAGATTTCGAAGTCGGGTGAGGACCTCAGGGCCCTGAGGAGGCCCAGGCTATGGAGAAGAAAGGGTGATGGGGAACAGGTCCAGCAGCCAGCACCCCACTTCCATCCCTATTCATCTCCCTTCTTTCGCATCCTTGAAGGGCAGTTCCCAGCTTACCTGAAGGGAGTCACCTAGTGCTCCACCCCATGCGAGCCCCTCCTCCCCATGCCGGTTCTGGTCCATCGGGGTTATCCATGTTCTCATAAGAGTCTGCATCTGGTCAGAACCAGGAAGAGGTAAGATGTAAGTAGAGCTGGAAGTCAGCCAGGAGGGAGGAAGTCTCAGAGGACCACAGGAGGTGGCAGGAGATGCACCCACCTTCCTCATGATTGGCACCAGGCTGGGCTCGAACGAAACGGAGCTGGGGAGCTGCATACAAGATCCCTCTCATATCCTCATAGGATTGGGACCCTGTGTGGGCAGGGTACAGAGAGTTGGAGGCCTAGGAGCCATCCTGGGGACTTGGGGGAGGGAAGCACAGCCTAAGAAATGGAGGGGGGCCTTAGGGGCTTGAGCAATATTGTGCTAGGAAGGGTTAGCACCAGGTTCTGGGCCCTTGTTCATTGTAAGGTTTGGTCACATGTGGGTTAGATCACATTCATGGTCAGAGAAAAAGTCAAGAACAGAATTGGAAGGAGTCAGAGTCAGAGTTGTCAGGAGGTTGTAGAGAGAGCTTGGGTCAAAGCTGAGGTCTGCACTGGGGCTGGGGTGAGCTGGAGGTCAAAGTCCAGGCTGGAAGTACATTGAGACTGGGGCTGCTGTTGATGATGAAGGATGGGGATGGATACTGGGGGTCAGGATAGGCTGTGGGGTCAGTGCTGAAGTTAGGGTTAAGAGTCAAGCCTGAGGTCAGGATTAGGCTTGTGTTGGGGGTCAGAGCCAAGGTCAAGGTGGGGCCTGACTTCAGAGCCAAGGCCACATCAACCCAATCTGGGCAAGACAGGCAGGTCCCAAGCACTTCTCACCAAGGGAGGTTGCCTCCTTGCTGGGGTCCCAAGCTGATCCATGGGGGCTCAGGAAGTCTGGAGAAGGAAGATGGAAGTCATTTCTGGCTTTTGGGTCACACACACACACACCCCACCTCCCCACAGGAACTGACCATCCTCACACACACCTGTTTTCCTGGTGACAGTCGGGGCCAGTTCTTCATCTTCATTCTCATAAGACTCAGCTCCTGCAGGAAAAAGAGAACTCCAGTGACCACTCTGCCCTGTAGGGGATTCCCAGCCCTGTGGGTTCTCCCGAGTCTCCGAGGCCCCACGAGGTCCCCAGATTACCGTTAGAAAAGGAGTCTTCATCCTGAGGATCCAAGCTCCCTTCCTCAGGGTTCTCATAGCCGCTGCCATCTGGTGGGAAAGGAGGGGCATCCAACGAGGGCCCACAGCCCACGGCCCCGAGGAGGTGGGATGGGGGAGAACAGTCTTACCCTGGGAGAGTTGGTCCTGCCCAAGCTTGGAGTCGTTCTCGTAAAACTCGGAGCCCTCTTCACTGTCCGGTTCCTCGTAGGCCTCCCCTTCCTCTTCTTCCGGGCCTGGGGTTCGGGGATGGAGGTGGGAACTGGGTCACGGGCCCCCTCCTTTAGGCCCCGGTCCACTATTCCTACCCCAGACCGCTCCGACACCTCTCATGTGAGTAATCACCACCCCCATCAATCACCGGTTCCTGGCGGGCTCCGGGACCCCGCGGCTCTGGCCTCCTGGACGTCGCTGCGCGGGTTTCCGTAGGACGGCGCTGCGGCTCCGAGGCCCGCAGCCCATCGCAGGGCGCGTCCTGGCGGGTGAGAAGAGATGGAGGCGATCAGGGCTACGGGCAGAGGATGCTTCCAGGCCCTGCTGGAGGACTCCGCATCTTGGTACCCAGCCTTGAGCCAGGGCAGAGGCGGGACTTAAAACTAGAGACGAGGTTCTGCTCCCGCAACCCGACTTAGGGTCCCGAGTCCTGGGGGCGGGGATATGAGCTCTGGGGGGCGGGCCTTAGTCTTGGGGGCGGGGCTCAGATGTAGGCGGGGCTCAGCGTCGCGGGGGCGGGCTCTTCACTGAAGGCGGCGCTCCGAGCTCGGGAAGACTTGGAGCTCCGGAGGCTGGAGGAAGATGCGTGGGGTGCACGCTCTGGGTCAGGTACCTACCCGTGCCAGAGTGGGGCATGGAGAGGGAAAGCATGTTTCCGTACTGGCTGCTGGCTCCGTTTCCCGGGGGAGGCGTCACTTTGAAGAACCTGGGGGAGGAAAAGGGAGTTGCACTTGAGGCCAGGCCTCAAGATTCAGGCTAGGGCTTCCCTGGTGGCGCAGTGGTAGAGAATACGCCTGCCAATGCAGGAGACACTAGTTTGATCCTTGATCGTGGAAGATCGCACATGCTGCAGAGCAGCTGAGCCTGTGAGCCATAACTATGGAGTCTGTGCTCTAGAGCCCCAAAACCTCAACTACTGAGTCCACGCACTGCAGCTACTGAAGCTTGCTCACCCTAGAGCCAGTGCTCCACAACAAGAGAAGCCACCGCAATGAGAAGCCCGGGCACCACAGCTAGAGAGTAGCGCCCACTCTGGGCAGCTAGAGAAAAGCCCGCGAAGCAAGAAGACCCAGCACAGCCAAAAATAAATAAATAGAAATATTTTTTAAAAAGATTCAGGCTAAACCCTTCGAGGTTAAAATGTGGTCACTTGTTGAAACTTCCCTGGTGGTCCCGTGGCTAAGATGTGCTCCCAGTGTAGGAGGCCAGGTTCCATCCCTGATTGGGGAACGAGATCCCACATGTTGTAACCAAGAGTATGCATGCCGCAACTAAAGATTCCGCATACAGCAGGGAAGACAGAAGATCCTGCTTGCCTGAACTAAGACCCAGTGAAGCCAAAAAAAAAAAATGTGGTCACTTGTTATTAGTTAACACCTCTCTTCTGACATAGCCTACAGAGGGATCTGTGATCATCCAAGGAGGACTTCACAGAGGAGGTGGCTTTGGTGCTGGTCTTTGAAGGCTGGACAGCATTTCAACCATAGAGATGGAGAAAAGACACCATGAGCAGAGGAAACTGAGTGCAAAGTGTAAAGTCAAAGTGTAGGAGCGAGAGCGTGGAGGGCACTGGAATCATTACCTTCTAGTGGGATCTGTCATTCGCTTTCTTTTCCTCCTCAGGATCAGGGCTGGTGGGAGTTAAGGGGAATAATCAGAGGAGAAACTCAAGAGTGAAGATTTGGGAGATGCTGGGAGATAACTTGGAGGAGATGGGAGTTCAAATTCCAAAGGGCTCGGGTCGTTTGGGGAGGGTAGAAAAGGAGGGAGGGCGGGATTCTGAGGTCTGGTGGGGAGGTGTGGGAGGGAAAATGGTTGTCAGACTGGCCAGAGTGGGCTCTCCTGAGGAAGGAGGGGTAAGGCTTGGGAAGACGAACATGACTCACCTCTTCGAAGATAAAGAAAACCCACCAGGGAAGTCAGGCAGAAGATCAGATAAATTAAAGTCACAACAGGGACTTTCCAGACACCAGTCTCCAGCAGCCAATGCCATACTGGTAGGGGGAAGGAGCTATGAGATGAAGACCCCAGGCTGGCATCTTGCTTTTCAGCCTCAGTTCCTCAAAGCGCCATAAGTCTGAGAGACCCTGGCCAGATACATATCCTCAAAATCCCAAGCTACATGGAGGGCTCTCTTCCCTCCCTCTGAGGACCCGGAACCTCGCACAGGGCCTGCAGCGGCATCTATTAAGCAAACCATGGACAAACTATGACTATCATCAGATGCTATGTTAGGATTTAGAGGAGCAAGATGATCAGCTTCCTGCTGCAGCTAAGAACAGCCATGGTCAGTGTGAAGGGCAGAGTGGAGTTCACAAGGTTAGAGGTGGGATGTGGCCATGTGCTGAGGTTAAGTTAGCAGGGAAAATTCAGACTGAGTATGAGAGCTGTGGTTGCAATAGCACGATAGGATTGAATGAAGGCAGACAGAATGGGCAGAACATTGTGATCAATTTGATGGATGGGTAAGAAAAAAGGAAGGATGCCCAGGTTCCTGGCGTGGGCATGTGGGCAAGGTGTCCTTCACTTACACAGGGCCACCCAGAAGACTATCGAGCTTGATTTTGTAAAGGTTGAGCTTGCAGTGTCCATGGGATATCAAATGGCAGTTCCAGGTGTTGGCTGGGTGTGGGGTGTGATGGAGCCTAAAATTGAGTCACAAAGCCTGGTGGCCTAAAGAGGCCTGGGAGTCAAACAGGATGCGGGAGTGTAGACAGACACAAGAAGAGGGCTCAGGGCTTCAACAGTGAGGTGTGAGGGAGGGAGGAAGACTCCCCCAAAGTCTATGGGAGAAAATAACCAGTGGTAGGAGAAGACAAGGAAAAGTGGGTGTCTCGGAAGCAAGGGAGGAAAAGAGCTGGGGTCGGTGTTCAGTGTAGAGGTTGGAATTTGGGATGATGAAGCTGGTACTGGGTCTCAGATCAAGGGGCCAAGGTTGCCTAGCATCCAGTTCTTCCCTCTCCTCAGCCAGCCCTCCCTGCCCCAGCCACTCAGATGAGCCACAGTTGGGAGAAACTCTACCTGACTGGGCAGTGACCTTCAGCTGCATCTGGGTGGTCTTGTTGCCGTGGTTACAACGATAGGTGTCAGCATCTTGAGCTGTAGCCTCAGGCAGTAACAGAACCACCTTTCCCCCAAGGGTGCCCATGACCCACATCTCTCTGCGCTGGGCATGTTCGCTCACGTTTAGGCTCAGCAATTTGACATCAGGCTTCATGGGATACTTGTGGATCCAGGAGACAGAGCCTCTGACGAGGGAGGCACGGGAGGCCCCACAGGACAGCAAGAGCGTGGAGCCCGGGGCCACAGTGAGGTCTGGGGCAGGGAGAGCCACGGCTAGGAAGGTGTAATGCTTGGGGTGGGGGGTCCCCCCTCCCCTGCAGATCACCCAGGTCCCAGTCACCATCCCCCCTCTTCCTGGCATCCCCCCTCCGCCATCACCTTACCACGGTTGTTGCTCTGGTTCAATGTGCTATTAGATGGAGCGCAGGCCGCTTCTGTGTGTGAGATCTCCCTAAAGTGGTCCCAGCCCCACACGTGCAGCAGGGACTTTGTGAGGTGACCAGAAGAGGCCCTGGGGCCCGTTGAGGTTCTTTTCCCCGAGTCACAGCCTAGGTCGTTGAGGTCTGAAGCATTCCACCGGAACAGTTTCCCTGGGAAGATACCCAGAACCAGAATACAGAGACATCCAGGAGAGGAAGAGAGATACAGAGACCCAGAAAGGCAGAGGCAAAGACCCAGAGAGAGACAGAGAGAGAGCGACTCAGAGAAAAGAGTGAAAGACATAGAGCCACGGCGCTGACGTCATAAAGCCACAGGGGTTTTTAGAAGCCACCTAAAACTAGCTTCCAGCTTGTCCCTCAGCCCCTCCGGCCCCTCCCTCCGGATTCATTTCAGCCGCTGGACCTCCTCCATCTCTGGTAGGCCTCCCTCTTCTCACCCAGCCCTCCCTGCCCCAGCCCGGACCTCACCGCTGCCCTTCACGCTGACCGTCCAGCCGGGCTGCCAGCCCTGCTCAGAAGGTGGGCCTGGCTGGCACAGGTAGAAGCCCCCCATATGTTTGGAGACATTGAAGAGAAACAGCAGGGTTCCCTGGGGCTCCTTCACGGTGCCCAGAGGCCCCACATGGATGCCCAGGCCTGGTAACCCCAGGCTCAACTCTAAGAAGGGTTTTAATTGGGAGCCCCGAAACCAGGCCAGGTGTTCAGGGGGACCATCCGAGGAACCTTCAAGGCATGGAAGCACAGCATTGCCTCCCTCTGTGGAGAGAGAGAGAGAGAGAGGGATGGGGTGGGGTGGGTGAGTGGAAGCGGGGAGAAAGGAACCCCTAGGCCCCTTCACTCCTCACACTGGGTGAGGAGCCCCCAACCCCACAGCCAGGAGTAGATGAGTCCTCAGAGTCCTTCCAATCCCGCCCTGGATTTTACAGATAACAAAATGGAGGCTCAGAGAGGGTAAGTGACTCGGCCAAGGGCACCCAGCCGGAACCCAGATTTTCAGCCCTTCCATCCACCTCTGCCCTCCGGACATACCTTTAGCCTCCACTAGGCGTGGATCCTCGGGCCTGACTCCCATAGGGGTAAGGAAGAGGAGGAAGAGGAGAGGAGGTGGCATGGTGGCCAGACTCCCCGGGGCGCCCAACTTCGCCGCGCAGGGGATGCTGGGGCAGGCGGGGACCCGGTGGGCACTGAAGCATGGGCGTCTGTGGGGGCGGGCGGGCAGTCCCCCTGGAGAGGAAGGGGTGGTCACGCCTCAGGCCCTGTCTCCATGCACCCCTCCAGAACCACAAAACTCACCTCCTCCCTGCTACGCCGTTTTATTTTCATCTCAGCGCTTACCACCATGTGAATGACCTTGTCTGTGTGTTTCCTTATTTGATCGCTTTCTGTCCCCCACCCCCCTAGAATGTAAGCCTCTTGTGGCAGAGATTGTTCGGTTCAGAGTGCACACACGGTGCCCCAGAACAGGGCTTGGCACGCTGTAGTTGCCCAAGGAATATTTGTTGAATGAGTAGGTTCAGACCCCTTCCTTCTCCCCCTCCTCCCTCCTTCAACCTCAAGCTCTGAATGCGTTTCCTTTCACACACACACACCACCCTGCTTCATTCATTCAACCAATATCTCTTGGGCCTTCTTCCACCTCTGAACAATCAGCCCATCACACATAAGGTGGGATCCAGCAGACCTGAGTTTGAATCCTCTGCCTTTGCTGCTTGGCTAAATGTCTTCATCTTTCTAAGCCTGAGCTTCATTCTCTTTATCAACTGGGGATAATAATAGTAGTATCCAAAAATTGTTTATGGAGTTTAAACTGGATGATATACATACAGCATTTGTAGCCCATCACAGCACATAGCAAGCCCTCTTTGTCCATGAAAGACGAGGTCCATTAAGAGCTAAGGGTTCAAGTCATTTTGTCACTGGGGCTCCTTTGCAGAGGTCCTGAGAAATAACTGATGGTTAATGCCCCTTTGTCTCCAGATCTCCCCCCATGAAGCTCCTGCTTCAGTTATGGGAGGAACCCATTCAGAAATGGGAAGACTGAGGCCCCCCAAAGGGCAGGGTTGTCTAAGAGCACACATTCCGCTGGTGGTATAATTAGACATCAGAATGCAGGAGTCCTGACTCTTAAATCTTTTCTCTGCCTCACACAACCCCCGTCTCCTCCCACCCTGCTTTTCCTCTCTCTCTCACCTTGCCCCACCCCTGCATGTGAAGCCGAGTGTCAGAGTGTCTGTCACTGCTGCAGTCACGCAGGGAAAAGGGCCAGGGACCCAGGAGACCGGCGCTCTCAGTTGCTGGTTCCCAGGCCCGTCTCACTGGGCTGTGGCTTCCTGTTTGCCTGAGTCGAACCTCAGGGGACCCTCCAGCTGCCAGGGCCCCCACTTCCCTTTGGTCGGGTTGGGGTGGCTGCAGGGGAAAGACTGGAGCATTGGGAGAATGGAGGGGGCGAGGTAGCAGGACCCCGTGTGCCTTTCATTCAACAGAATCTCTCTAATCCCTTCACTGGCTACTCAGCTGCCTCACACGCCAAGTCTTCTTGCTAAAGCATGTCAGCCCCCTGCTTAGAACATTCCAATGACGGTCATCTGCCTAAAGTCAACATTCCAAACTACGGCCTCCAAAGGTCTGAGTGAGGCTACCCATGACTACATTTGCTGTCTCAACCCTCTGCCAGTCTGCCCCCACTCAGGGCCTCTGCATTTGTTGCTCTTCTTCCTGGATTGACACTCGGCTCTGCGCTCCACTGGCTCCTTTCCATCACTCAAGTCTCAGTTCAAACGTTACTTCCTCACAGAGACCTTCCCTGACACCCCAGGTACTTTTTTTTTTTTTAAATTATTTATTTGGCTGAGCTGGGTCTTAGATGCTACATGTGGGATCTTTTGTTTCGGCATGCCAACTCTTAGTTGCAGCATGTGGGATCTAGTAATAGTTCCCTGTCCAGAGATCGAACCCAAGGCCCCTGCCATTGGGAGCACGGAATCTTAGCGACTGGACCACCAGGGAATTTCCCACCCCTGGGACTTTTAATTTCACATCTCTGTTTTATTTCCTTCCCAGCATTTGCCCCAGTCCCAAAGTCTGCTTGATTATTTTTCAAGTCTTCTCATTGGCCTCCTGCCTTAGATTACTCACTCTGCTACAACAAGGGTCTTTACTGCCTGGTTCACTAACATCCAGAAGGTGCTCATTAAGTGTTGGTTGTATAAAGGAAGGAAGTTAGTTATGGTCACTAAAGGGAAAAGGGAAGGGGGTTATACACTAGAAGCATGGGATTAATGGGTACAGACTGCTACACAAAAAATAGGTAAGAAACAAGGATTTACTGTATAACTCGGGAAACTATTCAAAATCTTGTAATAACCTATAATGCAAAATAATTTGAAAAAAATATGTATGTAATTGAATCACTTTGCCATACACCTGAAATTAACACAATGTTGTAAATCAATTATAAAAAAAATTAAAGATAAAAAGGAAAGGAAGTTAGGAAGAGTGACAGAAAGCTTTTCTCTTTCCCCCATGTACAAAGTCACCAAAGTTAGTCCATTTCTGATCCTTAATAATTCTAATGTCAATTTTCGCCTATTTTGGACTCTACTCAACCAGAACAATTTCAACAGCTTCATTTTTAAAAAAATATTTATTTATTTGGCTGCTTCGGGTCTTAATTGCAGCACATGGGATCTAGTCCCCTGACCAGGACTTGAATCCCAGCTCCCTGCATTGGGAGCTTGGAGTCTTAGCCACTGGACCACCAGGAAAGTCCCTCAATAGCTTCTCCTTTGGGCTCTCTGTCCTCTACCATTTACTTCCCATCCACATGGCTCACAGACAGATTTTTCCTTGGGATCAGCCATGTGCTTCCCCTGCTCAACAGCCTTCAATGACTCCCAGGGTCTCAGGTTAAAATCCAAATCTGATAGTTGACTGACTTACAGGCATCATTTCATGCCCTCATTTCATGCCTTTCCCAAGAAACCCTGCCGCATATACAGGGAATCTGGACTTTATTCTGAGGACAAGTGGCTCTTGGGGATTTGTAAGCTAGGAGTTGACATGGTCAGATTTATATTTTCTAAAACTCTCCTTGCTGCAGTGGCAGAGGAGGGGGATAGAGGGAGTCCAGAGAGATCAGAAAGGGAAGTGTTCATTCATTCATTTACCAAGTATTTACTATTTTAATAGTGTTACGGTTTATTTATTATTATTTTGGCTGTGCTGGCTTTCTTTAGTTGTGGATCTCGGACTTCTCATTGCAGTGGCTTCTTTTGTTTTGGAGCATGGACCCTAGGGCGAGCAGGCTTCAGTAGTTGCACCACCTGGGTTTCAGCAATTGTGGCACACGGGCTGAGTTGTGCCACAGCATGTGGAATCTTCCCAGACTAGGGATGGAATCCATGTCCCCTGAAAGGCAAGGCAGCTTCTTAACTACCAGACCACCAGGGAAGTCCTGTTTACTACTGTTTATTTACTGGACACTGTGCTTGTGCTGGGAAGATAACAGGGGACAAGAAAGACAAGATTCCTAATCTCATGGAGCTCTGATTCAAGTCCTGGGGCCACAGAAGGCTAAAGGGGGCCAGATAATAAAGTTAACCAATAAACAATTGTTTATTATTAACCAATAAACAAATGGTGAGACGTCTCTCTAACATGATCTAATGGTGGACAGGTTATTGAGCTGGTGACTTTAGACAGCGTGGTCAGGGAAGGCTTCACTCAAGAGGTGACTTTTTAAAAAATTATTTATTTTTACTTTCGATTGTATCGACTTTTCATTGCCATGTGCGTGCAGGCTTTCTCTAGTCTCGAAGAGTGAGGGTTACTCTCTAGTTGCAGTGTGTGGGCTTCTCATTAAGGTGGATTCTCTTGTGGAGCACAGGCTCTAGGCAGTTGGGTTTCAGTAGCTGGAGTATCTGGGCTCAGTAGTTGTGGCTCATAGGTATAGTTGCTCTGCTCTGTGGTATCCTCCAGGAACAGGAATCAAAACTGTGTCCCCTGCATTGGCAGGCGGACTCTTATCCACTGCACCACCAGGGAGGTCCGAGGAGGTGACTTCTGAGCCAAGACCTGGGGTGGAGAAAAGCTTGGGGTGTTTAAGTAAGGTCATGTTTAGTGTCTAAAAAAACTTTCATACCCTTCCACAAAGCTGCTATACCATTTTACATTCCCATCAGGAGTACTTGAGAAACTCAGTTTCTCCATCTGTTCACCAGCATTTGGTATTATTACTCTTTTTAAATTTTAGCCATCCTGGTAGGTGTGCAAATAGGAAATTTGAACTTCCCTAATGGTTAATGAGGTTGAGTACCTTTTTTCATGCTCTATTTGCCATCTACATCAGTGAAACTCGTGTCCTTTGCCTATTTTCAAATTGGATTGAACCAGATTTTAAGCGGGGATGAGACAAGATCTGTTTTACAAAGATCACTCTAACTGCTTTGAGAATTAACTAAGGGGACCAAACGGTGACACAGGCGGAGCAGGAGGCAGTGTAGAAGTTCAGGAGACAGATGATGGGGACTGAGGCTGGGTGTCAGCGCTGAAGATGCAGAAATAGGGACCCATTCAGGAATATTCAGTCCTTTGGAGGTAGAGCTTTAAAGACTTGCAGGCTCCTGGCATGTACTTTACAGAAGGAGAAGCAGGTTTGGGAGAAGGGGAATCAAGACTCTAGACTTAAGTCTGAGTTGCCTGTCACTGACTAGGGGAGATCTCAGGTCGGCTGTTGGAGGGAGAGGTCACAGATAATGAGGGCTTGACCTAGGGCAGTGGCCGACAGAGGAAAGGAGGGATTTGAGCGGCACTGGGAGGGGAAGATTAGCAGGAAGCGGTGACTGGCTGAATATCAAACTGGGGTTGGGGCATGGAAGTTTCTGACTTCCACGACTGACGACGCGGGGGCCCAGACGCCCAGAGAAGTGAAGTCGACCCAGCAGCCCTGCCCCGAGGGACGCTCCACGAAAGCGGAGGTGCAGGGAGGCTCGACCACAATTCGTTGTAACCTGAGCCAAGCTCCGGCGGAAGGGCGGCGAGGGACCGATCAAAGGGGTCAGCTCCGGGGACTGGGCGAGACCGCGAAACTTTGTCCTCCTTAGGCTGAAGCCGGCGGGCGTCCCGAAGGACGTGTAATTTGAGCAGAGTTTCCAAGCTCACGCGGAGACGCGGGAGGCCTTTGATGAATGAGCTACTTTGGGGTTTGAAGGGTAGGCGTCCTTGTCCAACAGTGCTACTCAAGAAAGAAGGCGGGGAGCGGCGGGACCCGGGGCCGCGGCCGAGCGTCCACTCGGCAATCTTCGGCTGAGGCTCGGCCACCGCCCCCCCAACTCCGGCCTCAGCCTCGAGCCCAGGGCCGATCCGGAAACAGCCGAGCGGATCCGGAAACAGCCGAGAAGACCCGGAAGCGGTGAGCGCCGTCACCAGGGAGTGCGGGAACCCGCCGTTTGCGCGGAGGCAATGGCGGCAGCTGCGCCGGCGGCCGCGGGCGAGGATGGCCGGCGGCGGCTGCCGGGGGCCGGTACGTGAGGGCTCGTCCGTGCACGCGAGGGGCGGTGAGGCCGGAGGCGGGGCCGAGTTCGGCGTCGCTGGATGCGGGGGGAGTTGGGGGGGAGCCTGGAGAAAGGGGCGGGACCACGCCGCCGGGAAAAAGGTGGAGGGGGCGTGGCCTAGCGATGCAAGGTGGAGGGCCAGTGGCAGGTTAGAGGTGGGGCCCAGTGTGGGAGGGCGGGGCGGGGCCAAGTGGGAAAGGGGCGGGGCCACTGGAAGGGAGGGGACGTGTCAGAGAAAAGAGGGGATTGGGTGAACCGAGAGAGGAAGAGGCGAGGCTCTAGACTACACGAGGCAGAGCTAGGTGAGAAGGAGGCGGGGAAGGGGCGGGGCCAAGTGAACAGGATGGGGTTAGGTAAAGGTGCAGGGACGTTGACTATAGTACTAAATTGCAGAACTTGAGGACTTGATACGTTGGGAATATTGGGAATCTGAGAATGATGAGAAAAGAGGCTGATCCCTGTCCTCCACAGCAATGGACATCCAGCCCCAGGAGGGGGCAAAAGTTGAGGCTGAGTCTGGGGAGCTCGTGCGACTTCGGGCTGAGCTAGCAGGCGCCCTGGCAGAAATGGAAACCATGAAGGCTGTGGCCGAGGTGAGCGAGAGCACGAAGGCTGAGGCTGTGGCGGCGGTGCAGCGGCAATGCCAAGAGGAGGTGGCCTCGCTGCAAGCCATCCTGAAAGGTGAGGCAGTCGGTCCTCCCAGACTCCCTCGGCCCCATGAGGGGGAGTGCACGACAAGAAAGGGGTCATGACCTACACCCATGGGGTAGTTGAGCAGGACTGCCTAGCACAGGCAGGCTCGGGGACTCAGAGGAAGAAGCCGAAGCGTGCTTTTTAAATTTGCATAGAACCCCAGCCTGGGCTCCAGCAGCAGCTCTGTCAGTTCCAGCTAAGTTTAGCTCAGAAGGCTACCTCTTCCCTGGCCTCATGTCATTTCTTGTCCCTCACTAATGACTGATCAACCCTGAAAGTGAGCAGTTTCTCAGTTCCCCGAGAACTCGTTTGAGTCTCTGGCCTTCAGACTCAGCCCTGGGCCTTATCTCTGTAAATCTCATTATCTGGTTTCCTTGCTTCTCCAAGCACCCCTACACCTTCCCATGACCTCCACCTCCCCCCACACGCACCAACTTCCCTCTTCCCTCACGTCCTCTGTACTCGGGATACATCAACTCCCCTTGTCCCAGATCACCCAGTGTCTTTTCCTCTTTTCCTGCTTCTACCCTATTCAGAGGCCAGATTCTCTGCAATAGCTTCCAGTCACGTCCCACCCCTCTGCTTCCATGGCCACTGCTGTAGTGAAGCTCTCTGTCTGCTCCTGCATATTGTTGCCCCAGCCTTCTTACAAGTCTTCCTCCAGTCTGTCCTTGACCTTGGCTTCCAGATTCAATTTCTTACAATTCCCATCCCACCATGTCATTTCCTTTTCTAATGACCGCTCCTGGCTCCAGACTTCTCTGGGCCCATATTTCTCACATTTCAGGCATCCATGTCACATCTGTGCAATGTGATTGTCTCCTTGTATGACTTATCTTGTAATCTACTTGATATTTGTTCTTCAAATAGATCCACTTTTTAAAAACTTGCATACATCTATTTTAACGGGAACTTCCTATTCCTATAAGAAACTGTGTCCTAAATAATAATGATAACCAATGTTTATTGAGTGCTGGGCTTCACTGGTGGCTCAGATGGTTGAGAATCTGCCTGCAATGCAGGAGACCTGGGTTTGATTCCTGGGTTGGAAAGATCCCCTGGAGGAGGGGATAGCAGTCCACTCCAGTATTCTTGCCTGGAGAATTCCATGGACAGAGAAGCCTGGTGGGGTAAAGTCTGTGGGTTCACATAGAGCCGGCCACGACAGAGCGACTGGCACTTTCACTGAACTAAATACTTGATGAGTATTTAATCTTCATCAGAATTTCTATGAGGTACGAACTTTTATCCATCTCCGTTTTACAGAGGAAGCTCTGAGGCTCAGAGAGTTTAGATAACTTGCCTAAGGTCATACAGCTGGAAAGGACAAGATTTGAGCCCTGGCAGTCTGACAACAGAATCTTCACTTCTGATGTTAGTACGTGTTAAAATAAATAACTATGGAAATGAAAAATGACCATGTTCCACTCAACATCGCCTTTAACTCCCACTGACCTGTGAAGATGAATTCTAAATCCTGGCATGGCATTCTGCATCTTCACTGCTGTTCTTCCAGCGTGTCCACTGTGCCCCAGCCACACCATCCACTTTCCCACCCGTGAGCCTTCGAGCCCGTTACTTAATTAATGTGTCCATTCTGTCCTTTAGCGCTTGCTGGTGTCTTTCCTGGCCAGGCAGGCAGACCGAGGGTCTCCTTCTTCTGCGACCGCCAAGCCCAGGAGTGGTCCTCTCACAAGCTCTTCTCAGACTGCTTTGTAACTTTCCTTGGCTGTCTTTCTCACTGAACTGTGAGCTCCTGGTGTCAGGGTTTGTGTCTGATTAGTTTCTGTATTTCCAGGGCCCAGTTCAGAGTCTGGTCCAGGATGAATATTTATGACTATTATTAGATATTGCTTGTTATTCTTATGTATTAATAAGATAGCCTGTCTTTAGCATTTATTATGCACCAGGAAGAGGGTTAAAACCCTTCCCGATATCTTGTCATTTGATCCTGTAACAAGCCAGCAGGGTAATCGTTAGCCAAGGACATTATGCAGAGAGGCAGATTGCCCAGGACCTTGCTGTCCTTTGCTCAGTCGCTCAGTCATATCCAACTCTTTGCGACCCCATGGACTGTAGCCCGCCAGGCTCCTCTGTCCATGGGGATTTTTCAGGCATGAATACTGGAGTGGGTTGCCTTCTCTGTCCAACCACAAAGCCTACTGTCATCACCGCTATGGTAAATTGCCTTACAGAGAGCGACAGTGATGGAGAGCTCCCTGTTCGCCCCCAGGTAGGGCTGATGCACTGACTTTCCCTCTCCTCTGCCTTTCCTGCCCTGCCAGACTCCATCAGCAGCTATGAAGCCCAGATCACATCTCTGAAGCAGGAGCGGCAGCAGCAGCAGCAGGACTGTGAGGAGAAGGAGCGGGAGCTGGGGCGCCTGAAGCAGCTGCTGTCTCGGGCTCACCCCCTGGACTCCCTGGAGAAGCAGATGGAAAAGGTTGGGGTTGGGATAGCCTACCCGCCCCCTCTCCAGGGACTTGGGAAGATGTTGAGGCAGCCAAAGGTGACCCTGTGGCACAGGGTTTGTTGATGTCCCACTGCCACGTCACTGGGAACAGGGCACCCAGCAATAATTCTAGGTACTAACCCTGTACTCAGCACAGGAAAATTGGAACTTCTGTGGTGGTCCAGTGGTTAAGACTCCTTGCTTTCACTGCAGGGGCCACAGATTCATTCCCTGCTTGGGGAACTAAGATCCAGCATGCTGTGTGGCATGACTCAGAAAAATTAAGAAAAGTCATATGTGGGGGGCAGCTAACATTTAAGGATACTTCTTACGCACTAGGTACTGTGGACAGACTCAGTCTCCCCAAGTCTTTCCCCTGAAAGACAGGTCCATTAGATCCATTTAACAGATGAGTAAGGTGAGGCTCAAAGAAGTGTAGTCATTCTCGCCAGGTTATACGCATAAAAAGGAGCAGATCTGGGACTTTCTTGGTGGTCCAGAGGTTAAGAATCCTCCTCCTGCCAATGCAGGGGACGTGGATTTAATCCCTGGTCCCGGAAGATTCCATGTGCTGCGGAGAAACTAAGCCCGTGTGCTACAGTTACTGAAACCCAAGTGCCCTAGAGCCCATGCTCCACAACGAGAGAACCCACCACAATGAGAAATCCACGCACCACAACTGAAAAGTAGCCCCTGCTCACTGCAACTGGAGAAAGCCCATGCACAGCCAGGAAGACCCAGCACAGTTGAAAAAAAAAAAAGGAGCAGATCTGGCATTTTAAAATCTAGGCAGTCTAGTTCTAAAGCTTTGTTCTTAGTTTCTATGGTATATCATCACTTTTATTCCTGCTATCATAAACAATCATAGGAAACACATATTACCAAACTCTTCACCTTTCAGGGCAAGTTCACATCTCCCCTTCATTTGAGCCTCACAGCTGCCCTGTGAGGTAGGTACTTAGCTCACATTATACGTGAGAAATGTGAGGCTCACCTTATACATGAGGCTCAGGGAGATGGAGTAAATCTCCTGGTGAGAAGGACAAAGATCTAAACAGGAGCCCAAGAAAGGAAGGCTTTCAACCTACAATTTGCCTGCAGAGGCTGCCACTATACTTGCATTCCAAATGTTCCTCAGGGAGTGGTTCGCGGGGCAGTGAAGGAGAAGGCTCTGCTAAATTAAATCTGCCAGGTACGGTGGAAAGAGGCACAGGCCCAGAGTCAGGAAGTTCCGATCCTGGCCCTGCATCCAGCCGTCATTCATCCACTGCGTGGGCATCTGCAGAGCATGTACTGCAGGGCTTGAGGTGGGATCGGAGGTGTTTTGTTTGGGCCACACAGGCTTACCCTACCCGTTGGCAGTGTTCACATGAGAGGTTTGGAGGGTTATACTCAACTTGTCTGAGATGGGTTTTTGAGTTACTCAAGAGGCAGAAATTGTATGAATTGGAAGAGGATGGATGACTGGCCAATTTCTGCCTTGGACAGCTGGGTGGATAGCAGGGTCATTGTTGTTGACCTAGTGCTACGAGAGGAGAAATGGCAGTGTGAGTCGGTTTAGATTGGCTGTTCAAGGACGGAAGAGCCTGTCTAACACCCAAGTTGAGGTGTCCAGAGGCTGTTGACTGTGCAAGTTCAACAAAATCCCAGACCTGAAAAGAGAGCAAAAAAGAAGAGGCCAGCAATATGGCAGTGACGGAAGTGTGGGAAGACATGTCAGGTAGGACAAAGTTTGAAAACTCAAATCAACAGTGGCTTAAATAAGGTAAAAATTTATTTTTCTTGGGCTTTCCTGATGACTCAGGAAAGTTGGTAACTCAGTTGGTAAACAATCCACCTGCAATGCAGAGATGCCGGTTCGATTCCTATGTCAGGAGGATCTGCTGGAGAAGGCATAGGCTACACACGCCAGTATTCTCACCTGAAGAATTCCATCAATTATATAGTCCATGGGGTCGCAAAGAGTCAGACATGACTTTCACTTTTCACTTTTATTTTTATTAGAGTTCAGAAGTAGACATTCTAGGACTGATGTGGCAGCTCAACAAGTTGTTAGGAACCCAGGCTCCTCTTATGTTGCTGTTTTGCCATAGGTAGCATACTGCCTCATGGTCCAGGATGACTGCTTGAGCACCAGCCATCACATCTGCATTCTAGCCAGCCAGAAGGAGGAGGAGGAGGAGTAAAGAAAATACACCCTTTCCCCCGAGGGGTTGACCTGGAAGTTACACCCAGCATGTCTGCCTACATCTCATTAGCTGAAACTTAGTCATATGACCATGCTTAGTTATAGGGAAGCTGAGAAATGTAGATGGTATTCTAGGATTCAGGTCATCAGCCCAGCTAAAAATGTGAGGCTCTATGATTAAAAAAAGGGACACATGATATTGGGGGAGAAAAGTATGTCACTCTACAAGTGGGCAACAGGAAGGCGGTTGTGACTTTAGCCACCTACCATGTGACCTGGGGTAAGCCTTGTAAGCGCTCCAAGCCTCTGTGTTTCTCTCTCTAAAATGGGGGTGATAGCACGTGCCTGGGAGGATTAGAAGAGCTGATGTGCTTGGAGGGAAAGCTTGCACAGGCCTGAGGCTCCTGTAGTCAGGAGGACTGCCTGTCACTACCCAACGCCCCTTCCCCTTCCCCAGGCCCACGAGGACTCGGAGAAGCTGCGGGAGATTGTGCTGCCCATGGAGCAGGAGATCGAGGAGCTGAAGGCGAAACTGCTGAGGGCCGAGGAGCTGATCCAAGAGATCCAGGTGAGGGGGTGGCCAAGGGGCGCTGAAGGAGGCAGGGGCGCTGCGGGACCCTGGCCCCTCAGCCTCTTCCCTGCCCCCTCTCCCTAGAGACGGCCCCGGCATCCCCCTTCCCTGCATGGCTCCACGGAGTTGTTCCTGTCCCGGGACCCATCTCCCCCGTTGGAGCCTCTTGAGGAGCTGAGTGAGGATGGGGGCCCAGCGGCTGAGGCCTTTGCCCACAACTGTGACGACAGCGCCTCCATCTCCTCCTTCTCCCTTGGCGTGGGGGCCAGCGGCAGCGCCTCCCTGCCCCGCAGCCGCCAGGGCCTGAGCCCTGAGCAGGAGGAGACAGCCTCTCTGGTGTCCACGGGCACCCTGGTCCCCGAAGGCATCTACCTGCCCCCTCCTGGTTACCAACTGGTCCCAGACAACCAGTGGGAGCAGCTGCAGTTGGAGGTGAGTGGAGAGGGCAGGGCAGTCTGCCACCACGCACGCATCCATCCATCTATCTCTCCCTTCAAGTCCTTACTGAGCTTCTGCTCTGTCCCAGCCCTGAGCTAGAACCAGGCATCCTGCAGTGAAGAAGAAAACTCCTACCCTCTTGGAGCTTCCTCTCGTGAGGGAGCCAGGCCCAGACATGCACATGGGCCCATGAGGAAGACAGTGTCACAGGGTGAGACTCTCACCACAAAACTCAACAGGGTTGTGGAGGGACCTCCTTGGCGGCCCAGTGGTTAAGACTTCACCGTCCAATGCAGGGACTGTAGGTTCGATCCCTGGTCACAGAGTTGAGATCCCATATGCCTTGCGGCTAAAAACCCAGAACACGGAAACAACAGAAGTAACATTGAACAAATTATCAATAAAGACTCTAAAAATGATGAACATTAAAAAAAAAAAAAAATCTTAAAAAAAAATAGGATTATGGGGTAGAGACTGGCAGGCAGGAGATCTTCCTAGCTGGCTTCTCAAGAGAGGTGCTTTTTGAGGATCGGAGACCAAAGGAACTGTAGGTTCCAAGGCCCAGAGGATGGACATACCATGGTGTGTCTGAGGAGCTAGAAGGCTGCCAAGGAGGGGAAGAGAGACGAGGTCAGAAAGGCAGGCAGGGGCCACAGGAGGTTGGGCTTGGCTTCGGGGTCTGCCATGAAGTTTGAGTTTCAGACCAGGAGCTGTGGGAAGCCTCTGTGGGGTTTAAGGCAGAGAGAGGCCTGCTCTGCTTTAGGCTTATAATGGATCACTGGGATCTCTGGGTGAGAATGGATTGTAATCGGGGGAAAGGGCAATGGGAGAAGCAAGGTGGCTGGTTGAAGGGGTGACGCTTGACGTAGTTTAGAGGAAGGTGGTGACTGGGACCGGGAGGTGGCGGCCAAGATGGAGACAAGTGAGTGGATTTGGAATTCATTCTGGAGGCTGCTGGGCAGAGCCTGCTGGTGGTCTGGACCCGGGGAGTGGAGGACAAAGAAGAGTCAACGTCCGTTCCCGAGCTTTTAGCTGGAATGACTGGGCGGATGCTGGCGCTGCCCAGGGAGATGCAGGAGACAAGGCGTGAGAGGCCTGGAGAGGAAGGAGGCCTCCCCTTGGCTGTCGAGGCTGAGGCTGGGATCTGTGGCAGGGGCGGCAGCTGCAGAAGGACCTGGAGAGCGTCACCCGAGAGCGGGACGAGCTGCAGGAGGGCCTGAGACGGAGCAATGAGGACTGCGCCAAGCAGGTGGGTTCAGCTCCAGCCCCGAGGGGCCTCTACTCCTGGCCTCCTCCTGGCCCCGCCTCACCCTTGCCCCCCCCTCCACCCACAGATGCAAGTCCTCTTGGCTCAGGTCCAGAACTCAGAGCAGCTGCTGCGGACCCTGCAGGGAACTGTGAGCCAGGCGCAGGAGCGCGTTCAGCTGCAGATGGTGAGGGCTGGGGGGCTGGGGGGGGCCCAGGAGAGGAGTGGAAGGGGAATTGGTTGAGGACCACGTGGAAGGTTGAGACACCTGTCCTACTGCCGTCCCCAACCCCGATCCACTCTGGCTTCGCCCTGGAGTTGGTGCCAGGCAGATAAGAGGGCTTCCAGGGCACCCGGTACCGCATTCAGACAGAGCCCACCACACACTCAACTCAGTGATCTTTAAGCTAATCCCACAAGCCCAGAGCCTCAGCCTTGATGCCTTGAAATTGAGATAATGGGTCCTAGCTTGCAGAGTCATGAGGATGAAAGGCAGAGATTGCAAAACCGGATGCTTCTCAAGACGAGACGAGAGGCAAATGATTGAATGGGGCCAGGTGTACGGCCAGAAGGAGCAGCAGGCAAACGGAGAACTCTGCTGACCGCGGCACGTGGGAATTCAGGCTTCATGCTGCCTGGTTTTTTCATTTGTCAAGAGAAGCCAGATCCAGATATTTATGTGTAGTCTCCCAGGTTTTAAAGTTGTTGTTCAGTCATTCAATCATGTCCGACTCTTTGCAACCCCACGGACTGCAGCACGCCAGGCTTCCCTGTCCTTCATTGTCTCCTGGAGTTTGTTCAAACTCACATCCATGGAGTCGGTGATGCCATCCAACCATCTTATCCTCTGTCATCCCCTTCTCCTCCTCCCTTCAGTCTTCCCCAGCATCAGGGTCTTTTCCAATGAGTCAGCTCTTCGCATCAGGTGGCCAAAGTACTGGAGCTTCAGCTTCATCATCAGTCCTTCCAATGAATATCCAGGGACCACATAAGACAACCGATGTGGCCGGTGGCTGCCACTGTATGACCTTGAAGTCATCGAAGGGGCTATAGAAAGAGCTTAAGAGTCTTCCTGGTGGTCCAGTGGTTAGGACTCCATGCTTCCACTGCAGGGGGCCCGGTTCCATCCGTGCTTGGGGAACTAAGATCCCTCAAGCAAAAAAAGAAAAAAAAACCAAAACAATGAGCTTGGGAGCCAAAGACACTTACTGAAGGGTGTTTCTTCCTTTCTCAGCTGAGAAGGAGGGCGTGGGCTTCCTGGTTCTCCTTCCAGTGTCTGGGAGGAGGGCTCAGGGTCTGGCCTCACAGGAGATGCCCGCCCCCTCATCGCCTTGTCCTGACTGTCCACCCCCAGGCAGAGCTGGCCACCTCCCACAAGTGCCTGAGCAACGAGGTAAAGCGCCTGACGGAGGAGAACCAAGGGCTCCGCGCTGAGCAGCCACAGTCTTCAGCCCCCCGGGGCCTGGAGCAGGATGAGAGTGGGGAGGAGTCGCTGCCCAGCTCGCTGCCGGTAAGAGGGGTGCGGGCCCTTCCTCTCCACCCGCAGCAAAGCACTGGCCTGGGGCCACGGGACTCAGGGCCAGACCCAGGCTGCTGTATCAGCTGCATCACCACGGTCAAGTCACATGGCTTTGCTAAGACTCAGTTTCCTCCCTGCAAAATGGGACCTCAACCCCTCCCAGCATTGGCACGGAGAGAAAAGGAGTTCACAGAGCACTTGACATGAAGAGGGGCTTCCCTGGTGGTTCAGAAGGTAAAGAATCTGCCCATAGTGCAGGCAGGCTACAGTCCATGGAGTCGCAAAGGGTCAGACACGACTGAGCGACTCACACTTTCACTTTGACACAAAGGAAGCAGTCATTTGGCTTGTTGTTTTTACTTTATCAATTCTTTTGGCCTCACAGAGCATGCCTGTGTGCTAAGTCACTTCAGTCACGTCCAGCTCGTTAGGACACTATGGGCTGTAACTCAGTAGGCCCTTCTGTTCATGGGATTCTCCAGGCATGAATACTGGAGTGGGTCGCCATGCCCTCCTCCAAGGGATCTTCCCATCTCAGGGATCAAACCGATGCCTCTTAGGCCTCCTGCACTGGCAGGAGAGTTCTTTACTACTAGTGCCTCCTGGGAAGCCCACCGCATAGCATGCGGGATCTTAATTCCCCACCCAAAGATTGAACCTGCGCCCCCTGTGGTGGAAGCACTGCTTCTGAAGCCCTGGACTGCCAGGGAAGTCCCCGACTTATTTTTAAGTGGCAGGAGATCCACAAAATTGAATTTATTGGAATCTTAGGTTCATTGAAAGCTATCGTCATTGATCCGTGCATGGCCTCCGTCAATTGACTTCATTA
The DNA here is from genome assembly GCF_963930625.1 of Muntiacus reevesi. Taxonomy (NCBI): domain Eukaryota; kingdom Metazoa; phylum Chordata; class Mammalia; order Artiodactyla; family Cervidae; genus Muntiacus; species Muntiacus reevesi. The sequence continues at coordinate 204,219,943 of NC_089250.1, forward strand.
AGAGTATGAAGATCACCTGGAACCCTTGCCCACCCTGAGAACTCTGACTGACATCTCCTTACGAGCGACCCCACCCCACATTCCTTGGCTCTGCTTCTGCCATCCCCAGCTTTATCATTCCTTTGCCCTTCTTTGGTGTCATTTTTATTATTGGATTGGCCTAAAGAGTCATTCCGGTTTTTCCATAACAGCGCCCAGAAAAACCCGAATGAATGTTTTGGCCAACCCAACACATACACACGTCTGCCTAAACTGTGGAGTGCTCATAACTTTAGTTGTTTTTGAGCGTTATAAGAGCTCCAAATCTTCCTCTGGGTAGTCTGGAACTTGCATCAGCTCCACTCCCAAGGGTCCTCCTCCCCAGGCTTGTGCTGCAGGAAGCAGCCATCCATGAGTGTGTGTGTGTTCACCCTCCCCACCATCCCCCTCGAGTCTCTGGCCCCCAGGGCCTCTGCCCCCCTCCTCCCCACACACACACCACCCTGCAACCTGCCAGTGACTTGCGTCCTCCCAGGAGCTGCAGCAGCTGGTGCGCCGCACGCAGCAGGAGGCGCGGGCCCGCCAGCAGGCCCAGGAGCATGAGGCGGAGAGGCTGCGGATTGAGATCGTGACTCTGCGGGAGGCACTGGACGAGGAGACGGCGGCGAGGGCCAGCCTGGAGGGGCAGCTGAGGGTGCAGCGGGAGGAGACAGGTGAGAGGGAGGGTGCCAGCTCCCACGAGGAACGCCCCCGCCTGGGCTCTGGGAGGGGTGAGGGTGCAGGGCGAGAAGGATGAGCCTTGCTTGACCTGTCTTTCTTTCCTTCCCGCACAGAAGTGTTAGAGGGTGAGTATGGGCGGGAGCCTGTCCCCGGCCGGCCGGGAGGGGAAGGAGCGAGGGTGTGGGCCTGATGTCTTGGCCTTGCCTGACTCCCCAGCCTCCCTGTGCAGCTTGAGGATTGAGATGGAGCGTGTCCAGGAGGAACAGAGCAAGGTGAGGCAGGACTCGGGTAAGGCCGGGGTGACAGGGGAGGCCGGCAGCGCGGACAAGACCCTCACCGGTCCCTGCTGCCCTTTATGTCTCCCTCAGGCCAAGCGGCAGGAGGTCCTCAGGCCGCCACAGGGCTTGGGCCGCACAGAAGAGGTCAGGATCGGGGTGGTACTGAAGGGGTGACCCCATCCAGACTTCCCATCCAAGACCCCAGCTCTATGTCCTGTGTCCCCCAGGCCCAGCTCACAGACCTGCTCTCGGAGCAGCGGGCAAAGATGCTGCGGCTGCAGGCGGAGCTGGAGACCAGTGAGCAAGTGCAGCGGGATTTCGTACGACTGTCCCAGTCCCTGCAGGTACGGCGTGTCCCTTCCCCACCGGGCTGGCGTGGCTCCTGGCGACTTGTCCTAGGTCTCACAAGGACAGGTCCCCAGCTAGAGGAGTCTTCTTCCTCCCCCTGGGGCTGGCACAGCCCTTTCCTCTGAGCTGTTGCTCAAAAAACACTGGCGATCTCGTGTGTCTGTGTTTCTTGGTCACTCGAAGCCCATGGCCCAGGGCCTGGCATGTGGGCATGCCGCGTGCTCATCACTACAGTCCCGCCTGCCCCTGCCTGCCCCTCCTCAGCCTGCTGTCTGAGGACCCGCTTCTTCCCTTGAAGCCAGTTTTACTGTGGGTTGGGGGAGGAGGAGTCCTGAGCCCTTGCCCTCGTGGGATGGAGGGGGGCGGCTGGCTCCAGCGGGGTGGAGGCTGCATTTTCCCACGGAGGGCCCTCTGCCTCCTGCACCGCCCCCACAGGTGCGTCTGGAACGGATCCGCCAGGCAGAGAGCCTGGAGCAGGTGCGCGGCATCATAGACGAGGCGCCCCTTCGGGACGTCAGGGACATCAAGGACACCTGAGAGGCTGGCGCCTACCCACCCTGGGGGAGACCGCCTTTCTCCCCTCCTGAACCGTGAGGCTGAGGCTTGCGGGGGGTGGTCTCAGGATAGAGTTGTCACCCTCTCCAAGGCCGGGGTTGAGGTGACGGGGCCACCTCTGCCCCGTCTCCTGCAGCGCTCCTCCCACAGAGGCTGGGCCTTCTGCTTCCAAAGATAACACCCGGGCGAGGGTCCCAGGCCCCTCCATGAGCCAGTGGGGCGGCTCAGCCCTGTGGCTTTCTGGCTGCCATGCTGCCTCCTGGGTTCCAACCCTCCTGCCCCCGCCGCCACCCAGACTAACAGCCACACCCGTCACCTCGCGTCCCCTTCCCCCAGGGACGGCTGCGAGTGGTGGCCGGGAGCCTTGGGGGTACGTCCCCAGGCCCCTCCACACCCGCACCCTGGGCCAGGTGGCTGCTTCCTGGACTGCGTTGACACTAAGATGCTTGTCCCCAGGGGCCCGAGCCAGGCCCCAAGATGTGTGCACGGAGACAAGGCCAGATTTTTCTGTCATTTATTTTCAATAAATAAGCAGCTCAGCTCAATCAGTCGCCTTGTCCCTGCGAGCCCCACGGGGTTGGGAAGGGGAGGTTTCACAAGGGTAAAAGGGGGACAGGTTGCTGAGGGGGGAGGGGAAATGAAGGGGACACTGTGTTTATAAACAAGAATGTTGGGGCGGGAGGAGTAGGGAACGTTGAGGGGGTGGGGGGGCCTGTGCCACAGCTCTGGCCGAAGATGCGTCACTATGGGGTGGGGAGGGAGGGCGAAAGGCCTGGTTGCTTCCTTCTTTCATCTTCTGGATCTGGAAGGGGAAAGGGAAGGGTGAGACTTTCTCATCTTAGGGGGCATGGGGCAGGACCCGAGAAGAACAGTCCCTCCCGGCTCCCTGCCTGTCCCCTGGCACACTCACCTAGAGGGCCCCCCACCCCCACTCTCCTGTGTCCCCAGCCCCCCTCCTCCCAACCACTGCAGCCCCAGCGGCAGACAGCTCAGCGCCCAGCCAGCGCAACGCAGCGCAGCCCAGCAGACAGTGGTGCCCGACACCCGGCCCCACTCGGAAGCGCGGCAGTGGCGGCGGCAGTGGCTCTAGGTGGAGCTGCGAGGACAGGTGACCTCGGCGCCACCTGAAGGGAGAGGGGCGGGCAAGGGGCACAGCAGCTGGGGCGAGGGCAGAAGAGGGGTGATACCTGTGACACGGTTCAAAGAGATGGAGGAGGGGGAAACGGGTTATCCTATGGCCAGAGAGGATAGAGAGACACCGTTATCCAGGGAGGGAGGCAGGCACAGGGGCCAGGAGAGCTGGGGAGGTTGTGGGGGTGCCTAGGAGACCATGTCTGCATGGGGCTCAGAGGGGCGAGCGGGGGGAAAAGAGGGAAGGGGCCGAGTGGGCCGCTCGGCGAAGGGCACGGGCCCGGCGGACCCCGGGAACTCACCCACCTGAAAAGGAAGGGGGGGGGCAGGCGCCTTCGCAGCGCGGAGGGAGGGGGCTGTGCCAGGGCTTAGGGGGGCGGATGGGGCTCCGAGGCGGGGAGCCTCTTACCCTCCAGGTAGTTCCGAGCAACAAACTTGAGGATTTCATCGAGCCCAATGACTGGTAACGAGATCTTGAGAACCATGAGCCAATGATACAGGTCCAGGGCTTGGAGCTTGAAGATCATCTGGGTGAGGGGGCGGGTGGGAGGCAGGAACAGCAGTGAGAAGGAGCCAGCAGAGCCGCCACTGTACCAGCCTGACCATCCCTCCCTCTGGACCCCTGCAGAGGCCCCCATGCGTGGGAGGCAGGTGGCCCCTGGCCAGAAGAAGGCTCACCGGCAGAGGGTCCACATAGAGGATGAGGAAGTGGAGGGACATGGAGAGGCAGATGGAACCCACCAGCCAGATGTTCACCCACGGCGGCATCCGCACAAGGGACTGATTCTCAGACAGGCTGAAAGGGGGCGGCGGGTAGAGCCAGGGTAGGGGGCGCACAGGGGAGAGAAGTGATGAGCAGGAGGGCCGGAGGACAAAGGCGGTGGTCTCCAGACAGGCAGGGGGAGGGGGCGTGGGCCCACCTGTTGAGAGCATTGCACATCTCGATGGTAACCAGCACAGACAAGGCCATGGTCATGGGCTCGGGGGCCTCGAAGACCTCACAGTCCACACCCTCGAAGTCGGGGTTGTGCTCCGTGCACTTCATGAAGTGAGTCTGCCGGGGGTGAGGGGAGAAGCTGGGATCCCCCAGAAGTCTCCATGTCACCCTCCTTTACTGCCCCCTCCTCACACCTCAGTCCTGCCCTACCAGCTGGCTGTAGGTGACGTGAGGCCCATCCTCGGCATATAGGAACCACCAGGCCGCTGCTCCCACGGTGGCTGCACCCACGTAGCCTATGGGGGAGAGGAGATGGGACTTGGGGGGGCCAGGGCTGGGGAGATAGGAGGGCTTGAGAGGGCCTGGTGGCCATGAACAGTGGTGGATGTAGAGGGCCCACCAGCCAGGGTGGCTGCCATGGGGAAGCTGAGGGTGGGGAAGAAGCTTGGGGTTCCATCCTGCTCACCCCCAATTGCCATGTAGCGGAAGAAGAGCCAGCCACTGATGAGGGGCTCCTTGGGGGTCCGGGGGGGCCGGTCCATGATGTCCAGGTCTGGGGGGTTGAAGCCCAGGGCTGTGGCCGGGAGCCCGTCCGTCACCAGGTTCACCCAGAGCAGCTGCACGGGGATCAGGGCCTCAGGCAGCCCCAGGGCGGCTGTCAGGAAGATGCTGCCAGAAGGAGGCGGTCACAGGTCTGTCCTGCTTCCCAGGCCTGTGGTCACCCCGTCCCCCACACCAGCCCCAGGTTCCCCGCCGATCGCCCTTTCCGCTGCTCACCAGACCACCTCACCCACGTTGGAGGAGATGAGGTAGCGGATAAACTGCTTCATGTTGTTGTAGATGGCGCGGCCCTCCTCCACGGCGGCCACAATGGTGGAGAAGTTGTCATCAGCCAGCACCATCTCGGAGGCCGTCTTGGCCACAGCAGTGCCAGATCCCATGGCAATGCCGATCTCTGCCTTCTTCAGCGCAGGGGCGTCATTGACGCCATCACCTGTCTGCAGGAAGAGAGAGAAGGTGGGAGCTGACCCCTTCCTCATACCCTCCTTGACACTCTTCCATCCGGGCCCGAATTCCTCCCCTCTGTGCATCTCACCAGGGCCCCCGCTCAGCCATGTCCTCCCTGGGCCCCCAACTTCCCCAGCCCAACATCTCAATAGCCACGGAGCAGACCCTGTGGGCCCCGGTCCCCGCACCATCGCTGTGATCTCATCGTAGGACTGCAGATACTCCACGATCTTTGACTTGTGGGAGGGCTCCACGCGGGCGAAGCAGCAGGCGCGTCGGCAGGCCTCCCGCTGCTCGGCCAGGGGCAGGTCATCGAACTCCCGGCCAGTGTAGGCCCGGTCAGCTACATCCTCGTTCTCCCCGAAGATGCCAATCCGTCGGCAGATGGCAATGGCCGTGCCCTTGTTGTCCCCAGTGATCATGATTACTCGGATTCCGGCATCTCGGCATAGTTGGATGGAGCCCATGACCTCCTTGCGGGGCGGGTCCAGCATGCCCACCACGCCAACAAACGTCAAGTCCATCTAGGGGGGCAGAGCAGAGAGTGACAGGCTCAGGGGAGGAGGCTCGGCGGGGGCAGGAGAGCTGTGTCTATGCCTGGTGCTCAGACCTCAGCCAGGGCTCTAAGCGCAGGGGCAGGAAACGTTCCTTGTTCCCATGAGGGCCTGCGGGCCTGGTGATGCCAGGCCCGTCCTTGGTGGCAGATCCTGTCTTTCATAGAAAGAACATAACCTGGACGTGAGGGAGGTGCTTTCTGCTTCCAGCAGGGCCACTTGCTTGGTCTCCAGCTTTGAGTGTTACCTGCCAGGCCACACTGTTCTCTCTATAAAATGGAGTGGACTTCCGTGCTACTCAGAGCAGGTCCACGAGATAAAGAGCCAGTGCCAGAATACAGGTGGATGCACCTCTTAAGACAACCTCACTGTGGGACTTCCCTGGCAGTCCAGTAGCTAAGACTTTGCCTTCCAATGCAGCGAGTGTGGGTTCGATCCCTGGTCGGGGAGCTAAATCCCACATGCCTCGGGGCCCAAAAAATCCCAAAACATAAAACAGAAGTAATATCATAACAAATTCAACAAAGACAAAAACCACCCCCACAAAACCTCACTGTGGAAACACCCAAGCTGAACCCAAGCCGGCTGGCTTCTGTTCTGGAACAAGTGCCTCACCCTCGTATCAGATGAGTCCACGGACCACAGGCCAAGCGGCCTGGACTGGAAGACTCCTAAGATTCTTTCAAACTCTGACATCCTGTGACTCCAGGCCCCGTGACGAGGGAGGACGTGACGGGCAGAAGGGGTGAGGCAGGTGACTCACCTCGTACTCCATGAACTTGGTAGAGTCATCCAGGACCATCTCCTCTCGCTTGGGGGGGGTGTCCCGGGTGGCCAGCGCCAGGCAGCGCAGGGTGTCCCGGCCAGTACCCCACTCCTTGATCACCGACAGAATCTTCTCCTTCACCGGCCCTGTCATGGGCACCCGGGTGGTGCCAACTCGCACATAGTTACAGCGATCGATGACCCCCTCGGGGGCACCCTAGGAGCAGAACAACACTCAGAGACCGCTGTTCTTTCCAGCACACGGTGAGGCAGCATGGGCAAAGAGAGGGGCTCAGGATTAGGAAGAAGGGGGGCCAAGGCACACTCGGAAAGTCCTGACCTTGACAAACATCTTATTGCCCACAGCAGCCCGAGATTTCGCTGGAGAGCAATAGACAGACATGGACTTTCTGTCCCGGGAGAACTCCAGGGTGAATTCCTTCTTCATTAGCTGGCGGATCACCTGGGAGAGAGGAGACAGGGAGGGAGAGGCCAGACTTGAGACGGACGCGGAAAGAGTGATGATGCTGTGCTAGGAGGGAAGAGCCCCAGACCCCTAAAAGCATAGCCAAAAAAGATCTGGAGGTCAGAGCAGACCACAAGCTGAGTCTGAGATCAAGCTGAGTCTGCTACCTACAGCAGAAATGGAGAGAATTCCAAGGCTAGTGGTGCTACAGTCTTAGTGTCCAACTGAAAGCATGATAGAAACAAGATGACGTAGTGTGGCACTGTCCAACAGAACCTTCCAGAATGATGGGGATGTTTAATAATCTAGGTGGTTGAATGCAGTGCAACTGAACAATGTCTGCTGAGTCCAGGATATGTGGTTAGTGCAATTGAAGAACTGAGTTTTTACTTTATTTAATAATTTAAACGTAAGCAACCACATGTGTGGGTCTGTGTGTTGTTAGACAGTGGGGAGCTGGTGCCTGGCATGCAGTACTAAGCATCTCATCAAAATGAATGTGCCAAATGCAGTCTGGATGTTTCTCCACAAAACAATAATAGCAACAATAGATAAAATTTTAAATATGTTGATGTCTATATCATCATTTGTAAATTGTTTAAAATGAATCCTCTATTGATACTTAGGTGGTTTTCAATATTTTTGTTATATTAAAACAGCAATGAGCATCTTGCCTTTACCAAAAAAAAAAAAAAAGAATGAGTGGTGTGGGGAATATAATAAGACACCCCTGAGGAAATCAATATAGACATTCAGTAAATATTAACAGTGGGAACTTAGAGCAATAATCTCAGATTTGGACTTGTGTATCAGGGAAGCAGATGCATATGAGGTAGTCATATTTCTCAAATCCTAAATCAGGTATTGAAAGTGTTAGTCACTCAGTCATGTCCGACTCTTTGCAGCCCCATAGACTGCCATGACTGTAGCCTGCCAGGCTCAGAGGAGCCTGGAATCCATGGAATTCTCCAGGCTAGAATACTGGAGTGGGTAGCCATTCCCTTCTCCAGGGGATCTTTACGACCCAGGAATTGAACCCAGGGTCTCCCACATTGTAGGCAGAATCTTTACCATCTGAGCCACCAGGGAAGCCACAAATCAAGTCTTGAGAGCTGATTAAAAAAAATTGAGTGTGTTCCTAGAGGCGATGGGTAGCCGCTGACATTGGGCTGTCCCAGGATGGGTCGCTTATGGTTTCTGGGACCAGCTCAGTCCCTAGGAACATGGTGGGGAAAGTGACTGTCGGTGCCTCCAGGGATGCTCCAGCTGGGCACCATAAAGAGCGGTGTAAGTTAGGGACAGGAGGCCCCGCCCTGAGTCAACCTCACCAAGGAAAGCTGTGGGCAGGCTGGCTGCTTGTTCGGGCTGGCTCCCAGCGCAAGGCCCTGCGGGGCCCCGTCTCCTTAGGTCCTGGCCTGTACAGGGTGGAGACAAACGGGAGGGAGCACCCAGACTCACCGAGTTGCAGGCGTTGGCCCTCTCTACCTTCGAGAGGTTTCTCACTTCAGTGTTGAATACATTCATCTTCTCCACCAGGGTGGTGAGGGCCGTCTCGGTGGCCTCTCCCACCTTCTCATAAATACCTTTGGTCTGAGAGGGCAGAGGAGGAAGAGGAAGTAGGTGCCGTGGGCTCCTGGCCCCTTGCTCCCACCTTCCACCTAGAACGGGAAGGGAGCAAGCTACTCTCTTCCCCTTACACCCCAGAGAGGCTTGGTACGAGGGACGCCCTCCCCCAGACCCCTTCTTTACAGCCTGTCGGGGAGGCCTGGATGCAGACAGCTCAAGGGGGAAGGAGGGGCCGCTTCAGGAGAGGAGAGGTTACCTCATTGAAGTCCAAGGAGGAGTCATTGCAGAGGGCACAAATGGTGGCCAGCTCCACCAGCCCGTCATACTGCCCTGAGCGGACTGGCTTATCATTCTTCAGGCTGGCAGCGGGGCGGGGAGGAAGGAAGGGAAAGAGACAGGTAGAGAAGATGGGGGATGAGATGCAGAGAGAGCCTGGGGAAAGCAGCGAGGGATGGGGGGGGGGTGGGGAGGTGGCACCAACGTGGTGATGAGCGGCAAGGGGAGAGAGAACAAGATCAGGGAAGGAACAGGAGAGAAACAGGAAGACAAAACTAGAGGGAGGGCCCTGGGAGAGAGAGGCGGTGTGTGTGTGTCTGTGTGTGTGGTGGGGAAGGGGCACAGGGACATGGAAGACGACCCCTGGGGGGACTTACACCTCTCCTTCAGGAGCGTAAGTGGAGCCAGTGATAGAGAACTCGTTCAGCAGGCAGAGGTCCCCATCTACCCTGTCGATGATGAACATCTGAAGAGAAGGGGGGTGCACACACATGGCTAACTCTCCCTGTGTCCAAAGGCAGTCTGCACCAGGCGAGGCCCGGGCCACGAGCATCCCTGTCCAGCCAACTGCACACACTCACCCAACTTCCCCCACCATCCCCCCCTGCTCATTCTTTCTTTTTCCTTCCTGCATCCTACCCTGGCCCACCACTCCCTTGCAAATCATTCTTCTTATTCTGTGTCCATGGCCTTAAAAGATACGGGACTTCCCCAGTGATCCAGTGCTTAAAACTCCACACTCGCAAGGCAGGGGTCTGGGACTGGCTCCCCGGTCAGGGAACTAGATCCCATGCGCTGCCACCGAGAGCCCACATGCCGCAGTGAAGACCAAAGGTCCTGGTACCACGACTAAGACCCCGCACAGACAAATAAATAAAATGAATATATATATATATATATTTAATTATTGCAGGGCTTTCCTTGTGGCTCAGTAGTAAAGAAGTCTCCTGCTTATGCAGGAGACACAGGTTTGATCCCTGATCTGGGAAGATCCCACATGCTACGGAGCGACCAAGCCCGTCTGCCGCTACTGTCAAGCCGTGCTCTAGAGCCCAGGAGCCACAACTACTGAGGCCACGCGCCATGGAGCCCAAGCTCGGCCACAAGAGAAGCCACCACAAGGAGAAGCCTGCACAGTGCAACGAGAGAGTAGACCCTGCTCGCCACAACTAGAGAAAAGCTCGCGCAACTAGAGACGCAGCACGGCCAATAAAGAAATAAAATTATTTTTAAAAAAAGTTATTGCGGGTCACTCTGAAGGTCCCTCCAGACCAACTGGTAAAATAAGAGGTGCATCACAAGGTGTTCTGGGGACTGTGGCCGCCAGTCCACGTGTCAGCACGTGACCCATCTACAGCTCCAGCCTCTTGCAGCCAGATCTTCCAGTTTTGCAGGAAGAACTAGAAATTCAGGTTATTCTTCTACAAAATCTCTTAAGTTTTCAAATGTGGGAAATGAGTTCATTTTTATGAAACATAACAGGAGCCCAGTGGCCTGGCTTTGACGCCTATGCTTTGGAGGGAAAGTAGGTCACACAGCACAGAGGTGAGAAGCCCACCCTGAACCAGCGCAAGTGTGGAAGTGATGGGGCTTAAGACACATTCCAAGATAAAATGGTTCTGTGGCCAGCAAAGTCTGGGAAAATCTGGGTTAAACAGAGTGAAAGCCACCCTCTCTACGGTCAGCCTTCTCCGAGGCTTTCAAACCCCAGCAGGCCTGTGGTACAGCCTGTCTGTGCCTCGATACTTAGGACAGTAATTTATTTCACAGACATGCTAGTCCAGAGAATTGTGCCTGGGGTCCATGGATGACCCCACAGACCAAGGGATCTGTGAACTTTGATCGCAAAACAAAACTAACATCTTTTTCAGGTATACCTATAGCTGATTCATGTTAATGTTTGACAGAAACCAACACAGTACTGTAAAGCAATTATCCTTCAATTAAAAATGAATAAAAAATTTTAAATTACGTTTCATTTTTTTCTCTGATATTTAGCATTTCCGTCCAGTTATGAATGTGGGCAATGCACCATGTTAGCATTAGCAAGACCTGTGACTTGGCCACTAATAAAATCATAAACACTCTCCTATCACGTTGCATTGTTTCAGGGCTCTCAAAATAGCATTTATACTCATCCCTGCCTCAGCGTTACGGCGCTTATGAGAACTACTGCTGGACTTGCTACTTAATACATCATTAAAGGCGCATATGTGTTACCAAATCACGAATCTGTTTTTAAAATATTTTGATTGCTGTATTTCAATCAGTGGTTTCCTCTGTAATCCAGTGTATTTTATTTCTGTTTTTGCCTGCGCTGTGCGGCTTGACAGGATCTTAGTTGCCCGACCAGGGATGGAACCTGGGCCACGGCAGTGAAAGCATCAAGTCCTAACTGTTGGACCAGCAAGAATTCCCAATCCAGTGTATTTTAAAAACAGGATCTTGTGTGTTTTATTTTATACACTGAAAATATTAAATGTAGAGGTCCAGACAGCCAAAGGGTCCAAGGCACAGAAAAGATCAAGGGCCCTGGTTTAGGAAATGCCATTCGGGATTCACGTAACCAGGTTCCTCCTGCCCCGTCATGAAGAACCACTCTGGAGGGTAGTCTGGTGCACAGGCAGGCTCTCTAGGGCCAGAAAGACTTGGGTTTGAAACTCAATTCTCCTCCTTATTAACTATGCATGGAATTTCCCAGAGCCTCAGTTTCCTCCTCTGGAAAACTAGGTAACAAAACCTTCCCCTGATGGGGCAGCTGTGGGGGATTAGAGATAACACATGGCAGTGTCTGGCACATGGATGGAGGCCACAGAGAGCTGTCCACCCAGGACAGGGGGGCTTCTCTGCTCCCTCTCATAGCGGGCAGGATGGCACCCTGTGCCTTCTGAGCATTTCTTTCTCAGGCCAAAATGAGAAGCTGCCTGTGATGAAGGGGTCACCCCACCATTTCACCTCCCATCTGAGTGGGAGTTGCCACCCTGCCCTGACCTTGCAGACAGACATCTGGTTGGTGGTGAGGGTGCCCGTCTTGTCAGAACAGATGACAGAGGTGCAGCCCAGAGTCTCCACGGAGGGCAGGCTCCTCACGATCGCGTTCTTCTTTGCCATCCGACGGGTACCCAAGGCCAGGCAGGTGGTGATGACTGCAGGAAGGCCTGTGGGAAAGAAGGAGAGGGGGTGAGGGAACTAAACCAGGGGACAGAGGAAGACCTAGTGGGGTAGGCTGAATGTGTGTGTGTGTGTGTGCGTGCACATGCTCAGTCATATCCAACTCTTTGGGACCCCATGGACTGTGTAGCCCACGAGGCCTCTCTGTCCATGCAATTTCCCAGGCAAGAATATTGGAGCAGGTTGTCATTTCCTTCTCCAGAGGGATCTTCCTGACCCTGGGATTGAACCCACGTCTCATCGCATCTCCTCCACTAGCAGAGAGATTCTTTTAACAGCTGTGCCACCTGGCTGAAGAGCAGCCCCCAAAGATATCGGGTCCTAATCCTTGAGACTGGTAAATGTTATCTTTTTCGGATAAAGGGTCTTTATAGATGAGAGGAGGAGACAGAGAGGTTGCCCTACCCTCGGGGATGGCAGCCACAGCCAGGGCCACGGCGATCTTAAAGTAGTAGATGGCACCACGAATCCAGGAGCCCCCATGCACGGGGTCGTTGAAGTGGCCAATGTTGATGAGCCAGACAGCCACGCAGATGAGGGAGATGACCTTGGAGAGCTGCTCCCCAAACTCATCCAGCTTTTGCTGCAGAGGGGTCTTGTCCTGCTCTGTGGCGGCCATTTGGTCACGGATCTTCCCAATCTCGGTGCTCACGCCGGTGGTGGCCACAATGCCAATGGCCTTGCCAGCTGCGATGTTGGTGCCCTGGGAAGGGGAAGAAGAGGCAGGGAGTCAGCCAATGCCCCTCGTGCTGCAATGCACCCCATGCCCAGCTGTGGGCCTCATCTCTTCCCTTGCCATCGCATCTCTCCCAGACCAGGCCCCCCCGGCTGGAGCACAGTACAGCTGGCCCTGGAGGGCTCACCGAGAAAAGCATGTTCTTCTTATCCTGGTTGACAGCTCGGGGGTCGGGAACAGGTTCTGTGTGCTTGATGACAGAGACAGACTCGCCTGTGGAGAGGGGCCGGAGAGGTTTTCAGATAACGTCATGTCCTCCTCTCAGACTTCCCGCCTGTAACTCTCTCCCTTCTCAGCCTAGGAAGGACCAAGCAATAATCCTGGAGGAAATATGGACTCTGAAAAGAAGCCCCTGGAGGCAGATGGGAAACTCATTGCCCTTAGAGTAAAAAAGCCTTAACCCCAATCCCCGCCTGACTACTCACAAGCAGCATGACTTTGGATGACTTAACCTCGGTCTGCTCTTCTATGAAATGGGGACAATGATGTGTACATTTCAGAACACAGTCTTGGTGAAAATCAAATAAGCGGATGTACATGGAAGTGCGTTCTCAATTGGAGAGCACTTTCCTGGAAGGGAGAGGCCCCCACCCTGGGGACCTTGCCTCCCTCACCAGAAGGGCAGGAGCTCAGGCAATCACCCTGAGCCAACCCAGCTGGCCTCCTTGGACCACAGAGCAAGCTCACTGGCTCTCTCCTCTCTCTCCCAGGGCAGGAACAGAAGCAGCTGAGGTTTTAAGTGGATCTGAACCCTGTATCTGATCCTAGGACCTATACTTCCTCACTTGGGGGCTTTTGAAAAGGCAGGATAGTTCTCTGGGCAACCATGCCCATGTATCTGTGTGGAAGGGATGGGTTATTGGCCATATGGAAATGGGCACAAAATCCCACTGTCTCCCATGACCCACTGTGTTCCAGGCTCAGGCTGTGAGCAAAGCTGACCAGGGCAGACATCGCTGCCATGATGGGGCCAGGACGGGGGCCCTATGGTCAGGGGTCCCCTTTCTCTCTGTCCACTCAGTTCCTCCTGTATCAAATCCTCCTGTGATGCACACCCCCCCCCCCCGCCCCCTGGCCAGTAGACCTGTCAGGATGGACTGGTCGACCCGGAGGGTGGTGGACTTGATGGTGAGGATGCGGATATCTGCCGGGACCTTGTCCCCCACTGTGGAGAGAGAAGAGGAACATGAAGTCAGCAGAGAAGGGAGTTTTCTCCCTTCCGAAAAAAAAACCGTCTTTGTCTGAAGACCTCACCTCCTCCTTCAGGTCTTGGGGGGGTCGCCTGGGCTATGCTCCTGTCATCCCAGCAAGGCTCTCCCTCTAACCCTCACTCCCATTGTCCCCCTGCCGAATGTTCTTCTCCCTATTAGGCTGTGAGCCTGGCGAGGGGTGGGCTGGGCACACAGTTTGTGCGCAATACGGGTACACTGTGTGATACAGGGGAAACGGGACAATCTTGTCATCTAACAAGAAACTAAAACTGAGGATTATTTCCTGTTGCTGGTCGGTAAATTGTGTCCAACTCTTTTGCGACCACACGGACTGTAGCCCGCCAGGCTCTGCTGTCCATGGGATTCTCTAGGCAAGAATACTAGAGTGGGTTGCCGTGCCCTCCTCCAGGGAGTCTTTCTGACTCGGGGATTGGACCCACGACTCTTGAGTCTCCTGCATTGACAGGCAGGTCCTTTACCACTGAGTCACCAGGGAAGCCCTAAAAGTGAGGATGGGAGACAGCAAAACAGAGGGGGAAACAAGAGAGGGAAAGGTGAGGAGGGACAGGCATGAAAAGAACTAGAGTAAATAGGGTGAGTCAGGGACTTCCCTGGCAGCTCAGTGGTTAAGACTCCATGCTTCCAATGCAGGGGTTGCAGGCTCAATCCCTGGTTGGGAAACTAAGACCCCACATGCCACAAGAGGCAGCCCTGGTCCCCCAAATATAGGGTAAGTCGGATAGACGTGTATCCATGGACGAGAACAAAGTGGAACAACTGGAGAAGGTAGCAAGAAACAGGAAAAAAAAATTGGGAATTGAGAAAATCAGTGTCAACCCAGACAAAAGGCGGAGGAAGAAGACAGGACAGGGAAGTGTGAGAAGAGAAGATGCCGGAGGAGAGGGGGCAGAGGTGGAGGCAGAGGGTGCAGGCCCGCCAGGTCCACGTGGAGGGGATGGATGCACATCAGAAGCCTGCTGGGCCGTGGTCTGAGCATCAAGGGAAGGCAGGAAGCCAGCGTGAGTGAGCTGGGGAGACGGGTTGGGGAGAAGGGGCCTTTGCAGGAAACAGGCAGTGGGGGGTGCTGTGGGGGGTGTGGGGCGGGGGTGGGGCCATAGACAGCAGGGAGCTGAGAAAGGTGGGGGGAGGCCAAGGGATGTTCACAGAAGGAGGGGGTCAGCCCAGGAAACTGCCTGGGAGACACGATGGATGCCCCACCAGACTTAGAGACCTCTCCAAGGAAGAGAACCGCCCCCCAGCCTCATCCCGCCTGGTCCCAAGGCTGGTCCTAGGGATGGGGTGTGACTGCTCTCCTTTCGCTGCTCCCAGGGTTCCTCCTCCCGTGCCAGAGGAAGCTGCCGGAGGAGGGAGGAGGTCAGCAATGGAGTTGGGCGGGACACCCTGTCACCCAAGCCAAAGGGATATTTATAGACATTCATGGCGCTGACTCCAAAGCGTCACGGTGGCAGATGGGCCCTGGGATGCGGCACTGGGGTCTTCAGCCCGCCCGCCCTCCCTTTCACCAAGCTTCCCAGGGTGGCGACTTGGGTGTCTGGTGGAGGGAAGCAGGCCCTAGAAAGACACAGCTCCCTATGCCAGGGGCCTGGAGACGTGGGAAGGCCGGCGTGGGGCAAATATAAAAACCGCTGAAGGGGGCAGAATCCCAGTAATCTTAGCCTCCTGGCCCCCACCCCTCCCTGGTCAGGCATTAAGTGTCCCTCACCGGAGAGGCGGGGCCCTCCTTGAGCTCCCCTCCTCCAGGTCCCGTGCTCTCTGCTGGGGCCTGAGTTTCCCTTACATGGTCGGGGGCTCGAGCCTCTGGCCCCCCCTTCCCTTCTACCATCGCTCCTTCCCCTTTGAGAGGCCTCAAGGGCACTGAGAGGTCAAGATTTAAAGCTGACCAAGCTTGGGGGTGGGTGGAAGGAGAGGAAAGCCAGGCCTCAGGAGGGGGTGGAGACGGGGCCCTTGGCAGGGACTGGGTTCCACCTGTTGCTCGCAAGAGCTGGCTGAGAGGAGGGGGAACAAGGGGTCTGCCTGCAGCTTCGGGGACAGGACTGGCTGTTCCTGCTCAGACTCTGATGGAGAGGATGTGTCGTGGCCACAGTGCCCTGGAGTGACCCCCGAGGAGTATGAGAAGGAGAAGCAGAGACTACCAGACACCATCCTGGCTACCTCCTGGACACGGGATCGGGGCTGAGCAGCCCCCACTCCCCACATACACATTTTCTTGGCCTCGAACCCAGCCTGGACCACTCGTTCCCATCACTCACCAGCCACCTCCACGATGTCTCCAGGAACAATGTCCCGAGCCTTGATCCTCTGCACTGACTTGCGGTCAGCCCGGTAGACCTTCCCCATCTCGGGTTCATATTCCTTCAGAGCCTCAATGGCATTCTCTGCATTCCGCTCCTGGGGGGAACAAGGTTGAGGAGAGGAGGGTCAGCAGAGAAAGGAAGGTGGTAGAGTGAGAAGGAACTGGTCAAGGAGGATGGGAGGGGTAGAGATGAAGGAGCAGGGGCCAGAGTCATGGGGGAAGTTGGGGCATCACAGAGAAGGAGGCAGGTTATGTGGTCCTGGCTCCTGGCCCAGGGGAGCAGACAAACCTCACATGACGAGTGAGGAAACCGTCACCCATAGCTAAGAACAGGTAAGGGGGTTTAGGGGTTGTCCTGGTGGCTCAGACAGTAAAGAATCTGCCTGCAATGTGGGTTTGATCCCAGGTTGGGAAGATCCCCTGGAGAAGGGAATGGCTACCCACTCTGGTATTCTTGCCTGGAGAATTCCATGAACAGAGGAGCCTGGCAGGGTTGCAGAGTTGGACATGACTGAGTGACTAACACTGCTACTACTATTATGGGGGTTTTGGGAAGAGAAAGAAGGAGAATCAAGTAAAATCAGGAAGCAGGGGATAGGAAAAGCAGAGGGTGGTAGAAAGCAAGAGGAAGAAGGATATCAAACGAGCATTTACTGAAATCCTCCTACAGGCCAGACACAGGGCTGGGTACTGTCACACTCATCATCTTGTTAAATTTCACCACAACTCAAGGGACAGGATTATGAGTCCCATTTTATGGATGAGGAAACTGAGACTCAGAGATGAAGGCACCTCCCTGGGGTTGAACAACCAGCAAGTGAAAGTGGGAATACCAAGTCTCCTGAACTGGGCAAAAGGATGAGATGCCAGGCAAGACCAGGGTAAGTGATGGAGAAAGAGGAGACAGGGAGGGAGGCTGACCTCAGGTCCAGCGTCAGGATGTGAAAGA
Organism: Muntiacus reevesi; assembly: GCF_963930625.1. Classification (NCBI taxonomy): domain Eukaryota; kingdom Metazoa; phylum Chordata; class Mammalia; order Artiodactyla; family Cervidae; genus Muntiacus; species Muntiacus reevesi. The sequence goes on from NC_089250.1 coordinate 204,236,907, forward strand.
ATGGGGGGGGTGGGGGTGGGGTGGGGTCAAAGCTAACCTGCCAAACCCCCACGATGGCATTGGCAATGAGGATCAAGAGGATGACAAAGGGTTCAACAAAGGCGGTGACGGTCTCTTCGCCTTCCTCAAACCAGGCCAGCACCTGGGGAGCAAGGGAAGGAGATCAACAGACAATAAAGCCCCTCAAGTGGTTAAGGGGAGCAGACAGAGATAAGAACATGTGCAGGAGCAAAGTGGGCGGGGCATCACGGAGGCACTGCAGCCCCACATCCCTTTAAGTGCCTACACGGTCCACTCCTTTAACTCACACAAGCGCAGCCACTGCTGTTATTCAGCGGGAACAGGCGGGCACAGACATGCACAGCTCGGGGATTAACTGGGAATGCTTTCAGGTTTCCCTGACCAAGTTGCTGGCTTGTAAACGAAGCTCAGGGGACACCCAGGCCAACTACCCCCAAGCCACATCCATCCCACAGGAGCCAAAACCCGACAGAAAAAACCCTGTGGTCCTCGCAGGCGCCCTGCCCACCCGCAGCCCTCCCCCACTGCCCGAGGCAGGGAAGCTCCAATTTCATGAGGGAGCAGGAGGAGGGGATAGTGTTACGGGGCCTCCTGTACACACCCCACCCCAGCTGTTGCCACTGCCAGGCAACAGCCACAGGCAAATGTCAAGGAGCAAATCTGAGAAGGGAGAAGTGAGGTTCTGCCAGCTAGTGCTCAGGGGCCCACGGGGCCTCTACTAAGAGACCAGGGGACAAGGAGACACTTTTGCCTCCAGAGTGCTGTCTTCCAGGAGGACTAAGGACTTAAGGAAGGAAGTCCAAAATGCAGGCGGGACTGCTGGCATGGTGGGTGCTCAGGGGAGCTCCAGGGCAGGAGCGGAGGCAGGCCCTAGAGAGGGGGGCGGGGGCAGCCCTGAGGCTGAGGGGTAAGGGGAGAGTCAGGTCAAGTGGATGAAGAAGGGGGTCCCGGGAGTTCCAGCCCTGATGGGGGGAGGGGGGGCGAGGCCCAGGGACAGGGGAGGGGTCCGGGCCTTTAGAGTCCCCCTCGCACCAGCAGCTCTTTCCCGCCTCTAGGAGGGAGTCTCTGTCTCGACCAATCAGCGTCAGGAGGGAGGGGCAGGAGCTCCGGGACGCTTGGGGATTGGCGGAGCCCTGTGTGAGCCCCGGGGCATGCTGGGAGCCGCGGTGGCCTGGGAACAGCAGTAGCATCTGAGCCCCCGAGCCCGGCGCTGGGGGGGTAACCCGAGCCCTCCGAGCCCTTGAAGCTCCGGGGGCGGCTTAGCTTCAGTGTTTTGGCTGAGAACATCCTTAAAGCTTAAAATAAAACCTGCCTGCGGGGTGTGGGGGAGGACAGAGGAGTATGCAAGTCAGCGTCACCCCACTCCCTCAGTGCTAGTCTGTAGGATAGGATGCTAAGGGCTTGGACCAAAGGAGCCACTGATTTGGGGCTGCCCACAAACATATTCTCCAGATCCCCCGAACCCACAGCCCAGGCTAGCCCCTAGATGCACCCCACCCCCAACACACTTACAAAGGAAATGCAGGCGGCCAGGAGAAGGATCCGCACCAGGAGGTCTTCAAACTGCTCTAACACCAGCTCCCACAGGGACTTCCCTGAGGGCAGAGGCAAGGGGAGGGGACGGGGTGGGGGACGGTGTGTTAAGGTCTAACGGATGAATGCAGGGACTCCAGGTGCAGGCTGGGGTCCAGCCTGGAGCAGGAAAGGTCTAGGGTGATGGGCAGGCCATTTGGTACTGAGAAAAGGACAGAGGGAGCTGGCCCGAAGTCCAGAAACAGGCTCCTCAAAGTGGTGGGCAGTTGTTCAAGGATTGGATGCCTCAAGGAGAACGTGCCTGGAAACTTCTGCCCCCAGCCAGACTCTAACCTTTGGGGAGGAACATTTGCCCCAGGAATTGGAAGGAGAGGACAGGGAGAAGGGAGTGGGGCACAGAGGGAAGGAGGTGTCATTTATGAGAGCTCAGGGCTTCTAGTAACTTACCCTCCTCAGCAGGGAGCTCTGCCCGGGGAAAAAGAAGAAAAGGACATTATTTATTTGGCATTCAGTCTAATGCCACCCACAACCAGGACTTTGTGGTAAGGTAAGAGAATCAGGCCACCAAAAAGCTGAGGTTCACCGAAGTTGTCCCAAAAAACTTCCCAAAACTCAGGGACTCAGGGATCCTGCTTTCTCAGTATCCTCCCCTCCCTTGCCCTCACAGGACCAGGTCTTGGCTCTTCCCTAAGATACCCTGGAGGGAGAGGCTTCACTGTGTGTGTGTGTCATTGTGAGTGAGTGATTGTGTGTGTGTGTGTGTGTTGTGGGGATGCAGGAGGGTGTTACCAGCCTTTTCCTCCAGGGAACACTTACCATTATGGCCATATTTCTCCAGATGCCGCTTAACTTGGTCCGGGGTGAGGCCTGTAGTTTCGCTCACCCCAAAATAGGCCAAACATTCTTCTGTGGTCTTGGAGTGTGCAGCCTCCATGGTGCTCCCTTCCTGGGGGCCAGGGGGCAGTGTGTTCCTTCTGGGGGGGTTCTCACACGTCGGGGGCCTTCCTCAGTGTATCCACCTGCCTGTTTGTCTGGGTTTCTTCCTCTTTCTTTCCTTCCCCCCCCCAGGTTATTCTTCCCTCCACGAAGCTCTGACCCCCGTTCCACTTGCAGCAGCCGGCCACCCCCCCAGCCCCCAGCTGGTCCTTATGAGGGAGTAGGGGGGGCCAGGCTCCCCCCTCCCTCAGACCAGGGATTGGCTGGCCGGGACTCTAGCAGGAGGGGTCAGAAGAGAGAGATATTTCTGCTGACGAGGGGGAACAGTGGGGCTGCAGCCTGAGATGTCACTCATGAGGGAAGCTAAGGTGGCCCCAGCCCCAGGGAAGGGGGGGTAGGGAGAGAGACCTCATTTTCTGTCTTCTGCTGCTGAGCCCTTCCCCAGTTGCCGTGACTTCTTCAGCTGCACTGCATTTCTTATTCCACAGTCACCCCTTCCAGTTCTTCCCTTCAGCCCACTTCTCTCCATTCCGTTTCCTCAAACCCTCTTCCCATCTCATCCCTCCTGAACCTGCTTCTACTGCTGCAGTCTCATCCTTCCTTCCTGAGTTTGTTGAAATGGCAGCAGAGATACCCAACCCTCACTGGGGCTGAAAAGGGGGAGAACATCCTTTGGGGGCAAGAGGAAGTGGCTCTAGAGGGACAAGGGGAAGCAGGGAGGGGAGAGGGTCAAGGGGACAGGGCAGAAGACGGTAACCCTACCCTAGGGAGGGGTTGCTGCAGCTATCAACAAGGGATTTAGTGTCCAGGCCCCGCTGAGCAGAGCCAGGACTGCTCGTCTCTCCCTAAACCCCCCCCTCCCCATGGCTCTAACTCAGCCTCTGGGAACAGAGCCTTCAGGGCCCCCCCACCCTTGAGAGGGAATCCCCCCCCCAAGAAAATGGGATACCCAGGCAGCCGGGAAACCTAAGAGCCTACAGAATGTGCTGATGGTAGACAGAGAGGGATCAAAGTTTCAGAATGGGGGCAGGGGTCACCCCAAGTCACGGAATGAGGGTCACCTCGTCCCACACTGTTGCTGTCTTCAATCCACAGGGTTTACATGGCAGCCCCTGGATGGTGTGTGGTCTGCACCCCACCCTGGCCCTGAGGGAGCCGTGCTCAAGGGGAGTGAAGATGGAGCTGTGTGCTCAGCCGCTGGGCATAGCCTGCGGGCAGAGGCGCGAGGGAAGGGGCAGCAAAGGCGGGGGCCAGAGAAGCAGAGGCTCCAGACGCAAGGAATGGACATGGGCAGATTGATGGGGACAGGTCTAGGGGAAATAAGGACAGACGGAGCTGGGGGACTAGAGACAAGGCTGCCGGGGTCAGAGGGAAGTCTGAGGAGCAGTGGGGAAAACGGACAGCAGGGAGCTGGCAGGCGGCAGCCAGGTGGGTGGGGGCCCAGAGCTGGGTGCAAAGCCACAAGTTGTTGCTGAGCGGCTGGCTTCGGTGTCAGCTTCCTCGGAGCAGCAGCTGCTCCGAACCCCCCGCCCCCACCCCTGCTCTGGGATAGGGGTGTCTGCTGGTCACTACTAGGGCAGCGGCGGGAGGAGCAGACAGAGGGTGGCATGGGGCGTGGGCAGGGGAGAAAACGGGGGCAGAGAGGAGGCAGGCTCCGTGAGAGAATGGTGCGAGGTCAGTGAGGTGAAGCAGCAGCCTCATGGAAGCAGCCCTGGCCTCAAGTCCTTCTTCTGTCTGGGGCCCAGTTTCCTAAGTGCACAGTGAGGCACATGGACCGCTGCAAGTGTCCTCACGGGTGCTTCCCTGTCTGGCGCCCAAGTTCCCAAGCAGACAGTGGTATAGGAGACAGTGGGGCAAAGGAAAGGGGACCCCCACTTTTGGGGGGTGGGTAGGCCAGCAGGGGTGGATGGCACTGCAGGATTTAGCCCCCCGCCCATGCTCATCCTTTCTTCTGCCTGCACTTGGGGGGAGGGTGACCTCTCGGGTGACTTAAGGACACAGTGCTCCTTGCCTCCCCCTTTTCACGGGTCCAATAAATCCCTCCCGGAAGCAGACTCCTGCGGTGACCTGGGGGAGTTTGGGGGGCACAGACAAGGGGGTATGCGTGCTGGGGGTCACATCACCAGGCGCCTCCACCTGGCTGAGCACCCACCTTCTTAGGCCAGTATCAAGCCTTTCGGAGCTGGCTGGCCTGACCCTGCCACCACCTGGAGGAGTGACAGGGCCACTGTCTTAAAGGAGCAGGAATGCCCAAACATGGAGAAGGGGGAGAAGACTGGACAGATCGTGGCTTCAAGGGACTCAGAACATGAGGCTGAGGGAAGGACGCAGGCTTTACAGGGCACCGCTGCCAACAAGGCACTTTAAGGTTATTCACTTCTGCCTCCCCCAACTTCTCAGAGGGGAAACGGCAGCCAGGAAGGGAAAGCCACCAGCCAAGAACTGCAAAAGGATCACCGTCAGGGAGGCTGGGTGTGAACTGGGATGGAGGCGCATCTCTTGGAGCACTACCCCCACACACACACCACTACGCCAGGGTCTCCAGGCCCAGAGTTGGAAGGTGTTCATCCCATCCTGAGGGCTGGGGCTGAGAACGGGAGTGGTGGACTTCTAAGGGACCACTGAGGCACATGGCCATTCCCCATCAGTTCAGAACTTTGGCCGAAACATCCGTAGACAGGCTTAGAGGGAAACAGTTTCCTAGGCTCCTCCAGCCAAGACTTGCACATCTTGGGGTGGGGGAGGGGGAGCTCAGGGGTCCTGGTACCCTTCACCCACCCCCCTTCAGAAAGCAAGGCCCTGAGGCTGGCAGGGTTTGGGGGGTGGGGTGGGGGGAGGGGGAGCCTCGCAGCACCAGTTGCTGCTAGATTAAGAGGATGAGCTCCTGCTTACCCTGGGGCGCCACAGCCTTCTCTCACCACCTCACTCTGAGAACACAGCATCCAGATCCCCAGTCCATCCCCCTCCCTCTGCAAGGCCAATTCTATCCCCAGGCTCCAGAGGCCCAGGTTTGGGGGAGCCCCAGGGATGAGACCAAACCAGAAGAGCTTCCCTCGGCGAGCCCCCAGGCTGGGTGGCCCGTGAGCCCAGCTGTCTCCTGTCCATCTCCCTACAGGACGCAAGGCCCAGAATAGCAAGGTCATGAGCATGGGTAGGGCCTCCTGGAGGTGGGGGCAGAGGCTGAGGGGCGTGAGCGTGGAGCCTCCACACTGCCCGGGAGGGAGGGGAAGTGGGAGGCAGAATGGGAAGGGGTTCAGCCGGATGGAAGTGGGGGAGGGAGAGGGCCAACAGAACAGGTGGGATTCTTCAGAACCTGGCTCCTCCTTGTTGGCACCTGCGGAGCTGGGAAGCCTGGGGTGCCCTCAGTTGGAGGAGGGCACAGCCACAATTCAGTCCAGAGACCAGAGAGCAGAGACTAGGTGCTGTGGGGGGAGGGGTACAGTGAGCAGAGGGAGACGTCGCAAATTCAAACGCTCACAGACTCAGCCATGTGCCTCCTGTGAGTAAAGTGGGCCGGTGGGCATGGAGTGGATGGGGAAGGCGGGTACCAGGTGAGGCTGGATCTCCTGAGTTTTGGGAAGAACCAGTGATCTGAACTTTCATGTGAAGTTCCAATGGAAACACCATCCAGACCAAGTAAACCATGTCAGCGGCTTCAACCTAGATGAACCTTCCCATTTTACAGATGAGGCTACTGAGGTCTGGAGAGGTTACACCTTGCCCAGGACACACCGCAAATGAGAAGCAAAGGCAAGAGTGGAAGCCAGCACTCTTTTATCATCCAGCCTTCAGCTTTCCAGCTTGGCTCTGAGAAGGGGGGCGGGTCAGCCTGCCCCTGGGCCCCTCTGCAACTAGGCTGTGGTGGCCACGTTCAACCTCTCCCAACACAGCCATCGTGCCCCTTGCCCAGCCCCTTACAACCTCCCCCAGCCTGCTTCCTCCCCAGGGTAGGAAGACTCAACTGAAGAATTCAGAGCAGGAAGGTCTGAACTGATTGGAGATCATCGATCCTGCTGTTGACAGTCCTGTCCCATTAAGCAAACTTGGCTGGAGACCCCAAGAAGCACCATTTGGCTCTGCACTTAACCCTCAAGAAACAGGACAGTCCCCTGGGGAGCAATGGGTCAAAAGCTCAAGTCTGGGAGCAACAGGGACTCAAGCTGACCCAAGCCTCTGGCCTCTCAGCTCTGAATTTGGCAACACTGAGTGGGCTACCTTCCTGACCCGCCTGTTCCAGCCCCTCACTGCAAACACTGGCCACAGCTGTCACAATGGAACTGAGATAAACCCTTTTATTTATTTATGCTTCTCCATTTTGTTTAAAACAACAAGAACAACAACCTTAACATAACTGACAGCCCTTCCCCCTCACCCTTCCTTGGGCTGAGGGGTGGTTAATGGGGAAATGGCCCCCAGGGATGGGGCTGACCATAAGAGCCCCTTTGGGAGGTAATGGCGCCTGAATCCCCTGCCCAGGGGATGGGGCACCTGTAGTGTACGAACTGGGGAGTTAGGGCTCTTGAACCTTTTTGTACCAACAAATATGCCCTTGGCCGTCAAGGGTCAGGAAGCATGTGGGGAGGGGATTCCCACCGCTCCTGTGTCTCGGCCCAGCCCCGATCTCACCAACCGAGGGCTGGGGAGCAAGAGGAGAGAGGGTGGGGTAGGGCGTCTCACACAAAGGAGTACTGGTTATTTATGGCTCTGGGATGGCCCCCTTCTTCTCCGTCGCCCCCTAGTGGTAACTGCTGGAGCTGCACCATCAGGGTCACCCCAGGGGCCCCAGCAGATCCAGCGACTCCCTGGGCCTCCGTGCCTGGGGCTACGGCCTCTTCCAATTCAACCACGGGGACCAGCTCAACCACGGGGACCAGCTCTTCCTGGATCCCTCCGCTGCCCGCTTTCTCTTTCTCTTGCCTCTCTTTGGCTGCTGCGGCTGCTGCTGCCGCCACTTCTGGCGCCCCCGACGCCTCTTCTGCCCCAGGATGTGGGGGATCTGTCCATGAAGGGGGTTCAGGGGGCTGGGGTGGGTCATGGGAGGTGCTCGATTCTGGATAGGAATGGTAAGAAGACAGACTGATGGTGGAGGGAGGCAAGCTCTTGGAGCAGCCTCCCCTTCGCTCATCCCCTCCCCGGAGCCATGTGCTATCTCCCCCAGATCCCATCTCCTGAGCAATCCCCCCATCCATGGAAGATGGATCATGGGCGGTGGTGAGAGGAGGACCACACTTACACACAGTCACTCGCTCCGAAGGGCATGAGGGTGGAGGAGGCATCGGGGTAGCATCGATCTCCCTCGCACACCCCTGCATGGTTCCCGGCCTGCTCCCGGCCTGGGGGGGTAGGGGAGGGGCAACGTGGGGACAGATGGGACATTGGGGGTGGGGAAAAGGGAGAGATCAGACAGGGACATCAGACATCAAGGGAGGAGGGAGGGGGATCAGACCGAGCACCCCCAAGAAGGGCAGGCCCAAGGCGAGGCTGTGATGGAAGGCAAAGACAAGGCCAGGGAGGACGCGTCTAGGAGACAGACAGACGATGGAACAGACGGGCCGATGGAATGGGAATGCACGAAACCCAGTTTTCCACTTCCTCCCGGCTCCAGCACGGAGCCCACTGACTTCCTACGTCCCCATGGGCTCCTTTCCCCCGAGAGACCCAACACACAGGCACCTCCTCTGCCCCCGCTCTCCTCCTTGGGCCCCCCACCCCGTCTTGCTGGCACACACACCTCCTCACTTCTTGGGTGCACGGGCACCTCCTCCCCTGCAGACCTGCTCTGCTCACCCTGCTGTCGCTGGGAGGACACGACATAGCTGACAAGGACAACGTCACTGGAGCCTCCAGACTCCAGGGGGATGGGGTGCATCCGGAAATGCTCAAGCATATCAAAGATGGACTGGAACCACAGGTGCTGGACCCGGCACTGACCTTCCTCATTCAGCGACAGACGCAGGTGCTGAGGGCGGGAAGAGTGGGATAAAACGGGAGCCTGAGCCCTACCAGTCATAGAACCCTCCTCCCCGAGGCAGCATTCTGCCACTCGACCGGCAGGCCCACTGCCTGCAATGGAGCCTCCTCCTCAGGCACTCACCTTGGCCTTGCCCTGGAAGTTGAAAGTGAGGACATATTCACCCCGCCTCGTCTCACTCTGACGTACCAGGAAAACCCCGTGGGAGCCAGTGCCTCCAGCCAGCACTAGCTGGGCGGCCTTGAGTCGAGAGAGCATCCCGTGGAACCAAGGATACCCTGAAAGGGGCTGGTCCCCCTCGCCTCCCTCTGGCTCTCCTTGGAACAGTAAGGACCCTTCAGGAAAGAGAGAGGGAAGGAAACTGGGTGTCAGGGAAGCCATCCCAATCCGAAGGAGAAGAGAAGCCTTACTTTTCCCTCATGGGTCGCTCCCGAGACCCCCCGGTCGGACCCCTGAGGATCCCAAGATGAGGCGGGTGGGCACCAGGCCTGGAAGCACACACACTCACACCTCTGGTACCTGTGGCTGTTTCCGGAGTGTCCAGGGGTGGGTAAGGGGCTGCAAGCGGATGAACGGTCCCTGCTGGGGGTCCCTCTTCAATGGGGATCCGGGGGGGCAACTCTGGGGGAAGTAGTTCCATTGAGTCAAAATGGGAGGCGGCGATAGAAGCGGAACTGGGGGAGATGGATGCTGAGGGGCGATCTGACAGGCCCCCGTAGGCCCCTGGAAGAAAAAGGGGAGAGCAAAACTGAGAACTTGAAGCTTCTTTTTGGGAGGACTGGTCTGCCAGACCCACTTCCCCAGCAGCCAGGCTACCCTGTGGGCACTGACGTCAGTTGGCCGAAATGCTGGCTCTTTCTTCAGCCGCTGAGCCTGATGGTTTTCGTCGGTGGCTCCTAACTTATGCTTCACACGCTGCTGAAAGGGCTGCAGTGATTCCAACAAGGTCTTAGAATCCAAATGTGCCCACATCTCTTCTGAATCAACAGTTGAAATTACAGCAACTCTATAGTTGCAGAATTGTGGGGGGCAGAACCCCTCAAATACTTTCACATTAAAAATAGGTACTTTCCTTGCCTATAGCACAAAGCCCTCAACTCTCAGGGGCGTCAAAGATTCTCCTGTGAATTCTCTCAACCTAACCAACCTGATCTTCATGTTAACCTGTATTCTTGTGTCCTCTGATTTAGCCCAATTATCCCCCCAACTTTTTCAATGTCCAGGGCTCTCCCCACCTCAGGTCTCTGCTCTTGCCATCTCCTTTCTCCAAGCCACATTCTCTTCTCCTCCCCTGTGCGGGATTCCCCATCTATCCCACCTCCCCTGATTCTCTTCCTCTTGAGTTCCCAAGGCCTCCTGCTGGTGCTGCTCAGGCTCACCAGGTGGGAGCTCAGGTTTTGAGAAGGAGTGATGTCAACTCAGCTAGACCGTGGGCCCACAGGGCAGCTCTGAGCTCCTCATCTCGCCCAAAGCCGAGCACAGGGCTGAGGATGTACTAGGAGTTGCTGAGTGTCTGCTGAGCAGCAGGCAGGAGCCTATAGGCGTGTTGTACGTATTAGTGCTCAGAGGACAGGAATATGCGGGGTGCAGGGCGCTGTGGCTCAGGAACAAGCTGGCATAGCCTGCGTCAGTGATCCTCGGATGACCTCAGAAAAGCCATTTCTCCTCTCTGCTCTTAGCTGCTTGAGAAATGAGGAGATCAGAATTGATGACCCGGTAAGGTCCATTCTGGCCCCTAGATTCTTTAATCCATTTGTTAACTCACTGCACACAGGATGTGTGCAAGGCACAGCGAAACTGAAGCTCGGAATGGACGATCAGAAGAGTGTAGTGGAGTCTAGAAAGGTGAGCTGGGGCCAGGTAGATACATCCTTTTGTGTTTATGTGTGCGGGCAGCGTATGTATGTGTTTAAAAGTTGGGACTCAAAAGAAATCCTAGTACCATCAACATATGTATGGGGTGCAGAGTAAGAATACAACAAAGATGTGCACAGTGTTCTGCGAGCCTGGACAAGAGAACCATTATCTCCAGCCAGAGCAGTGGCCAGCACAAGGCTTATGGAAAAGGTGACGGGGGCGGGGATAGAAGGCTGGAGAAGGGCTGGCTTGGGTCGGGGTGGTGATGACGACAGTTCTAACTGGTAAACCGTGGCTGGGCCTGTTCAGGGACAGAAGTCAGATGTTTGGTGGGTGGCAGCTGAGGTGCACAGCAGAACCTGGAGAGAGGGCTAGGGCCCGGGCCTGCCGGCCGGGGGGCTTATATAACAGATCCCAGGGTCCTCAGCTCTCTAAGGCCCCACCCTTACCCTGCGAAAGGCGGTTGCTGCTCTCACTGGGCCCCAGCAGCAGGCCCTGGCTGGGCAGACTCTCCAAGTGGTTCAGGCAGGGCGGCTCCAGGCTGTCTGTGTTCTCCCGTGTCAGGAGGGAGGTCCCAGGGGCTAGGGGGAGGGTCATGGGGCGTGGACTGGTAGCAGGGTAGGGTCTGCAGAGACAGTGAAAACGGTGCTGGGAGGACAAGTCACGGCGGAGAGGCAGACAGCTGCTCCCCACCCCCACCCCTAGGCCCCTCAGTGGCAGAAGTCGGGCTCCTCACCCCGGACTCAGGCATTCTTGGATGTCAGACACCCAGGCCTTCACGTGTAGCGCATCGGCTGTCTCCAGGATGTACTCCAAGGGGCCTTCCACCTATGGGGACGAGAGGAGGTCCACAGGCCACTTCTAGGTCTCGAGGCCTTAATGCACCCCTGACAGCAACAAGGACATCCTCCTGCTCACCCCTCCTCCCAGAAAAGCTGCCGCCCTGGGGACACATTCTCAAGGCACCTGGCATCCGTGCCCCTCCTTGCACATGTATCCCTTGCTTCAATGTCGGAAAAGAGCTTTCTCTCTAACATGAGTGCTCCGAGAAGGCAGGGAGCCCAGGCGTCCTACCTTAACCACAAAGGTGTTCTCCCGGTCAGGCATCTCCAGGGCTGTGGTCGTCCGCACGTCGGTGATGGTGGAGCAGGGAATGCTCAATCGAGGCCGAGACGCCTAGGTCGCAAGAGAGAACAAGACCCAGACTGTTGGTGTTGGAGAGACAACACTTCCCCGCCCTCCAGAGATTCGGCCTTCCTTCCACACCCAAAGGGAGTGAGACAAATAACACTGCTTTCTTTGTCCTGCCCATGGCGACTAACCCAGAGTCAGGGGCTAGCTTTAAGAAACCCAGGCCCTCCCAGATGGCTCAGTGGTAAAGAATCCGCCTGCCAGTGCAGGAGACACAGGTTCGATCCCTGGTCCGGGAGGATCCCACATGCTGCGGGACAACTCAGTCCATGTGCCACAACTACTGAGTCTGTGCTCTAGAGCCCACAAGCCAACACTACGGAAGCCAGAGCGCTCTAGAGCCACGTGCTCCGCAATGAGAAAAGCCACTGCAGTGAGAAGCCTGCAAACCACAATGAGTAGCAGCCCCCATCTGCCGCAACCAGAGGAAAGTCCACGCAGCAACGAAGACCCAGCACAGCCAAATAAATAAATAAAAATTATTAAAAAAACAAACAAACAAACAACAAAACAAGTAAGCAAAGCTCGGTATGGGGGCCAAGCCACCACCCTGGTTGCTCAACCCCTTGCTCCCAGCCGCCCCACCTCCGCTGGGCCTCACCTTGGGGGGTACAAAGAACTCCAGCCAACTTCCTCCTCCTTCTCCTTCACTTCGAAGCAGCAAGCGACACTTCTGCCACTGAGGCTGCCCCCCACCCCCTGAGGTAGGCCCCGCTGCCCCTCCTCCCCGGCCCACTCCGGCGGGGTCAGGGGCGGCCTCTTCAGCCCCCATGAAACTCAGCAGCTCTTCCCGCTGCACCACGCCTGTACCATCCTTCAAGGCCCCCCCTCCCCGACTGAGTCTCAGCCTCTCGAAACGGTGAGTCCATCTGTCCCCGGGGGACGTCCCGTCGCTGACCAGTCCCCTGCTGACGGTCCCAGCCCCGCCAGAGGAGTTGGAGTTGCTGTTCCCACCTAACGCCGGGGGCCCCGAAGCCGTCTCCAGGGGCCCCGCTGGAGAGGGCGGGTCAACGGTCCCCCGCCACTGCAGGATGCCGCGGACCGAACCGCGGACCGAGCGACCCACTGAGCGGAGGGAGAAACGCTTCTTGAGCTTCGGCTTCGAGGAGGTTGCAGAAGAGGAAGAGACCGAGGAAGGGAGGGGGCCGGCCAGGTCCTCAGATGAGCGAGAAGGGCCCAGCACAGCCAGGGGCCCGCCCGCCCTGCAGCTCTCAAGGGCCAGGTCGTGTGGCGGGACCTCTACACCAGGACTCAGAGGAGCCCGGAGGGGTGGCGACAGGAAGCCAGAGGCCCGGGCCACCTCTGCTTCAAAGTGCTGCAGGAAGAGCTCGGCAAAACGACGGGAGAAGGCGGCCTCGGCCCCTGGCCCCGCGTACTGGGGGTGAGAGGCCAGGTAGAGGCGAAAACGGCAGGCAAAATCCAGGGCGGCTGCCCGGGCGTGGGACTCGCAGAACTCCCGCCAACACGGGGGAGGCGGTGGAGGCAACGAGGGAGGGGAGGGCGAGGCCCCATCCTCCGGGGAAGGGGCATCATTCATGATGGCCCCCAGGAGGTGGAGATGGGGAGCCTGTGGGGAGGGGCGGCAAAGAGGGAAGCGGCCAGAAGACACGGGGTGAGCGGCAGCAGCTGCAGAAGGAAGAGGCACATATATGGAGTCACTGCTGAGGTGGGACGGGGTCAGACCCCCTCCTCTGGTCTAGACTCCTTAGAGCGCACCTGGGACACACACCACACTGTCTCCCTGCCCTTCCCCAGGTCCTTGCGCCCCACAAGCCCCAGCCAATCAACCACCCCCCACTCCAATGTCTAGCCTGCACCCCTCCTCCTGCTGCCTCCCCAATCCACATTCCCTGGTTTCAGCTCCAGGTGTGATGAACGGCTGGACAGTGCCTTCCTCTAAACAGGAATCTCTTCCACGTTCCCTCCCTTCTCTAAAATGATCCTTTGATATTTATCACCTGCTTTCCAATTGCCGTTCTTACCTTTCCCTGCGGGAGGTTTTAACCTCTGTTAACAGAAGAGGAACCCGGAGCTCAGAAAGTTTCAGAACTCCAAGTCTTTCCCACCGCACAGTCCTCGTCCCCAGGCACTGACTGTGCCAGTCTCAAGTCACTGCCCCTCACTGCCCTAGCTCGCAGGGGAGCCAGCCCTGCAGAGCTTAAGAGACCCTGCCTCCCATGGCCCATCACTGAGGACGGAGGCTGCACACTAAGGACAGATCAATGAAAGCCAACCCCAGGGACCAGTACCCAAGCACTGCGTGAAGGAGACTTAGAAGGGCCAGAGCCCCCTTCTTGGGTGGCCCTCCAGTCTGGGGCCCAGAGGCAGCAGCAGCGTGTGGGCTGGGTCTGGGCGAGTCTTTGCTGGCCACAAAGTAAAACAAAACAGGGAGCTGGGGCCTTGGGTTTCTCACCTTCCTCTTCTCTCACAGAGGAGTGTGCCCTAAAGGCTGGTTAGCTTGGTGGTTAAGGCCATAGGTTCTGGAGTTAGACTTAGGACGAAATTCCATCATTGCCACTTATTAGCTGGGTGATCTTGAACAAATTACACGTCCTCTATGAACTTTGGTTTTCATATTTATAAAACAGGACTAATGATCTCTAACCCCTAGAACTGTTGGGAGAATTAAACCGGACGTGTCCCGCTTGACACAAAGTAAGCACACAACAAATGACAGTCGTTATTACTATCTTTATGGGGTTCTGATTTTCTCAAAGAGAAATCAGCAAAAGGAAGAGCCTTCCCAAGGTCTTAGAACTAGCAAGTGGCAAAGCTGGGCAGGGAATTTATACACCCATGGCTCGTCTGTTAGTGTCCTCCCCCATGTTATACTTGAAGATGACTGGCACCAAGAAGGGGGTGAAGGCAGTTCAGGCAAATCTCCCCAAACCCCAGACTCCTGTTCAGACCCAGGTCACCGCCCCTTCCCCTTTCTCTTCGGCTTAGACCTACACACTCAGATGGCTCCAACCATAGGGGCAATTCCAAACCAACGAAAGGACGCCAGGAGATGAAAGAGTCATGGAGCACGGGGGAACCGAGCCAAGAGGTGTAGACACAGCAGAGAGCCCAATCTCCAGGCAGAGGCCACCTCAGCTCACAGCGGCCCACCCAACCCTCTGCACCACAGGCAGACCCAGCCCCCTTCAGGCCCGCTGACCCTGCGGGTCCTAAGCTGGTGACTCAGTTTCTCTTTCGCCAAGCGGGACTCAGACACATTTTCCCACTGCACCTGCCTCTTGGCTCAGTTCTGATATTTCCCGAAGGGCGGGTGGTGGAGGGTGCAGGCTCCGCTCCCGGCTCGAACCCTCCGGACCCGGTGATCAATCCACTCCGACCCGACCCTCCTCCCCGGACACCCTCTACCCGCCCATTCCCTGGGGCCGCAGCCCCCAGGGAAGCAGCCCTGTCTGCTGCACTCTCCGGGGCCGAGCGCCCCTCCTGCCTCTAGCCCCCACGCCCGCCCCCACCCAGGGATCCTCGCAGACGCCGGGGCCGGGTCGCGGAGAGGGAAGAGGGACTTGAAGAGGGGGGTTCCGGTTCCGGTCCCACCTGCATCTCGGTCCCCGCGGTTAGCTCCGGCGGCGGCGGCAGCTCCCGCTCCCTGCCCCACCCCCCCTCCGCGACTAGCTCCCAGCCCGGTTCTGCGCAGGCGCCGGGACCCCCTTTTTCCCGTCACCGTAGGAAGCGACCATAGAGAAGAGCGGGGAGAAGGAAGGGCACCTTGACACTCACTTCCGCCATCCTCCCACTCCGTGCAGCCCTTTCAGAGCTGAGAGTATGTGAGTCTCGGAGGGCTCAGTGACTTCTCCAGCTGCGCCTACCAGGGTCGGCAGGAGCAGCCATAAGGGGTTGGGTCCTACCAGAACATCCTCCCGGAGGAAAGTCAGGACAAAGGGGAGCTGTCAACCATAGAGAAGGAACTTTAGGGGAGTAGTCTCGAGGGCCTGACGGAGGCTAGAGGAGCCAGGTACCGGAAACCAGCGAGTTGAGAAGGCTTTTTGAACGGCCCGCCGCAGCCTAGAGCGCCGTCCTGGGCCGCTGAGGGGTTCGAGGACACCGCCCCCAAGGAGCTGGGGGAGGGAAGATGCGGGTGACCTTGGTGAGGCCCTGGGAGGAGGCGGAGCCTGAACTTACGACCTTGGTGGTTTCTTTGACGAAAGTACTGGAGGTTCCAGGAGATTCCATCTCAGAGCTTGGGAAATGGAAGTGGGGGCGGTAGGAATAATGAGGTCAGTTTTGGGCGTGTTTGTGGGACGTCAGGAGACAGGTGGACACAGTCTGGAGCTCAGGAGAGACATCAAGGCCAAATATAGAAATTGAGACGGTATTAAGGTGTAGTAGAGGGCAGTTGAAAACATGAGCACGATGAGAGTCTAGTCACTCAGCTCTTGTCATTGACCCAGCTCCACTGGCCTAAGCAATAAGGGACTCTTTGGACTCAAGCCATTGAAAAGAATGGATCAAGTTTCCTCAGGAACAGCTGAATAAAAGGGCCAAAAGATATCAGGAACCTGTGGTTCACCTCTAGACTGAGCTCTCCCCGTGCCTCTCTTAGTGGCAAGATAGATTTCTACAGCTCCAAACTTAAGTCCTAATAGCCTAGAAACTGTTAGGGGCATGTTTTTCCTCTGAGATTTGCAGTAAAATTTCCAGAACTGACTTCAGCTGATTGGCTTGGATCACTTGCTATTCCTGAAACACAGTCTTAGTCCCCATCTCTCCCTCAGCTCTAACCGAATTAGCATCAGCTCACCAGATGGCCTTTGTTAAGGTCTTCATCACCGTTTTTCTCCATCCATCTTTCCAGTTCAGAAGATGTCAGTGGAAAGGACTCTAGTTCTGTGATCAGCCCCCTGCTCCCTGACAGGTTCACACACCCATTCTCTGTAGTTGGCCCACTGTTGTCCAGAAGAGAGACAAGGTGAGGAATATGGAAAGGGGCTGGTGATGAAGAACTAGGTTTGGAAGTGTTGTCTAAACTGTCCAATAAACTGTGCAGTGACTGAAGTGCTGTCTATCAGGACTGCCTAGTGTGGTAGCCACTAGCCACATGTGGGTTTTGAGCACTTGTAATGTGGCTAGTGTGACTAAGGAACTGAAGTTTTCTTTTTAGTTAATTAGTCACATGTGCCTAGTGACTTACTGTATTGATGTAAGAGATGTCTGAGGACAACTAGGTGGAGCTGTCCAGCAAAGAGAGATCTAACAGTCTCAGCAGTGCGGTCGTGATCAGACACAAGTAGTGGTTAAAGCCATGGACATGATTTAGATTGTCCTGGTAATACCTGTAGAGAGAAGAGGGCCTAGAACTTAATTTTGGGAAACAAACCACATTTAACGGGCAGGCAAAAAAAAAAAAGAGTAGAAAGTGCCGGGATGATGTTTTGGATCAGGTTTTAAAGAAGCACACCCAGAGATGAGAATTTGTGTGCAAATGATTTTTTTTTTTTAAGTGCTACCAGGAGAAATTAGTAAAGGAGTGGGAGGGGCAGGAGAGGAAACTAAGAGAACATGTGATCTCAGAGAACATGTGAGAGGAGTTCAGCTTGATTCCTCAGGGAAGTTCTGGATGTAAGTTGTGACTCAGATTTATCCAGAAACAAGAGAGCTGGGCCTTTCCTGTAGCAACATTCTTCAGCTGTTAACTAGGGCTTCCCCTGGGAGATGTCAATTCTCAGGCACTTCATCAAGGCAAAGCTTCCAGTAGCCTGAGGACAGGACAGTTCTCAAGAAAAAGAAAAAACATCTAGAAGGTCTAATTGTTTGAAAAAACCACACACACCAAAGACCAGGGGGTGTGGTAATAGAGCATGTGTATGTGTGCATGAGCATAATTGGGTGGGGTGGGGTGGTTTGGGCAAACACTTCATACACAAATGATAAGGGATCCATGGGCCTGGGCATTGCTGTTGTCTCCCATAGAAAACATTGACTTAGATTGCTTAGTGACTTTGTTGAGAGTCATTTTTAGGGAAGTGAAAGAAGCAGAAGCCAATGGTAGCAGACTGAGGGATGAATGGAAGGTGAACAAGTGGGGGTAGGAATGTGAAGAGTTGTCCTACACAGTTTGGCCAAAAAGGGAAGGAGAGATGGAGGGTTGCAGAGGATGGAAAGGTTTGCTTGTTTGTTTATATCCTGAGGGAAGCCGGATTTTATGTTTGGAGTCATAGGAGAAAGGAGCCAGTAGAAGGGATGGTAATTGAAGGAGTGAAGTTTCAATTACCATCCCAGGGGAAGGATGGGTCCAGAGCCCAGGTTAAGCAAGTTGTTAATGTGAAAAGCAAAACACTTCTTCCTTCTTACGAACAAGGGATGTAATATTCAGGATGCTTTCAGCTACAAGTAATAGGACCACCGCCTCCCCTACTCCATTTAAGGTCCTAAAAGAGGGGGAGTTTGTTGGTTTACAGAATTAAAAAGTAAGAGGTATGGACTTCCCTGGCAGTCCAGTGGTTAAGACTCCGTGCTTCCACTGCAGGGGGCACGGTTCCATCCCTGGTCTAGAAAGACCTCATGTGGCATGGCCAAAAATATATATATATATCAAAAGATAGAATGACATGAGATATGGCAGGAGCCAGAGCCTCAAACAGGGTCCATATGAACTTGCTCTGTCTCTTAGCTCTGCTTTCCTCTAGGTTATCTTCCTTCTCAAGCAGACTGTCCCCTTCTAGGGAGCAAGATGGCCACCAGAGTTCCAAGCTTACATTCTACTCGCTTCCTGATCCCAGCAGAGATAGATCACAGCTTTTCCAATAATTCTAGCTCAAGTGCAATAGGGCTGCATCTCATCAGCTCAGCTTGGGTCACCCAGTACCCATCTTTTGTATAATAAAAGAATCTGTCTGGTCTTTGTTGCAGGTTCCTAGCACAGAGCTTTTAAAATTCTTGGAATTTCCTGAGTGACAGAAGTGTCTGTTACTTATGAGCCCATTCGATCACACCTGAGTCTTTGCTGATGAAATGACTAATGGCAAGCCTCTACATAGCTTCAAGATGGGGGCTTGTCAGCAGAAGCCCCAACTTTATGTTTAGAGGGTTGGGATTTTGAGCCAGTTTGATCTCCAGGGAGGGAAGGGAACTTGAAGATTGAGTTCAGTCACACGGCAGTGATTTACTCCACCGTGCCTAAGTGATGAAACCCCTAATAAACACTTTGGACACTGAAGCTCAGTGGGGCTTCTGTTGGTGAATACACTGATGTGTGGGGAGAGTGATATGCCCCAGGTCTATGTGGACCCTCAGGACTTCTCCCTATGCAGCTCTTCATTTAGCAGTTCCTGATGTATCCTTAATTATAAAATGTAATTGTGATTGTACTAAAATGTAAGTATAGTGCTTTCCTGTATTCTATGAATTGTTCTAGCAAATTATCAAACCTTAGGGGGCTCATGGACACTCCCGGATCTGTAGGCACTTGGCATGAAGGATAGATGGCCAGGGGACCCCACTTGCAGCTGGCATCTGAAGTGGGGGCAGTCTTGTGGAGTGAGCCCTTACCTTGTGCTAACTCTGGGCAGTAAGTGCCAGACTGAACTTCGGGTCACCACTGGGGGTTGAAACACAATACTAATCCTGAATGGACAATTGTGACTGTGAAGGATAGATTAGGTGGATTGGTAAACACTGGATCATGGACCGATCAATCATCTGAGTTTGGAATGGGCTGAGCTGCAATCAAACTCCATGGGCTGAGCACTGCAGAGGGTGGTTCTTCAAAGGAAAACCAGAGTCTGTCACTGAGGGGGAAGTGGTTGCTTACTTCTTCTGGAGGTCATCTGGACCCTCCCTTACCCCAAGAGATGAAGATGTCTCATTTTTCTGAGATGTCAAATTCAGCCTTGGTGTTTTGGCCAGAACTTCCTGCCCCTCCAAGCAAATCATGCTTTGCTTAATCAGAACATTCTGACAGCAAAAATATTCCACCTTCACTTAGGTTTGTCTCTGATATTACACACGCAATTTCCCCCAGTTCTGCCAGTCTTCCTCCCTCTGGTTTCAGGCTCCAAAGTATAGCCTCCTCTAGGAAGCTATGCAAGGCCAATGCACCTAGGCGGCCTCTCAAGTGCCTTTTATTTAGTAGCTTTTGTGTGACCTTCACAGAGTGTTTCCAACTGGAATGTCTCCAGTCACATCTGAGTGACATGAGTGTGATCGGAGTTCTGTGTTTGGAAGGATAATCAGGGCCAGTAGGGGAGTGTTGAGACGACATAGAGAGGAGATGGGTGCAGTGGTCCAGGAGGGGGGAGATGCTGATCTGGCCAAGGCAGTGCAGCAGGGTTAATCCCAAGGAGAATATCCAGAGGGATTTCTGAGGAGACTCTGCCAGGCTGGCTGGTGGTGAAAAGAGTGAGGGATGCCCCTGAGCTTCCAATAAGTCTGTTGAGTGGTACGAAGGACAAAGCTCTAAGTCCTAGTCCCCAATTTGCCACTAAGTTATAGGTCAGCCCAGAACCCATTACAATTACAGCAGACCCCACCTCCTTTTAGAAGTTACAGCTACAAAAAATCCTTACAGGTCATAAAGTTTAACCTCTTCACTCACCCCCATTTTATAAAGCAGAGGCCCCCGAAGTTACAGTGACTCACTTGTATTTTTAGATGAATGTGAATACAAAATTTGCTTTCCACTGAAAACACTTAAAAACTTAAGCCCAACACAATGCTTCACTGAATGATCAACTGAAAGGATTCAGCAAATTCTTCCTTCAACAAATGTTTCTTGCCCTAAGTGTTAGGCACTATTCCTAAAATGAAAAATAAGCTCTTAGTGTCATGAGCTGGTGAGAGAGAAAAAAATAACAAAAAACAAAACCCAACAAACAAGCAAACTACTAAGATAATTTTGGATATTTAGGTGCTCTGAAGAAAATAAGAAGGCCATTGGTAAGAGGGTGTCTGAAGAGGTGACATGTGAGGTTGGAGGATGAGAAGGAACAAGCCGTGGGGAAAGCTCCAGGGAAGAACATTTCAGGAAGACAGAAGCACATTTGCAAAGACCCTGAGGTAAAAGCAATCGTGGGGTGTTTGTGGAGCAGAAGGATGCCCAGTGTGGCTGGAGAGAGTGAGAGGAAAGTACCAGATGGGGATCAGAGAGGTGGGCAGGGGCTAGATCATGCCCATGCCAGATCACAGGCCACAGGGAGGACATCGGATTTTTTTTTTTTTAATAATAGGTTTACTGAGATATAAATTACCTGCCATACAATTCACCCATTTAAAGTAGGAGGCTGGATTTTATTCCACGTGTACTAAGGAGTCATTGAGGGAGGATTCATTTCCGGTTCACATTTTAAAGACTGATCTGGTTGTGTGGAAGATGGATTTGACAGATACTGGGAATAAGGACAGAAGTTGGAGGACCCACTGGAGAGGTCATGAGGTAACTTAGGCAAGAGATGATCCCAGTTTGAACCACAGTGTTGACAGTGGAGAGAGAGAAGCGGTCACATTGAGATTTATTTTGGAGAGAGAACCAGTGGGACTGGGTAATGGATAGATGTGGGGATGGGTGGAAAGGAAAAGGTGGTGCCATTTATTCAGATGTGTAAGGAGAGTGTGGGAGAAACAAAGTGTCCTGTTTGGGATATGTTAGGTTCATAGCATCACAGTGGTAGCACCCTTCAATTTGGAAGGCTCATGAACAGTTCAACTGCAAACATTCATACAGGCCTGCTGTGGCCAGGCACAGAGTATATGGAGATAAAAGAAGCCCAGTCCTCACCCTGCTCAAGTCACTTAGTCTCAGACAAGTGACACCAAGAAATACATCCAAGTGCTGTAAGGCAGACTTATCTGTTAGGGTATATTTGGTTGCAAGTAACAGACAACTCTGACACCATCTGGCTTAAACAATAAAGATACTTGTCATCTCACACTATGTAGAGTCCAGACTTCTAAGATCCTCTTCGCTTTGCCCACTTCTGGATTTTGGCTTCACCATGAATGGGGAGCATCATGGGCATGGTAGTTCCAGGCTTCCCATCCTGAACAACAACTCCCAGAGTCAGAAGGTGGACTGTCTCCTCGGTGTCTCCTTCTTCTTTTTAAAATATTTATTCATTTATGGCTGTGTCGGGTCTTAGTTGTGGCACATGGGATCCTTGTTGTGGCTTACAGGCTCCAGAGCACTCCACTGGCTCAGTAGTTGTAGCACATGGGCCCAGTTGCCCTGCGGCATGTAGGATTTTAGTTCCCCAACCAGGGATTGAACTCAAGTCCCCTGCACTGGAAGTCAGATTCTTAACCACTGGGCCACCAGGAAGTCCCAAAGATCACTTTCTTGATGTAGAAATAGCTTCAGGACCCTGAGCAGTCGCTGTTGCAGACAAGTCTAAGTCCTGGCATTTAGTGTCTGGTGGCAGTGGCGGTAGAAGCAGTTTTCTTATCAGGTCAGATCAGACCTATGGCTTAGGATCCATTTCTCCAGCCCACCCCACAATTCTGTAAGCTGCCTACCACCTTGACACAAATCCCCTCTTTTCCAACCAGCCCATGTAAATTCTGTTATCTGCAAATCAAGACACAGGGTGCAACAGTCAACAGCTCTACAAAAAATTCTCTCCCTCTGGGCTCTTTTCTGAGTACTGTATTTTGCAAATTTCAGTTATTCATGTACACTTTTCCCCAGATTTGTCATATATTCATATCACCCATTTTATCTACCAAGTGTTGTTTTTTTAAACTGACTCATTTTTAAAAACACATTTACAATGCCAACCTTTCTTTCAAACTGATACACATTAAAATAAATATAGCACCACTAAAAAAGAAAGCATTAATTTAAGTACCAGCCCCCAATATTTCATATCCTGGTGGTGGCTGATAATGTCTTAGGATAAATTTCTAGAAGTGGAATGACTAAGGTTCAGGTTGGGGACAAGGAGAACCCTTTCATATTGTACAAGCCCTTCCTCGTCAAAGCTGATGGGTTTAGAGGGCCAAGAAGACAGAAGTCTTAGCAAGTTTCTCATTATAAAATGACAGTTAAGTTACAGAATGGTGAAGTGGCTAAGTGCACACTTTTTTGGAGTTTAGCTGTGTTGGGTTCCTTGTTTACCTTGATGCTCAGTTTTCTCACTAATAAAATGGGGTCCTATCACACAGGGTAACACTGAATGTGACAATATTGAATGTGAAGCAATATGAAGCACAATGCCTGAACTATAAAAAACTCTGAATTCCCCAGACTCCTCTGAGTTTAAGAAGAGTGTTTGTTAAAAATAAATATGGTTTTCTTGTCTGTACCCAGACACTACTGAATCATAATCTCCAAGGGAGGAATTAAGGAATCTATTTGAAACAGACACCATCAACTGAGTCTTAGGAGCTGATGAGTTTCGGAAACATTAATCAAGGTTAAGCAGCTGCTATTATCATCCCAGGGTGATGAGATGATGGATGTGAAAGTTAAAGGTCATTTACTATCCTTGCACTCATTCATTCAGTCAACAGACATTTATTGAGCACTCACTGAGTGCCCCGCCCTGTGGCAGGTGCCAGGGACACAGCGGGAACAAGGAAGACTCAGGGTGCCCTTAAAGGCACAAGAAGTTGGTCCCTCACCTGGTCATCTGTAAAACTGGGTGGGGAGAACCACGATCGAGAGAATTACTCTCTGGCCTGCTGAGGGGCTACAGGGGTGGACGGGAAACTCTGTCCCCGCAGGCTATGAGCCAGCGGGGAGGGCATTTGAGCCAGGGGAGGGTCCCAAAGACTGTGGGACCCGGAAGGCTTTTGGACCCCTTTTCTGTCTCTTGCCCAGCTCATTTCCTCTCAGAGCCAGATGTCAGGGTCTTCCTGTGAAGTAGATGCTATTCCCACTTTACAGACAAGAAAACAAAGGCTCAGAAGAGAGATGGGTCACACTAGAGACCCACCCCCAACAGGTTCCCGGGAGAGTCTTCCTCAGCCTGGCCGCAGCGGCTGGTCCTACCTCCAGCTGCGACACAAGGCCGCCAGATCTGTCGCCTGACCCAACCGGCGGGTCGGACTGGACTCCAAATGGTTCGGGGCCAAGACGTTCCGGAGTCATCCACGCCGGGGCCGCTGCCTCTGCTTCAAGAAGGCCTGGACCGTCCCTCCGGACCTGGCCTCGCCTTCCCACGATACGTGCCAGCACAGCTCGCAGCCCTGGGAACTACAACGCCCATGAGCCTCGGGGGCGTAGGCGCGCTATGAGATGTTCCACATCGCCCCCGGGCGCCACCAGAGAGAACTGCGTGGCTCCTGAGCCCGCGAGATCGGAGTGCTCTTTGGAAAGCTTCCCCACCCTTAGCACCCTCAGTACTTTCCTGGACGTGTTCGTCCCGCGCCCGGAAGTTGACAGGGCCATAGAGACTGGAGGCTAGAGGCGCCCAGACTTGCCCTCTCGGCCCTAACTTCCGCCGGAAGCGACGTCCATCCGCAATTGCCCTTTCGCTACTGCACGCGCCGGCGCCCGTGCCCGGTGCTGTCTACGGGCGCCAGTACGACCACAATGGCGGCCGCTACCCTGCTGCGCGCGACGCCCCTTTTCAGCGGTGAGGGGGAGGGGAGGGCCATGGCACCCCGGGTTCACGTGGGGGTCGTCGGGAGCGGCCGGGCTCAGACCCGCGCCGTGACTCCAGGCATCTGCCCCGGCAGGTCTCGGCACCGGCCCGGCACCACTATTGCAAGGTTTTTTGCGGCCGCTGAAGGCCCCGGCGCTGCCCATCTTGTGCCGCGGCCTGGCTGTGGAGGCCAAGAAGACCTATGTGCGTGACAAGCCCCATGTGAACGTGGGCACCATCGGCCATGTTGACCATGGCAAGACCACCCTGACCGCGGCCATCACGAAAAGTAAGTGGGGTTGGGGTGGGGGGCTTCCGGCAGCGCCTGCTCTGCAGGTGGGACTTGGAGCCAGGGAGGCGGGGCCCGCGGAGCAACTGCTTAGGTGTTTAGTGCGGCCCCACTGTGACAGGTGGCTTCCCAGGTGGCGCTAGTGGTAAAGAACCCGCTTGCCAATGCAGGTTAGGCGTAAGAGACGCCGGTTCGATCCCTGGGGTCGGGGAGATCCCCTGGAGAAGGGAATGGCAGTCTACTCCAGTATTTTTGCCTGGAGAATCCCACGGACAGAGGAGCCTGTCCATAGACTGTCCTTTTCTAAAGTGGAAAGGGCCTTGCTGAAAAGTTTGTTCACTTCCTTCCCTTAGTTTTAGCAGGCTACAGTCCATAGGGTTGCACAGAGTCGGACACGACTGAAGCGACTTAGCAGGGCACAAGGCGCCAGAAATTGGCCGGTCAGTACACTGCAGGATGCAGAAGACAGATTTCCCGTGAACACGAATTTTTTGATGGATAAGTTGGGGGATTCCGCTCCGCCCCCCCAGTGGCCTCCCTCCAGCCCTGGGAAGGTGCCCTGTAAGCAGAACTGTTAGCCTAGAGAAGTCACAGGGCTAGCCCTTGAGGCTCTATAACCTTTCTTTCTGACCTGAAGTTACTAGCCCCAGGAGTTGAAGGAGGGTGTCTTGGAAGGTTGCTTCTCCTAGACTGTCCTTTTCTAAAGTAGAAAGGGCCTTGCTGAAAAGTGTGTTCCCTTCCTTCCCTTAGTTTTAGCGGAGGGAGGTGGAGCCAAGTTTAAGAAGTACGAAGAGATTGACAACGCCCCAGAGGAGCGAGCCCGAGGTATCACAATCAACGCGGCTCATGTGGAGTATAGCACAGCCGCCCGCCACTATGCCCACACTGACTGCCCCGGTCATGCAGATTACGTTAAGGTGAGAGCTGCTGGGGACAGGGCTTGGGAACTGCCCCCCTCAGGAAAAACGTTAGGATTGTGGGGAGGAGGTTAAGATATTTGAGGTGTATGGGTTGGAGATCCTGGCTTTGTGGACCTGGCCAGTCACAGCAGGTGGTAAAGAAGTGTCTGTGCTTAGCTAGGTGGCTGGGGAACGGAGGAGGTCGTGGAATTACACTGCTTCCTTTCGTCTCTCTTCCCAGAATATGATCACAGGCACTGCCCCCCTCGACGGCTGCATCCTGGTGGTGGCAGCCAATGATGGCCCCATGCCCCAGACCCGAGAACACTTACTGCTAGCCAGACAGGTACTCAAGAGCCTGGGAAAGGGTGGAAGGGGGCGGAGGGTGTTGGGCCATTCAGGACACCATCTGTGTCTCCTTCTCACCTGCAGATTGGCGTCGAGCATGTGGTGGTGTATGTGAATAAGGCGGACGCCGTGCAGGACTCTGAGATGGTGGAGCTGGTGGAGCTGGAGATCAGGGAACTGCTGACCGAGTTTGGCTACAAAGGGGAGGAGACTCCGATCATCGTTGGCTCTGCCCTCTGTGCCCTTGAGGTAAAGGCTGTGTCAGGCTGGGGATGGGGCTGGATGGACACCCAGAGCTCTGCTCTGAGTCCGGGGCCTGGCTCTGGGCAAGTAAGAGGAGCAGAATGGAAGTTTCAGAGTCCTTTCACCTCCCACTCATAGCAACGTGACCCCGAACTAGGCCTGAAGTCCGTGCAGAAGCTGCTGGATGCTGTGGACACGTACATCCCGGTACCCACCCGGGACCTGGAGAAGCCTTTCCTGCTGCCCGTGGAGTCGGTGTACTCGATCCCCGGTGAGGACTCGGCTCACACGCACTCCCTTCCCCTCACTGCCGCTTCATCCGGCATCCCTGATGTCCTGTCCCGTTCCCTCCCAGGCCGGGGCACAGTGGTGACAGGCACGCTCGAACGTGGTATTTTGAAGAAGGGAGACGAGTGTGAATTCCTGGGACATAGCAAGAATATTCGCACTGTGGTGACAGGTACAGGAGGCGGCCTTGGGATCCCGAGCCTCCAGGATGACCTCTCCCCCCCACAGACCCCCCCATTCCTTCCCTCTGCCCACACCTTTCTCCTGCGTGTCTCCCCTCTCTTAGGCATTGAGATGTTCCACAAGAGCCTGGATAGGGCAGAGGCGGGTGACAACCTTGGGGCCCTGGTCCGAGGCTTGAAGCGGGAGGACCTGAGACGTGGCCTGGTCATGGCCAAGCCAGGTTCCATCCAGCCTCACCAGAAGGTGGAGGCACAGGTGAGGGCTCCAGGTGATGATGGGCGGGCGCTGTGGAGGGTCAGTGCTTCCAGCCAGGCCCAGCTCCGCCCATGTTTTCGTACCCTCTCATAGGTGTACATCCTCAGCAAGGAAGAGGGTGGCCGCCACAAACCTTTTGTATCCCACTTCATGCCTGTCATGTTCTCCCTGACTTGGGACATGGCCTGTCGGATCATCTTGCCTCCAGGGAAGGTATGATGTATGTGACAGCGGGGGTGATGTTTCCCTGGTAAAGAAAGCCTGGCTGATGATGTAGGGGGAGAGCTGGTGATGGAAGGGTCGGATCAGTGGATTCAGGTGGAACGAATCCTCATCCAGGGTTTCTTAGCTGTGTTAGCATTGACCCGCAAAGATTCCCCAGCAGAGTTCCTATAGTAGAGAGTTCCACTGTATTTTACATAAAGACTCAAAAGAAGTCTTGAGCCCAAGACCTGCATAACCCAAAATTTTATAAACATTTTTTTCTCAAGAAAAACTTTACAGAGACGCTAATCGCTAGTCCTTTTTTATTTTTATCTTTATAGTTTAGTTGTTTATTGGCTGCCCTGGTCTTCGTTGCACTGCACAGGCTTTCTTGTTGGGAGAGTGGGGGCTCCTCTCTAGTTGCAGTGCATGGGCTCCTCATTTCGGTGGCGTCTCCTGTTGCAGAGCACAGGCTCTAGGGCACATGGGCTTTAGTAGTTGTGGCACGGGGGCTTAGTTGCCCCGTGGCATGTGGGATCTTGTTTCCCACATCAGGGATCAAATCCATGTCCCCTACATTGACAGGCGGATTCCTAACCACTGGAACCCCAAGGAAGTCCAGTCAGTCCTTTTCTGCCTTTGCATATGCTGTTTGCATGTGCCTAACAGCTGGGACAGAAGTTTCTCCAGAAAGAATCACCCTGCTGCATTTTCCCATAACCTTTAACCTTGGTACCAATCATGCATGATCTTTGTCTCTGCCTTTCAGGAACTTGCCATGCCCGGGGAGGACCTGAAACTCACTCTCATCTTGCGGCAACCAATGATCTTAGAGAAAGGCCAGCGTTTCACCCTGCGGGATGGCAACCGGACCATCGGCACCGGCCTCGTCACTGACACGCCAGCCATGACCGAGGAGGACAAGAACATCAAGTGGAGTTGAGTCTGGACCTCTGCTGGGGCTCTCTTGTGCTCAGGGCCACACTGGCCAGCGTTCTCTCCTGCCTCTGTGGCCTTCTTTGCAGGGCAGAGGCTGTGGCCTAGCCAAATTACAGCTAGACTGATACTTCCCCTGGTCCAAGGGCCGTGTGGCCAGCCAGGTGAGGTAGGTCAGTAAACTGTTCTGTGAATAGAAAGCTAGCCTGTGTGTCTTGTGTCATTTGTACTGTGGGAGAGTGGGGGATATAGAAATGGAGCTGAAGTCCAGGGTACATGAGCTTGGGAGTGGTCCCTGAGCCATTTGAACTGAGAAAACTTCTCTAGCCTCAAGCCTCTGGTACATGGTGGAAGAGCTCTTGCCTTAAAGCAGTGCTATGGCAACATGAGGAAGGTAGAGAAGCTAAAGGCCTGAAAGCTATCCCCGTGAGCTTTGCATGATTGCTTCAGTTCAGTTCAGTGTGTTGCTCAGTGCTGTCTGACTCTGCGACCCCACGGACTGCAGCAAACCAGGCTTCCGTGTTCACCAACTCCCAGAGCTTGCTCAGACTCGTGTCTATCGAGTCGGTGATGCCATCCAACCATCTCATCCTCTGTCGTCCCCTTGTCCTCCTGCTCTCAATCTTTCCCAGCATCAGGGTCTTTTCCAGGGTGTCAGCTCTTCCCATCAGGTGGCCAAAGTATTGGAGCTTCAGTATCAGTCCTTCCAATGAATATTCAGGACTGATTTCCTTGAGGATTGACTTGTTTGATCTTGCTGTCCAAGGGACTCAAGAGTCTTCTCCAACACCATAGTTCAAAAGCATCAATTCTTCGGTGCTCAGCTTTCTTTATGGTCCAACTCTCACATCCATACACAACTACTGGAAAAACCATAGCTTTGACTATATGGACCTGTAAAGTCAAGTCTGCTTTTTAATATGCTGTCTAGGCTTGTCATAGCTTTTCTTCCCAAGGAGCATCTCTTAATTTCGATTGCTTAGCAAAATGCTACATAAAACGGGCTAAATGTTGGATATTCCTAGAGATACTGGTCAAACGGTTATAGCTTGGGCCCAGTTTAGGTGCCTAGTCTCTGAGTAGTCACCAGGCTGTTCATGTCTAGCTACCCTTAATTAAAGTTGATACTGGGCATTCTCTTTTGCCTTTAGACCTAAGTCCAAACAGGAGTGAGAAATTATAGAATGAAAGTTTCATTTTTAATGTTAATTACTGAGATTTAAAATGAACAGGTCTGTTTATCAAATACACAGGGAGTAAAATGCTGAGATTTTGGGATGACCCCCAGTAACATAGGTAGCATTCAGCAGGGATTAATGGCACCCTTTCAAATATTAAGAGGGCTACCCAGGAACACCTGCAATCACGTATGTCTCCAGCACTACAGAAGCCGGTTTCCATCTGCACTGCAGACATCCGGAGCCCACCTGAAAGCTTTCCTGCTGCTACTTCCATCAAGGCCTCCCAGCCCCAGATGGAGAGCTCTATCACTTGGGACCGCAAGTCTGCTTTTTTAAAATGTTTGGCTGCGCCAGGTCTTAGTTGCAGCATGTGGGATCTAGTTCCCTGACCAGGGATCGAACCCGGGGACTCCTGCATTGGGAACACAATCTTAGCCACTGGACCACCAGAGAAGTCTCAAACCTGCCCCCTTTTAACAACCAATTAGAGGCTACAGATCAGTCCCATCGTCTACCAGTGAAATCTCCACTTTACAGGTAAGAAACGAATGTCAGGTCTTACTAGTAAAGAATTCCAAACTGTTTTTAAAGAACACCTCCTGAAGCCTGTTTCTCCATCCCATACCTGGCCTGCATCTTTCTAATCTAGCCCCTGCTTCCCTCAGGCTGGCTCAATCCAGCCCTCCCCCCTTTCACTAGCAGCTTCATCCTATAGCTCTCACCCACACCCAAGACTTCTCAGCTGTGCACCACCCTGGCCCTTATTTCAGGTGGCCCAAAACACAATTGTACTTTTTAGTGTAAAGAGCTAGACATCACTCACGAAGTACTTACATTTAAAATGAAAGCCTCAAAAAAAAAAAAAAAAAAAAAAAATGAAAGCCTCGTTACATCTCACAATGAGGCCCGTTTTGAGGTGAGAAAACAGCCTTTGAGACAATGGTGGGTCTGCATAGCAAAGCGCCAAAAAGGGCATCTCTGGATATTCTGGATGGGCACCTACAGTGCCCCACCTTGGAGACCTCATAACCGTCTTACTATTCTTCAAAGAGGAAACTACAGGCAGGTTAAGTTAGTTTAAAATTTTATTTTTTTTTAAATTTTTTTAAATATTTTTATGTAATAAAAAGTAAAAGTCCTTGTCCAACCATCCTTGCGGGGCATGTCTGTTTCTCTTACGCAGGTGACTCAAGTTAATGGGAAAGAAAGAACAGGGGGCCCAAGGTTATAAATAATAGAAAATAAAAGATCTTCATCTCCAGCGGGGAGGGGGGGGGGATAGATGAGAGGACGGGAGGGCAAGATGGGGTGGGGATGGGCAGGGGCAGAGCAGGAACCCCCCCACCCCCGCTGGACCCTGGCCCTACCCACTTTGAGGCCCTTCCCATTCAAGGTGCTTGGCAGGAATTCCCCAGCTCCCCAGGGGCGGGGAAAGGGGGTGGGGGGCTGGGACTGGTCCGAGCTGCTGGGGGAAGAGACATAGATCACTCTTCCCTCCACTCATGGAGGTCTCAGGTCGCGGCCAGGACAATCTTCAGTTCCCCGGGGGGTGGAAGGGGAGCTGCTGGGAGGGATGAGATTGAACTGGTTGGAGGGGAAAGAGAAGAGAGCAGGAGCATTAGAACCCAAGCAGCTGTCCCTTCATCCAATGCCGTCCAGTGTGGGGTGTGGGGGGAGTGTTGGTAGGAGCGGCCGCCTCGAGGTGTCTCACGGGGCTGTCAGAAGCACAGATCAATCGCCGTTTCCCCGTGAGCCAGAGCCCTTCCTCACGTGCCCAGCTCAGCCCCCCACACCCCAGCCTGGCCCTGTCTACTGCGCTGACCTTACCTCGGCTAAGTCAGGAGACAGTCGGGGTCACTGAGAGCTGGGGAGGCAGTGGGGAGGGGGGCTGCTGGATCACAACTGAGCGAGGACGGAGGGAAGCAAAGGACAGAGCCAGGAGCAAGCCCCTGGCGGCGGCGACTGTGGCTTCTGCCCACCCTACATACTTCACAGACAGGTGCAGGTCGGCAGGCGCCCTGTGGGACAGCCCTGCCTCCAAGACCCCTCACTCCCCGCCCAGAACCCGTGCATCCTGCCCCACCTGCAGCCCATCAGCTCTTCCATGCCAAATACCCCCAGCTAACGAGAACTCACGAATCCTGTCATCGGCTCCTCCTGGAAATCCAGGCGCCTGGCCAGGCTGCTCACCTTGGGGGTGTCCGATGTAGGGGTAGGGTGAGGGTGTGGAAGCTGAGAGTGCAGGCACCCCACTCTGGGGCACCGCGCCTTGGGGGGGGCCCCCATGGCTCTGGGGTGGGTGCAGCAGCATCACCTGGGGCGGGTGGGGAGCCCCAGGGTGAGGGGGCGGGGCTGCTGTGATTCCAGTTTGGACATGGGCCTGTAGAGAACAGAAAAGGAGCTGCGAGCACCACGGGGTCGGAGAGCCCAAGGCAGCAGCACGGAGCGCAAAGGTGCGCCGACGACTCCGGGATGGGGTACCCCTCGGCTCAGGGCAGGCGGCGTGGGCTCTTACCTGGGTAACATGGGCCATGTTGGTGAAGCCGTGGGGCAGCTGCTGGTGGGCATGGATGGCATATACAGCGGCTGGTTGGGGGAAGCTGCTCTGAGGGGACTGGGCAGAAGGTCCCGGTGGCAGAGAAGGCGGCGTGCCTGTCAGGGCCCCTGGGTGGTACAGGTTCTGCTGCGGCTGTCCACTGCCCAGGTGTGGGGCCTGCCCCGCCTGGTGCTGGCATCAGGGCAAGGGGAACGGTGAGTGCCACTTCCAGTACCACCTCTGACCCCCAGGTTCTCCCCGCTAGGGAATGACCCCGAGTCCTAGTCCTCTCTCTCAGCCACCCACCCCTGCCCCACCCACATGGATGCCCCACAGCAGGCACCTGGACAGGACTGGGGGCCGCATGCTGGGACGGCGGTTGGCTCCCAGTAGGCGTGGTGGCCGGCTGCGGCTGGTGGGCATGGAGCTGCGTGGCATGGTGTGGATAGGACTGGTGAACGGTGGCTACAGCAGGAAAGGGGAGAGAATCAGTGACAGGCACCCCGGAGGGGCTGAGCAGCACAGCCTGGGTGGGGGGACAGGACAGAACTCACCATAAAGGGCCTGGGGGGTGGGCTGCTCTGCAGAAGGGTACTGAGGGGTGGAGGATGACACGATGGCCTGGGGATGGCTCCCCGACGTCAGCATGCGTGGGTTGCTTTGAAGCATGGGGGCAAACACCGGCTGGGGGAGGAGGAGAAAAGCGGTTGGCCCGGCAGAGGGCCCGGGAGAGTATCCCGCTGCCAAACCACCCAGGCACAGGACGACTATGCTCTCATCACGACCACCTTACTTCACATTCTCAACCGCCTTATTGAGTAGACGCTACACTTTACAGAAGGAAAAAAGGCGCCAGAATCCACTGCCTCCCCGGGGTCCTACTATAGCCAAGACTGAAGCCCAAGTTGGACCCCATCAACCAGAACTCTAGGCTGGCTTCTCCTGCCAGCTCCTGAGTGTGGGAGGTGGAGGCTTGCTAAGATGCCAGGGCTCTGTACCAGACCTTCCTCCCCGCCTCAGTCACCTGCGAGGGGTAGTGCGCCATGGGCTGCATCATGGCGGGCTGGCCTGGGAACTGCTGTGGGTTGTAGGGGATGTAGGAAGAGTAAGGGGTGGCGGCCACCAGAGGTGGACCAGCGGCGGCAGCGGCGGCCTGCATCATGGGCGGGGCGGAGGCTGGCTGGTGTTGGTCCGAGCGCTGGGGAGGCAGCGAGCCTGCGGGCAGGGGGAAGACGGGGCAGAGCTCAAGCTCCATCCGCCGGCAGGCCCCGGGCGGCGCGCACGGCCCCTCCTGACCCTG
Source organism: Muntiacus reevesi (assembly GCF_963930625.1). Lineage (NCBI taxonomy): Eukaryota > Metazoa > Chordata > Mammalia > Artiodactyla > Cervidae > Muntiacus > Muntiacus reevesi. Next base: position 204,269,611 of record NC_089250.1, read on the forward strand.
CTCACCTTTGGCGCCCCGGTACTTGCCCTGCTGTCCAGGCACAGAGTTGGACACAGGGTACGGATACATCTGAGGTGCCTAGGGACCAGAACACAGGCGCGGCTCAATGACGCGCTCATCAACGCTCAGGACAGGCAGGATTTGGTCCCTCAGGCAGCCCAGGCACACCTCTGACCCTGGGCCCACCCAGTCTCCTCTCACCTGAACAGCTGGTCCCATGTGGATCTGAGGTATGTAGGAAATGTACTGGGGGCTATAGAGCCCACTCTGGCCTGCTGTCAGCACTGGGATGGAAGGAGTTGAATGAGTCCGGGGCCCAGGAGAAGTCGGAGTACTGGTGGATTTATTCTGTAAGAGGCCAAGGGGTACATGCACAAGGTAACTCAATGACTTCCGTACCACCCTCCTCTCCCAGCCAAGGGCATCCAGAGTGCTGTGCACCAAACATATCCTACACTTTATATTGGTTAAACCTCACATCAACCAGGAGATGAGCACCCTTAAATTACAGGCGAGGAAACTGAGGCAGAGAAGGTAAGTGGCTCATCCAAGATCACAAAGCTTCCAAGTAGAGGTTCAAGCGCAGTCAGTGTGCCCAAATGAAGCCCATGCTCCTGACTGCCAGACTCCGACTCCCCCGAACCAAATGCCAAGTCCCAGTAAGGAACCCGTAATTATCTGTCAGATACTTCACAATCCCCGGGCAGCCACCGCTAAGACCTGCTTCCTCAACTGCTGCGGTCCTGACACACGTGTAACTGCTCCTCACTTCCCCCAACACCCAGCTCCCAAGTCTCCTCATGGAGACCCCAGCCCACATTCCCCTGTCCCATCTCACCACAGAGAGCAGGGGCTTAGTGGGATTGAACTCCTTGGCGTTGGGGTTCAATGTCGACTTCTTCACTTGTCTATGAGAGAAAAGTGGAGTCATTCTCATGGCCTGCCTCTCGTCACCAGACACCCGCCCAGCTCCCCACCCCACTCACTCAGCAACTGGGCCCTCATCCTTGTCATCTCCCTTGATGAGGCCCACTGGGGGGCTGCCAGTTTGGCTTGGGCAAGGTGGGGGAGGCTGCTCTGGCCCCTCAGCACCCCCTGCTGGTGGCAAGGGCGGTTTGTCCTCCTTGTCCGATACTGATTCGGCCTTCGAGGAAACAGGAGACCCCAGCGGCTCTGAAGCCAAAAGACCATCCACCTCCTTCTCCTTCCCTTTGGCCTCCTCTTTCAGGATCCGTGGAGGAAAAGGATCCAAGCTGGTCTCAGGGGAGCTACTGGGCTGAAGCTAGAAGGACAGAAACACACAACATAGACACTACTCTCCTATCTCAACCCCGGACTCACCTTCCTTCATCTTTGCATCCTCTAATCTCTCAATGCCACCCAGTGCCTATTCCATAAACCTCTCCCCCGACTCCCCAACCTTCATCTCTTTCCTGCTAACATCCTAGTCACTCCCACACTTCGCTCACCTTAAACTGGGCCCCAAACTTTCTCAGTTCTTCCAGCTGAAAACGCTTCTGTTCATTCTGAAGGCCAGGGACTATGAAAAAGAGCACAAAAGGAGAAAATACACGTTTGTTTTCTTGAAGGTGGCTACACAGCAACCCAAAGAACAAAGAAACCAAGAGAAAAAAGCTGAGCTTAATAGAACCCTTTAAGTTAGGATCACAGGGCTGATCCACGTCATCTGTTTCTGAATTTCAACACTTCCCTAACTGAGATGCTCCCCTAATCAAAGTGGCACAAGGCCCTGGCAGGAAAAACAATCCTCACCTTTCCCTGCAATCCGGGACAACTCCTGGGACTCCAGCGTCCTTCCAGGTTCCTTGGCCACAAGTTCTTTTACTGAGCAAGAAAAAAGAGGCACGTGAAGACACTTCTGTCCAGAAGCACACTGCCCACTGTCTGCAGTCCCCACCAGGTGGCTCTTACCATCTGTGGGGGCCAGTGAGATCTTTGGAGAAGCTGGGGAAACGGAGCCCACTCCAGGATCCCCAACTGCTGACGTCACTGGGATGGAAGCTGAAGAGGTCGGTACTGCTGAGCCAATGGGAGGCTCAGGACAGGAAGCTGAGATTGGGGCGGGGGCAGCTGATTTGGGAGAGCGTGGCGGGTACATCCGGCCCACTGGAAGAAAAGGGAGTGATTTGTGTTGGTCACTGATGGCCACTGAGCAGGGACTCACTAGAAACACCAAGGAGAGTTTATCTACAAGGTGACAAACCTAAATGTTTAGAAGAGCAAGGCAGGTAAGGTAAGCAGGTAAAATGGCCTCATGGGTACCATGAAAGACTGGAATGCTCCAAGGAGCAGTCAAGACTCAGTTCCAGTCAACCAGAGCTATACAGCAAGACAGGTTGTGTTGGCAGAACTTCTTGTATTTCAAAAGAAATTAGATACTTTCTATGATTTCTCCTCCCTTAAAATTAATTGCCAACTAATTTATTTATTTATTTATTTATTTTGTTGTTGCCAACGAATTTAAACAAAAGGCACCAGCCAGCCAGACACAACGCATGGACTGCCACGCTGGAATTTCTCTCTGAGGGAAACTGAAAAATTCTTTCCTGAAAAGCATAAATGCAAGCCTCCAAAACACCTTTATCTTGGAACTCTCCCAGTCCAGCATTCCAACAACTGACGTATCTACACCCCTATCCATTTCTTCATGTAACACCGCTGGAATCTTACCTGCAGGAGGAGGTGGAACAGAAGCTTCTCCAGAAGGCCTGCTGCTGGGGGAAGACAGACTCTTGGCACCTCTCAGAGGTCGCTGGGCCTTAGGGGACATGCGGGAAGGGCCTATTTTTTTTTTTTTTTTAAGATGGGAAAAAAGAGGCAGAGTTCCTGCTATTACATGACCATCAATGCACCTTCCATCCAACCCACCTAGATCCTTTTCCTTGCCACCTACCATCATCCCCTTCCCTGCCACCAACAAGTCCGCTTCCTAACTCACCTCCATTGATACCGCGTGCCTCAGAACCTGGGCCAGGGCTGCTATTGTCAAGATGGTGAGGGCCACGAGGCGGCAAAGAGCTAAGGCCAGGTCGGCCGCCCCGAGAACTACTGCAGCGAACGCCTCCCCGGGGACCTTCCCGAACTCGCTGGGGTAGAGGGATATACTTCCCCTCCCTGGGGGAGAGAGTTCAAATAACATCAAGCAGCCACAAAACACACATTTTCCAAGGTGAAGCCCTAATTATCAAAGTCCACCTCCTGCCTCAATGCACACACACAGAGATATGCCTGACTTCAGCTTTCTGCACTATTTCTCTTGAGAAACTAACTGTCCTGTGGTTCCAGGATGATGACCCTACACTGCAGCCACCCCTGACCAGACCAAAGCAGCCAGGGCTCCATAATCCTACCCCACTCCTGACCTACAAGACAGGTAGTATCACATTGTGGTTTAAGGTACAATACACCTCAGTTTCATTTTCATAAAAGAAAGTTAAGACATACATAGGAATGAAAATGCAGGAAAAAAAAGAACATGGGGAATTCCCTAGGGGTAGTACCCTGAGCTTTCAATGCTGAGGGCCTAGGTTCCTGGTTAGGGAACTAAAATCCTACAAGTTGCAGAGTGCAGCAGAAAGCAAAAAAAGGAAAAGAAAAAGAGAGAAAAAAAAGTATAAAAAATCAGGGGGGGGTGCAGGGAACCTGTCTTAATCCCTAATCTTTGGCCTTGTTACTTCAGACAAATTAATAGTTCTAGGCTTCAGCGTCCTAAAGCCCAAGATTTGGAATAACTGTATTAACCTGTGATTGTGAGGCTTCAACAAGCATATGTAACAAGCTCTCGGCCCTAATCTAAACCAAAAAATTGGGAATAACTACATGTTAACCTATGTGGCTGGGAGGCATCAACAGAAGTAAACACCAAGCTCCCGGCCCAAACACTGAGCCCCGCCGGGACCAGCCGCCCCCAGCAATCACCTGGCTGCCAAGCTGGGGCTCTCACGCCCTGAGCCCTGTCGCTGAACCGCACTGTGCTTCTCCTCCTCTGTGCGCCCATCATCATTCTCCATGGCGATCCGCAGGCGGTACTGGGGGCTCGACTCAATCTCTCGGGCCAACTGGGCAGCACGCAGCTCCCGCTGACGGAATTCTTCTGAATTGTCCTTCTCTAAGGGCACCCTGTGAGGACCGCCGTCACCCCAGGGCCACGGGACAACAGGGAGGAAAGATGAAGACATTTCCATCAGTCCTATCACCAGCTCAGACATGTGGGTATTTAAACCCTCAACAAGTCAGCATACACTGATCTGGCATGTAGCAGGGTCCTAGGCAGAGCAGCAAGGCATCTCTCTGAATCTGAGGGACACCAAGACACACATACAAATTTGTTAAGATTTTACAGGATAAGTATGGACCAAAAAAGCAGTTAATTCCACCCATGGAATCAAGGTTATGAGAAAGAGAAAAACCTTTGCAGAAGGAGTTCACAAGGCAGATGAGGAGCGGGGAGAGGGCAACCCAGATGCCCAGGAAAACGTGTACAAAAGCTATGCTCCACCTAAAGGCCTCCCTTCTGTTGATGACCCCATACCTCAAACTGTACCACCTGGGAAGTACCAAAAGACACTCACGTGTAAGACGAGAGACTGCTGTCATAGGTGGTCTTTACACCATAGTTCTCTTCATTGAACTTGAACATTTCGTTGGGGTCCCATCCATTAGACTAGAGGGAGAGGGAGAATGTTTCAAAGTCCAGCAAGGAAAGCAATAATAACCAATCCTTCTCTTCCCTCAGGTTGAAATATTAAAAAATCTGACCAAACCAAGAGTGGGGTAAAAAGGAACAGGGCTCATGGGAAGGTCATCTAGTACTACTGACTGCAGCACAAACTGGTAGTTTCCGAGACAGAGATGTCTTTAGGATCTAACATCCATTTCCAGATTTATATCCCAGGGAAATTCTGACCTAAGTGCATGAGGATACACATTCTAAAAATTCAGTAAGGCACTATTTTTAATATCAAAACAATGGCCCAGAAACACCAATAAGAAAAGGGATGAAGACAATTTATTGTGTATACACACAAGTATACACAAATACCACAATATATTTAGTTAAAAGCAATGAGTAGGATCTATATACCAAAATGAAAAATCCAAAAATAGGTAGGAAAAGCAAATTTAAAAAAAAATTAACACAATGAAGTAACAATTCACTGATAAATTTTAAATCAATGTAGTTGTTTAGAAGGGAAATGGGCCTATACAATACTCAATCTCATCTATATCTTTTTCCCAAGGCTGGGAAAAAAACTGGTTTGAAGCAAATTTTAACAGTTTTATCAATTACTGATGGTAGAAAAACGGGTTATTTTTGTTTGAGTATGTTCTATACCTTTCCATTGGAATCTGACTGCCATCAACAGGCAATAGTAAAAGACTTCTCCCCTGCCCACCCCAGCAACTCTTGGCTCCAAGAATGATATCACTGTCAACAACCCACACTTCAGGAGCAGAGCCCCCCAGCTCTAGGGTTCTCCAGAAGGGAGACTGTACCATGTCAGATTCCAGGTCGTAGTCATCACTGTTGCTGTCGCCCCCCTCCCAGCGCTGAAGCACCTTCTCTTTGTGTTCCCCATTCACCTTCGAGTTCATGGCAATGGCTGAGTCAGTGAACTTATCTGTGAGGGCAGATTGAAGATCAAGAGTCAGGCGGTATTGCATAGCCTTCTATCCAACACCCTTCGCACCACAGAAGCAAAGAAAAGCTTTTGTGTGTCAGAGTTTGGGGGTGCAGGGCAGCATAAGACTTGTTCCAAGAGTTCAAAAGAAGCAAGGAGTTAAAAACAAAGCAGGAAAAGTATGAACCACAACACAGGCTGGAATTCACCCCACTGCATCTTAGACATTAACACATGTTCTCAAGAAAAAAAATTCCAGTCATCCTCCTCAGAAATACGGTGATAAAGAACAGGAAGGAGGAGAATCAGATCACCACATTCTCTGCCTTCTACTCAAGCACTGGGTCTGACACAACAGCCTGCACCAATAAATACCTTTAGTAGCATAATTGAAGTCGACATTTCGGAAGTGGACAAGCATGACATCACTCGGCTTAAACACCATAGTGTCCACTATGTCTTCCCGACGAGGGCCACCTGCTGGCTCCGATACCTTCCGGTGCACAGCGTCCACTGCTAGTTCAAACTACAGAAGTCCCATTTCCCAACAACCGAGGGTCAGTATTAAGAAACGTGACGACAAAAATATGACTACTTTTAATTTTACCCTTCCTAGACTTTCCCCAACACCACATTCTCATGTGCACTGTCTTGTCAACATCACCCACAGGATTTAGCCAAAGCCCCAAACTTAAAACTTCACATCAAAATTCCCAGCCCTCACATTTCAAACCCCCATCGTTAATTGCATGCAGCACTCTTTCAGCACAGGCCTACTAAAACAAGGCTAGCCACCATGTTGTCCAAAACCACTCAACTTTGTATATTCAATGAACCTATTTCACTCTCTTCTTTCTCCCATGAAACTCCAAAACGTAAGCTAATTTGAGTACACTGACCTTTGAGCTCAGCGTCTTGAAGATACCTTCATAGGTGGTACCATTCTTCACCTTTACATCACAAGTGGAACCCTGAAAAAGCAGAGAAAAACAGAAGAGTGCCTCCAGCAACTGATGCATTACATTCCTCAACCTAGCAGTAAGGGGCCTACTTACCACAACAGCGGTAAGGAAATGCAGCATTCTGGAATTGTTGTAGACACCCTCAAACACCTGTCAGTAACACAGGAGAGAGATAAAAATAAAGAAACAGCCAATCAACATCTTACCCTCCTTCATAATGTCCACACTCCACTCATAACCACCTCCTACGTGTGGGATCCCTGCCCTTTGGAACGCATCTATTTCTGCACCTAGTTTGCCCTCTATCCCCACATATGTATCTGTGCCTTAGACGGGGGAGAAAAGGCACTCACCGGTGACTGTGGAGGTCCCTTTCCTGTGCTTTGTCCCCTATAAGAGAAGGAAACAAGAAACTAGTTATTTAAGTACGGTCAAGCCCTCTTATTCAATGCTTTCAAAGGACTCTATGCTAGGACCACAGACTATGCGAGGATGACGACTTAGGCTACAAATCATTAACCAACAACCGATTTTCAAATTCTCACTTCACAGAGGAAGAAAAGCACTAAAAGTCATTTCCTCCAAATGCCAGTAAAAGAGGCTCAATCATCATCGGTCAATTGCTTTAAAAGCCAATTCAACACAATGTTTCTGCAAGAGGGCCAGGGCTGCATGCTTCCTAATGACAAACATTACGACATTCGACAATAACCCACGCCAGATGTAACAGTTGAAGCTCAGAGAGCGAAACTTTTGAACTACCTAGCTCAGGTAAATTACCTCCCAAACAGGAAAGACCATCATTTCCCACAGCCTTAGGCCCCAAACTAGGAGTGAAGGTGCTCCCTCTACAATCTACCCTTCTGGACCTCTTTACTCATTCAGCCTGTTACCCACTCTGGGAGGGGTCACCAATCGCCCAGTAACCCTGCTTCTCGCTGGCTGATGTAACCGGCGGTTGAAGAGGGCGATCAGGGGGCCGTTGGCAGGGCTGGGGGACAGCGCAGCCGCAAAAGCTATCCACCCGGAGGCCTCGCCCGGTCTGCGCCTGCGCACTAAAGCCCACGGGCCTCTTCAAAATCCCTCCTCCCGCGATCAGAACCCACTGCGCCTGCGTGTACCTCCACTCTCAATTCCATAAACCCACAAACAGAAGAAACCGACTCGGGTGTCCACCACTCATCCAAGGCCACCACGCGAACCCGTCCACGAGCACTCCCAGCCGCTGCCCTATGTGTTACCCGAGGCTGGAGAATGGCCGGGTCATAAGACACAGCATCCGCGCGCACGTACGGCAAGAGCGCGCGCGCGCTCGCGCGCTGGAGGTTCCCAGCCCGCAGTCCTCCCAGTCCCTCCTTCCGTCCCCCCGCCCACCCTGCTCCCCTCCTACTGGCCAGACTGGGGCCGGGAGGTAGCAACTCGCTACCAAGTCCCTCCCTCCCCATTGGCCAAACTGTGGGCCGCGCGCCCCCCTCCATTGGCTACGGCCAGGGACCCCTTCCCGCAGCTGACTCCCCATTGGCTGAAGACGGGAACCGCGAGACCCTTCGTGGTAATGGAGCCGGGGACCCCGAACACCTCTTCACCCCCCCCCCCAACTCCTCGTTCCGACGCCGCCGGCGGGATGCGCTCTGCCTGCCCTTAAGGCCCAGGTCCCGAGCCCTGACTACGCTCGCAGAACTGAGCACTGCCCCTGAATACCCCGGTAGCCACCAAGGGACCCTCTGCCTCTGACCTGTTAGGACCTGAGGGCCCACCCCCAGCTTCACGGGGCTTTCCCACTCCCCCCTGGCGCCCCTCGAAGGTGGCCAGGCTAGAAGTCCGCCTGGCGCGGTGTACAGGTCTCGGCCACCTCGGCTCTAGCGCCCGGAAACCCACCATCCTCACCTGGCGCTGCCGATGGCCGCTGCCCCTTGTCTCTCCTGATGTTGCTGCTGTGGTGGCGGCGGTTGAGGCGCCAAAATGCCCTCCGCTCCCCGACGGAGCCCGCTCCCGGCAGCGGCTGCAGGCCCTAGGCAGGGGGAGGCGGCCGCAGGAGGTCCTGGGGGAGCCGAGGTGGAGGCCAGGGGCCCCGGGAGACCGCCGTTGGGCGGGCTGGTGCCCCCGGGAGGCCGACGGGCCACGGCCTGTTGCGTGGGGGGCGGCTGCTGGGGCTGGGAGGTCTGTTGTGGCGGCTGAGGCTTCAACATGATGGCAGCGTCCGGAAGGGGAATTAGGGGGAAGGGAGGGTGAGAGGAGGCCGGGGCTGGGCCCCCGCCGGAGAGCGCGGGAAGCGAAGGGGACTGGGAAGCTGGGGACCCGCCGTTGGCGGGCGGGGGCAAGCCCCGCGGTGTCGGGGGTGGATAGAGAAGACCGCGGCGCGAGGAAGCACCGCGAGGCGGAAGGGGAGGGGGTCTCGCGGGCCGGAGGAAAGCGAGAGGGCGCGAGCCGGCTTGGCGCGCGTGCGCGTCGCCGGGGAAAGGGGAGGAGGAGGAGCGCGCGGGCGGGAGCTCCCGAAGGGGGAGGGGCGGGGAGGAGGGAGCGGCGGCTCGAGATGTCCGCGCGCACCGGGGCGGTTAGCTCCGGGCGGGAGAAGAAAGAATAAAGAAAGGTGAATCTCGCGCCCCTCGCCTTTGGAGTGGGGAAGGAGCAGCGCGGGGCGCTTCCACGCGCCAAGGACTTAGGGTCTCTAGGTCTCAGGCAGCCTTGAAGACTGCCTGCCGCTGTCGCTTCACAATGAGCGTGTGAAGCGCTGGGGGTGGAGCCGAAGAAGCAGAGAGGAAGGAAGAGCCGGCCGCCCCGCCTACGCCGGCGGCGTAGCGTCGGGATACCTCCGCAGTAGTGTGAGAAGTCACCACGTAGCGTGCAGTTCTTCCGCCATTTGAGGGCCCATGGGCGGAGTCTTGAGTACAAAAAAAGTCCCGGCACGAGAGCTGGTACTTATTTTAGGCTTGTAGATTTCGTGCGGCCTTTATCTGCTTTTCATAAAAGGTTGATAGGCATTAATGTTATCAGTTTGAGCATGCTGATCTTTGGAGATAACTCTATACCTAATTCTAAATTATTTTAATGATTTTCAAACTAATGGTTTTTCCATGCCCTAGAATGAACCCTTAAAGTGGAAGTGGCAAGTGAAAGTGTAGTCGCTCAGTTGTGTCCGACTCTTTGCGACCCCATGGACTGACTGTAGCCCCCCAGGCTCCTCTGTCCATGGAATTCTCCAGGCAAGAATATTGAAGTGGGTAGCCTATCCCTTCTCCAGAGGGTCTCTCCCACATTGCAGGCAGATTCTTTACCATCTGAGCCACCAGAGAAGCCCAGAATGAACCTTAAACTGTAGTAACAAAGAGGCTGAAGACCAGAGTTCTTAGTTCAAAATCCTCCACCCAACTCTACAATGAAAACAGCTTTCAGCCATTCAAATTAGTTGGGCCTTTAGGACATGGGACTTCCCTGGTGGCTCCGACAATAAAGAATCTGTCAGCAATGCAGGAGACCCGGGTTTGATCCCTGGGTCAGGAAGATCTGCTGGAGAAGAGAATGGCAACCCACTCCAGTATTCTTGCCTGGAGAATTCCATGGACAGAGGAGCCTGGCAGGTTGCAGTACATGGGGTCACAAAAAGTCAGACTCAGCTGAGCAACTACAGGGTCTTTAGGACATTAGACTAGGTGCCTTGGATATGACTACTAATAATTAAACCACTTCCTACCCTCAAGGAGTTTAAATTAGCGGTGGATTCAGACAGATGCGATCTATTAGGTGAAGCACAGAGCCCTAAGAGTAGATAAGAGTGACACCTACTTCAGTGTTGGGTGATGGATTTCTAGGCAGGGGGAATAGGACATGACAACGTAAAAAATGTTCAGCATGTCTGTAGTATAAAATAAGAGGAAAGAGGTTTTAAAAGTAGAAACGGAAAAGATAGGTAACCTGGGACCAGTGGGGGAGCCTTTTTCAGAAAATGAAGAGGACAGATTTGCATTTTTAAAGGATTCTCTTTGCAAGGTGGAGAATGGAGTGCAGGAGTGATAGGTCTTAGTCCAGGTGAAACTTTCAATATCAGTCTCTTCCCTCCAGGTGTTAGCACTGGAACTCTTCCAGCTTTCAACTCTCCCCTGAACATGCACACACTTAGCTAAAAGTCTGCCTTACTCTTTGAGAAGTGTTCCTTCGTCCAGCCTCACTCCTAGTTTTGAGAGTTTTGGGTTCCCAAAACTGCTGTTTGGCCAGCAGTTTTCCGCCACTTTACTCTGTGAGCTCCTTTCATTATGTGTTACTGCTGGTGTGTGGGCTTAGTCGCTCGGTCATGTCCGACTCTTTACGACCCCATGGACTGTAGCCCGCCAGGGTCCTCTCCCCTGGGGATTCTCCAGGCAAGAATACTGGAGTGGGTTGCCATGCCCTCCTCCAGGGGACCATCCCAATCCAGGCATCAAACCCAGGTTTCCTGCATTGCAGGTGGATTCTTTTTTTTTTAATTATATATAATTTTATTTATTGACCTTACTTTTGACTGCTGCGGAGGCTTTTCTCTGGTTGCGGAGAGTGGGGGCTCCTCTCTAGTTGCGGTGTGTGGGCTTCTGCTTTTGGCGGCTTCTCTCATTGTCAAGCATAGGCTGTAGGGCGCACAGGCTTCAGTAGTTGTGGAACATGGGCTCAGTCGCTCCACAGCATGTGGGATCTTCCCGGATCAGGGATCAAACCCGTGTTCCCTGCATTGGTAGGCGGACTCCTATCCACTGCGCCATCAGGGAAGTCCTGCAGGTGGATTCTTTACCGTCTGAGCCACCAGGGAAGCTGGTTTCTGCTCCCTAATAGTTGGGATCTTACTCACTGCTCCTTCTGTGATACCTAGCATAATGCAGGCAGTCAGTTAAATACCTGTGAAGTGAATGGATTCAAGTGTTATTTTGAAGACCATGTCTCCTGGGTGTCTGAATAACTGTCCAGCTTTTTCCTGGCATTAACTGTACCACATGCTGCGATGCCACCTCTTCAGCATCATTATGGGCACTCCCATCTCCCCACTCACATACTGCTCCCACACTCTGTTATGTTTCAGCCCATTAAACTCTAATTTCCGCAACCTGCCTTGCCCTTGTTCAACTCTGCCTTTGAAAGTGCTGTTTAAGATGACCAGCCCAGGTTGGATGCATGAGACAAGTGCTCGGGCCTGGTGCACTGGGAAGACCCAGAGGGATCGGGTAGAGAGGGAGGTGGGAGGGGGTATCGGGATGAGGAATACATGTAAATCTATGGCTGATTCATGTCAGTTTATGACAAAAACCACTACAATATTGTAAAGTAATTAGCCTCCAACTAATAAAAATAAATGGAAAAAAAAACCAATAAAGAACAATAGAAGAAAAAAAAATAAAGTGCTGTTTATTCACCTAGTTCTCATTATTCAAGCTCAGGTGTTAGTCCTTTTGAACAACTTGTTATTGACGCACTCCTCTTCAGTTCCCAGAGCACTGTGATGATTGCTGCTGTTGTTGTTTGTTTGTATGTATGATTTCCCTTTCTATTGGAGCGTGAGGTCATTAAGGTCAGGGGCAATATTTTACTCATTTCTCTCTCCTTCCTGTCTAGCTCAGTGGCTGGCACAGTCATTCAATAAATTGATAAAGGAATGAAATATTGTCATCTTATATACAATTTAGAAATGATAGGGACTTCCGTGGTGGTTCAGTGGCTAAGACTCTGGGCTCCCAATGCAGGGGGCTCGGGTTCGATCCTTGGTCGGGGAACTAGATCTCACATGCCACAAACTAAATGTCCCAAGTGCCTCAGCTAAGACCTGGTATAGCCAAATGAATACGTACTTTTTAAAGAGAAAAATGGTATCACTGTGATTTGTTCTAGAGTGATTTCCAGGATATATTTTAAGTGAAGAAAATATAAAGAATACTTCCTTGTGTGCAAGGAAGAAAGGGAAATAAAACAAATGTATCCACAAATTCTTGCAAGGAAGAACCAGAAGGGTAAACCAAAAACTAATAAAATCGGGCACCCTTGAGGGGTAGGGGAAAATAAAGGTTCCTTGGTTGTTGGGTTACATCCCTCTTGCTGAGGGAAACAACAGAGCCCTGAATGGGGAGAGGGAGACACGTCTTTGAGTCTTTTCATATAGTTTTGGCTTTTCAAGTAATGTTAATGGTCAACATACTCAATTAAATCAACAAAAACAGAGTACCTAAAATCTGAATACAGATGTAAATAATTGAAGCCAACTCTATGGTAGATGAGTAAAAATAACACCCTGAAGGGCAAAACAGAAAAAAATGGAACTAATTCAAGTCACTTTCAAGCACCTGCTGAAGAAAAAAAAAAAAAAATCTCTACACCTTGAATTCTTAAGTCGGTTTGTTCTAGTAAGGGCATGGCAATTCTGAAGCTATATGGAGTGTATTGTAGGATTGAACACATGAGTAAATGTGCAGACAGGTTGGGTCCTAGGGTTCTCGCTGAGGAAGTATGGAACAGCAAATGTGGGATGAGAGAAGTGAGCAAAAATGGGGGATTGGAATGGAAAGCAACAGTATAAAATTTATAGGAGGGATTTGTGGTCCAGGGGCTAAGACACCATGCTCCCCCAATGCAGGGGACCCAGATTCGAACCCTGGTCAGGGAACTTGATTCCACATGCTTCAACTAGAGATCCCACATGCCACAACTAAGACCTGATGTAGCCAAATAATATATGAATAATTTTAAGTAAAATAAAATTTATGGGAAAAAATTAGATAGATACACTGATGTTTACAGAATTTCCCCAGATCTTGTTTTCTAAATGTCCCACAGAAACAAACCAGGACTCCTTGAAGAAAGTAAGTGTTAAACACATTTATTGGGACATCCCCGCTGGCTCAGTGGTACAGAATCCTGCTGCCAATGCAGGAGAATAGTTCAACCCCTGGTCTGGGAAGATCCCACACACTATTAAGCCAGTGTTCACAACTACTGAGCCCACGTGCAGCAGTTACTCAACTACCGAAGCCCGTGCGATTTAGAGCCCCTGCTCAGCAACGAGAGGCCCTCGCACCACAACTAGAGAGTAGCCCCTGCTTGCCACAACTAGAGAAAGTCCCCATGGAGTAACAAAGACCTAGCACAGCCAAAAATAAATACAATCAAGTTTAAAAACATTCATAAGAAAGCATCAAAGAGCCACTGCTAGCAGCCATCTTGAAGAGGACAAATCTGGCACAAGTGGAGCATTGAAATAAAAGTAGTCAGTGATTATAGTTCATTGGTGGCTTCCCAGGTGGCGCTAATGGTAAAAAAACATGCCTGCCAAGGTAGGAGATGTGAGACGTGGGTTTGATCCCTGGGTCGGGAAGATCCCCTGGAGAAGGGAATGGCAACCCACTCCAGTATTCTTGCCTGGAAAACCCCATGGACAGAGAAGCCTGGCAGACTACAGTCCATGGGGTTTCAAAGAGAATTCCATGAACCGAGGAGCCTGATGGGCTACATTCCATAGAGTCAAAAAGAGCTGGACACGACTGAGGGATTTAGCACACGTGCATAGCTCATTGAATGAATGAATCCATGAATCCGTACTGTTAACATATAAATGTACATGCTTACAAAACTGAAAAAAATGTAGAAATGACTGTATTTTTCAAAACTGTCCATGGCATGAAACACAAAGGCTGAGGAACTGTTTCAGATTAAAGGAGGCTAAAGTGACTAAAAACTAGATGAATTACTTGATCCTGGCCTAAATCCTGAACAAAACTGCTATAAAAGACATTGTGGGGAAATTGATTAATTTGGAAAATAGACTATGAAGTGTTACATGCAGATAAATTTCCTAAATGTGGAACTCTGTAGATGTGTTGAAGTGTATTATAGGCAAAGGAACATGACTTAATGCAATCTACTATTAAATAGTTCAAGTTATGGGACTTCCCTGGTGATCCAGTGATTCTGTGCTTCCAAGGCAGGGGGTGAAGGTTTGATCCCTGATCGAAAAACTAAGATCCCCCGTGCCATGTGGTGCAGCCAAAAAATAAATAATTCAAGCTATAGATATTCTTTATACACAGGCAGAGAAAATGATGAGGCAAATTGGCAAAATGTTATTTTGTGAATCTGGGTAAACATTATGGTTCTTTGCAGTAGCCTTTTAATGTCTCTGTAAGTTTGAAATTATTTTAAAAATAATGAATTTACATGTAATTAAAGTTATTTGATACCCCTAAAGTCAGGGAAAGGCGTGAGAATAAACCATCTAATTATATATACTAAACACTCATACTCATTGATAAATTAGATGATGAGTTTGTAGCTCATGAAAGTCCTTAGGCAGTGCCCCAGTGTTCACTGCATTTTATTCAAGTATGTCTGGGAAGCTAAGGTTACAGGGTCACGAATCTGCCTGCCAAGCCGGAGATGTGGGTTCCATCCCTGGGTCGGCAACATCTGGAGAAGGAAATGGCAACCCACCCCAGTATTCTTGCCTGGGAAATCCCATGGACAGAGGAGCCTGGTGGGCTACAGTCCATGGGGTTGCAAAGAGTCGGACATGACTGAGGGACTAAACAACAACAACATCTGGGAAGCAATTCCAGTTTGAGATTCAGGGGTTACCGACTCCATTGATACCAAACAGAGGCCACATTCTCGCTTAAGACTTGTCAAGAGAGTGGCTGGGGCAGCAAGAGATGTTCATTATGATTAAGTTCAAACTCTTACATCTCCCTGACAATCCTGCGGAGGAAGTTTCCCCTCACAAAGGCCTGAACATTTCCCAAAAAGAGGCAGCATCTGGTAGCAGAAGAAAGAAAGGGTATGTCCCAGAAGACAAGAGTTCTGGCTCTGCCTTTGTCTCATTAGCACTAATGAAGGGCAGGTGATTGGACTTCTGGGACAACCCCCACCCCCACCCCCGTCTCAATCTGTAAAAGGAGAGGCTAGATTAGAGGAAGGATCCCAAACTCAAATTCCTGCATGAGACGGGTGATACAACAGAGTGAAGCAAAGAGGCATCATGAAACTGGGAAGCGTGTTCCCTAGATAAAAGGGGTGCCTACTTCTCAGCTTCAACCAACTTCTGCCAGTCAGGGACGTATCCCAGTGTTCCCACAGATCTCAAGTAAAATTTTTAAAAAAAGGACCTCCCTGGTGGTCCGGTGGTTAGAAATCTGCCAACTCGAGGGATACAGGTTTGATCCCTGGTCAGGGAACTGGATCCCACATGTGGCAACTGAAAGATGGCGTGTGCCACAACCAAGATCCAGTGCGGTCAGATAAATTAATGTTTTTAAAAAAGCATTTCTTAAAATTAAAAAGAAAGCTTTTCTTCACTTTCCACTTCTAGGATCTGGCTCTCTTTGTCTCCCTTGACCAGTCTCTCCTGTTTATCTCTCTTCCTGATCATAGCCTCAAAGATTGAGCTCATTTGCTCCCACAAATCCAAGCTAACTCCTTCCATCTCCTTCCAGGAACCTCTCCATTCTTCGAAAGCCCTCTCTCCCATCACAGTGTCTGGCCCCCAATCCCTTTGCACTTTCCTGGGCTTTGCACTTCAGTATTTACCTATCATGTTTTCATCTCTCCCCACCTTTCACTAATCCAGAGAACCGCAGGGTCTAGCACTCCCGTCTCCTGGGAGTTCCAGCCGATGTGATCACAGGGACTCTGCTTCCAAGTCTACTGCAAGGACAGGAACTCAGTTCTCTGTGGCATCTCTTCCTTGTCCCCTCCGAATGCTGCTTTTCAGATCTTGGAGACTGGGCTATGTAAGGATGCTAGAGTAGTTTCTCCTTCAAAAGAAACAATTTCCTGGGATTTCCTTGGTGCCTCAGTGGATAGGAATCTACCTGCCAATGCTGGGGACATGGGCTTGACCCCTGGTCCAGGAGGATTCCACATGCCATGGAATACGCCACAACTACTGAGCCTGTGCTCTAGGACCTGAGAGCTACAACTACTGAGCCCATGTGCTGCAACTACTGAAGCCCGAGCACCTAGAGCCCATGCTCCACAACAAGAGAAGCCACTGCGATGAGAAGCCTGAGCGCTGCAACTAGAGAGTAGCCCCTGCACACCGCAACTGGAGAAAGCCCATGTGCAGCAATGAAAACCCAGGGCAGCCAAAAATAAAATAAATTAAAATTTTTTAAATAAACAATTGCCTGATTTTCTCCTCTCCCTGTCTAGAATCCCAGGATTTCCACAAGAAAGGCAGCAAGGTTCCAGTCTTTTTCAAGCGGCCCTGAACCTCCCAGTCCATGTCACCGTGGTGGCAGTGTTTATTTCTTGTCTCATGCTGGGCGCTTCACCTTGCTCCTTCTCTACTCCAGATACCTCCGTGCTTCTTTAGATGTAGAAAATCACATGGCCAGGGCGGTGATGCTCAGCAAAATAGTCCCGATAATATCCCTCTGGTTCATCATCACCCTGAAAACCCTGTCGCCAGTTTCCTGACCATGGAAGATGGAAAAAATGGAGTCAGTTTCCTGAAACCTCTGGAGCAGACTCTTCTCCCTGGAAACTTACTCACTTGTTCCAAGGAGAAAGCCCTTCCCCTAGCTAAGTATTCAAATCCTTTAGAAATGAGCCCTCTCTTGAGTATCCCCCAAATCTCTGACTGTCCAGCTGCTTCTTGATGTTGGCTGGGTGAACCCACATTCAGAAACATTCCTTGTCCAGTCCTGAAGCCCAGACTTTTCTCCATGAACACCCTCTTCTGCCTCTCAGACCTGAGTTCATTCCTGCAGTGCCCTCCTGTCTCAAGCCTAAAAGGCCACAGGCTGACTTAAGAGTTAGTTTTTCATTCACTTCCCCAGGTACCTTCTGTTCTCTTTTCCCTGTCTGCTTCCTCTTTTCTGGTTCTCTGCCAACTTCTACCTTCTCTCCTCTTTCAACCTTTCCAGTTCTCTTTTAGTTGGACTCACTTCATACCCATGTCCCTATCTCCTCACTTCTAGCCCATCCCTTTTCTCATTCATTCATTCACTTATGCATCAGCATTAATGAAGTGTCTATTATATGCCCACAACCAGAGCAATGAAGGGTGGATTTGAAACTGAGAGGCAATAAATTGATAACCATCAACACAGCCACCTTTTTGGCTACTCAGCTTTTGTATGCTCCCCTCCTTTTTTTAAAAAAAACACATTAGGGCACCCATACCACTGTTTTCACAATATAAAATACAGCTAGCCTTCATACAAGTGAAGTTCTTTCCTGTTGCCTAAAAGGAGGGAAACATCATTGTATAACTTGCTGGTTATATGAATGACTCCTCAAAGTCAGTCACAATCCTCCAAAATATCCTACCACCTAAACACTATAAAGTTAACCCCCAACAACTTGTATAAAAATAAAAATGACAGAAAAAGAAATTGGCTAGCATATACAAATAAACATGTGGATATATTAAAGGAAGAGAAAATATGCCAAGCTTCTGCAACTGTCATTTCTGTAATTGGTCCTGAGGCTGTAATTGATAGGGATTCCCAGGTGGCTCAGTAGTAAAGAATCCGCCTGCCAATGCAGGAGACTCAAGTTTGGTCCCTGGGGCGTGAAGATCCCCTGGAGAAGGATATGGCAACCTTCTCCAGTATGCTTGCCTGGGAAATCACATGGACAGAGGGGCATGGCAGGCTACAGTCCATGGGGTCACAAAAGAGTCGGAAACGACTGAGCAACTAAAGAACAACAACATTCCAAGTTCAGGATCCAGTTCTTTCCCAAACAGTGCCCAGAATCACATGGAAGAAATTTGTGAAACTGAATTTAACTATCATTGTAATTCATTAACTCAAATAATTCATTTTTAAACCAGTGTAATTGAGGTATAATTAAAATACAATAAATTGTATAAAGTGCAAAATTTGGTATGTTTTGACACATGTATACAACCATGAAACAGTTAACCACAATCACAATAGTGAACATATCCATTACTTCAAAAGTTTGTGATCCTCTGTCATCTCTCCCACCTGCCCCTCTCCAAGCTCTCCCATCCCCCCAAAACCACTGATCTGCTTCATGTCACTATAAATTGTTACTTCTGCACCCTCCCCCCAACCAGTGCCATTAGGCATTTGGGATCTTATTAATAGTTCCTTGACCAGGGATTAAACCCATGCCCCCTGCAGTGGAAGCACAGAGTCTTAACCACTGGACCATCAAGGAAATGCATTTTCTAGAGCAGGAATTGACAAACATTTTCTGTAAAGAACCAAATAGTACATATTTTAGGCTTTGGTGGGACAACAGGCAAATATGAGGATATTATAAGTACTTGTGTAACGAGAGAGAAAAACTATTTTTCACTTGTCAGATTAAAAATACAAAAACAGTAATTAAGTACACTTTTATAATACAAGTCTACTCATAGAATTTTTTGTGTAACATTTTTGTTTAATTAGGGTTCAAAGTATGTGTTCTCTATCATCAAAATCTTTCACAAGTATTTATGTTAATTCAGATTTATAAAGATATCTTATAAAAATATTTATTCATTTGGCCTTGCTAGATCTTAGTTGTAGCACTCAGGATCTTCGATCTCTATTGCAGCATGCTAGATCGTTAGCTGCAGCATCTGGGATCTAGTTCCCTGACCAGGGATTGAACCCAGGCCCCCTGTGTTGGGAGTGTAGAGTCTTCACCACTGGACCATCAAGGAAGTCCCTGTAATGGTATTTTTAATCCGTGTATTTCACATAGATAGGTACTGCCAAATACAGATATCAGTACATAAGCATATTTTATTTGAGCATATTCATCTTTTGGAAGGTATGAATTGTACAGAAGAATTCTGTTACGAGTTTTCTCTTGACATTTGCTTAAAAAAAAAAAAATTCTTGTTATTTGCTTTGTAGCATGTCACAAACCGCAGTTGATCACTTCCAATGGAAGGTTGTGTGAAATTCCCTCAATCACACAGTTCAGTGGATTTTGAGATATGGAAATTTCCTCTGTACTGCCCATATTAAAGTTCTAAAAAATGCTGCTGAAACTATAGTTTGAGCTTGCAAAATAACTGCTCTTACAAATCGGTGTGAGAATGGAGATGTTGCTGCTTCTTGTTTTTTGACATCATCTGTAGAATGCAGTTTGACATTACTTGTGATTCCAACAATGTTGTCATTGAAATTACTTTACAACATTATAATGTATGTATATAAGTGCTATTCTGCTTTGTAACTTTAGGTTTAATTCATTAATAAACATTGTCAAGTCTGCAAAAAAGCTAGTTACTAAAGCCATTCAGTGTCGGGTAGCAGTGTTTGAGTATGCTTCTTTCCATTCAAGAAAAATTTCAATCTAAATCCCGAGTTCAAAAAACCACAATGAAGTTTTAGCACTGTTAAGACATCAAACTGCTATCTTATAGGTTAAGACAGGACATTTAGCATCCATTTCTAGCAAAAATTCATGATGGTTAAGTCCACAGGAGCAAATGAAGTTCACAATAGACAGTGCTAGTTCCTTTTCATGTAACAGATTCAAATAACTTCTGAAAAGTACCTGTTGATGAATCATACAGTTAATAATTACAGGCTTTAAATACCTCACATTTTCACAAGCCTTCTGAATTTATCCAACTAGGGCTTTTCCTACTCCACAAATATTTTACCAGTATCATTTATAACACATCTTAGCAGATTCCACGTCGTCTGTACTGAATTAGTGTTTTCTCAATTTCTTCAACAGTCTTGCATGTGTGGTTTAGTCATTCAGTCGTGTCCGACTCTTTGTGACCCCAAGGACCGCAGCCCGCCAGGCTCCTCTGCCCATGGGATTCTCCAGGCAAGAACACTGGCGTGAGTAGCCATTCTCTTTTTCAGGGGATCTTCCCAACCCAGGGATTGAACCTGTGTTTCCTGCATTCCAGACAGATTCTTTACCATCTGAGCCACCAGGGAAGCCCCTCCCCCAAATATTCTTAGCTGTAGTTATTTCACACAGACTATTCATAGAGACTAATTTTGAGTTACTGCAAACTCATCGATTCCTCAAATTAACAACACGAACTAAACAGTATTGGCAACATCTGTTAAATCATCAAGAGGTAAGAAAAATCACTTGAAATCAATCACCTTGTTTTTATTTTTGTTGGGTTTTTTTTTTTTTTTTTGCCAAGCCACATGGCTTTCAGAATCTTAGTTCCCCAACCAGGGATTGAACCCTGGGTCCTTGGGAGTAACAGCATGGCATTCTAACCACTGGACCACCAGGGAATTCCTTCTAATTTCTTAAGGTAGAAATTTAGCTTGTTGATTTAAGATCTTTCTTTTTTAAAATATAGATATTAATATTTATAGCTATAAATTTCCCTCTAAGTATTGACTTTGATGATTTCCCTAAGTTTTGGTATGTTATATTTTTGCTTTCATTTAAGTACTTTCAAATTTCCTTTGTAATTACTTCTATTCATCGATCTTTTTAGAAGTGTGGTCTTAAATTTCCACATATTTGTGAATTTCCCAAATTTCCTTCCTTCTGTTTTTGACCTCTAATCCTTTTATGGGTGGGTAAGATATTTTGTGTGATTTCTTTTTAAATGTACTGAAGTTTGTTTCATGGCCTAATATATGTTCTGTCAAGAAGAATGTTCCAAATAAACTTGAAAAGAATATTTATTCTGCTATTGTTGGGTCAGTTCAGTTGCTCAGTCGTGTCCGACTCTTTGCGACCCCATGAATCGCAGCACGCCAGGCCTCCCTGTCTATCACCAGCTCCCGAAGTTTACTCAAACTCATGCCCATCGAGTCGGTGATGCCATCCAGCCATCTCATCTTCTGTCGTCTCCTTCTCCTCCTGCCCCCAATCCCTCCCAGCATCAGGGTCTTTTCCAATGAGTCAACTCTTCGCATGAGGTGGCCAAAGTACTGGAGTTTCAGCTTCAGCATCAGTCCTTACAATGAACACCCAGGACTGATCTCCTTCAGGGTGGACTAGTTGGATCTCCTTGCAGTCCAAGGGACTCTCAAGAGTTTTCTCCAACACCACAGTTCAAAAGCATCAATTCTTTGGTGCTCAGCTTTCTTTATAGTCCAACTCTCACATCCATACATGACCACTGGAAAAACCATACCCTTGACCAGACGGACCTTTGTTGGCAAAGTAATGTCTCTGCTTTTTATTTTTATTATTTTTTTTTGTCTCTGCTTTTTAATATGCTATCTAGGTTGGTCATAACTTTCCTTCCAAGGAGTAAGCGTCTTTTAATTTCATGGCTGCTGTCACCATCTGCAGTGATTTTGGAGCCCAAAAAATGAAGTCTGACACTGTTTCTACCGTCTCCCCATCTATTTCCCATGAGGTGATGGGACCAGATGCCATGATCTTAGTTTTCTGAATGTTAAGCTTTAAGAGTGTTCTTTTTTTTTTTTTTTTTTTTTTTTTTAGCAAGAGTGGTCTATAGATGTCTGTTAGGCCTAGTTGGCTATGTGTTGTTCAAATCTTCTATTTCTATTAATCTTCTGCCTATTAATCTTCACATTACTGAAGTGAGGTTTCCAAGTTGTCAACTATTATTGCTGAACTGTCTATATCTCTCTTCAATGCTGTCAGTTTTTGCTTGGTAAGGCTCTAATGTTGTTGTTTGGTCACTAAATCATGTCTGATTCTTTTGTGACCCCATGTAGCCTGCCAGGCTCCTCTGCCATGGGATTTCCTAGGCAAGAATACTGGAGTGGGTTGCCATTTCCTTCTCCAGAGAATCTTCCCCATCCAGGCATCAAATCCGAGTCTCCTGCACTGGCAGATGTGTTCTTTACCATTGACCCACTGGGAACCCCGCCCAAAGAGTGAGGCTCTAATGTTAGGTGCTTATATGTTTTTAACTGTTACCTCTCTCCATAATGGTATCCTTCTATGTTATAAAATAACATCTTTGTCTCTAAAACCATTTTTTTGTTGTTGTTCTTGAGGTTTATCTTGCCTCAGCTTACTATAAGCACTTCAGCTTTCTTTTGCATAGTATCCTTTATAATCTACAAAGTGGGTCTTGGGCTGTGTTTGTTAAGGAATGGCGCCCCCTAGGGAAATAAAAGTGGTACAGAAGGTGAAGACAGACACTAGGTCAAGAAAGGAAGTCAGTTCAGAGTGAGGACTGAAAGGCAGCAAAATTGACTCTTCTGCACTCAGACTTGAGAAATCTGGGACCTGGTGGCTGGATCTGAGGGGATCCTGGGTCCTGAAGAGGGGACCAAAGGCTTGCTTTGTTTTCTTGGCTGTGGTCTTCGTTGTGGTTCACAGGCTCTAGAGCACAAGGGCTCAGTTGTTGCCAGATGTGGGCTTAGCACTTGTGGCGAGCGAGCTCTCTGTTGTGGCCTGGGGAGACGTGGGATCTTAATTCCCTGACAAGGGATCAAACCTGCATCCCCTGCATTGGAAGGCAGAGTCTTAACCACTGGACTACCAGGGAAGTCCCCTAAGGCTTGCTTGTGACAACTGTCTGGACCATTCTGACCATCTTTCTCATCGCTTCTGACTACAGATCTGTTCTCCAGAGCCCAGGATGGCTCTTCCTTTCCCTGGTCTCCAGAGAGTAAGACCTTGTTCATATGTATCCACAGGGCCTGGATCAGGGGCTCGCACAGAGAAGGTGCACCAAAAATGACTATTTAAATGAATGACATTTACTGAATCTAGCCCCAGTGCCTTCCACAAAGCCGTGAGTGAAAGCCTTAATAAACTGGGGCTGAATGCTTAACTAATTCTTACTAACTGCATGATGAGAGCAGAATTTAACAAACTGAGAGCCCTGGGGCTGAACCTAATCAAAATTTCTGTTTCTCCTGAAAAATCGGCTTTGGCAACACCAGGCCCATACTCTGAAGGCCTGCCTCCTGAAACGGCAAAGCTCTCCAGTTTCTCACCTTTCCACCGTTCCCTATTGCCTTCCTCATTATCTTGTTTCACTGCATTATTTACTCCACTGGTCCCTGTAGGCATTGTCTTATGATCCCTAGACTAGAATGAAGGGGTGTCTCTCTCCTGACCCCTAGTAAGACACTGGGAAGTGAAATATCATTCCCAGAAGTGGTTACCCAGGTCTCGGGAAACAAATTTTCCTGGTAAAAAGACTGTGACTCAGGCACTCCCTTGGTAGTCTGGTGGTTAAGACTCGGAGCTTCTGAACTTCCCTGGTGGTGCAGTGGATAAGAATCTACCTGCCAGTGCAGGGGACACAGGTTCAATTCCTGGTCTGGGAAGATTCCACATCCCGCAGGGCAACCAATGCTGGCACTCTAGAGCCGGTATGCCTCGAGCCTGTGCTCCGCCACAGCGAGAAGCCAACGAAGAGTAGCCCCTGCTCTCCGCAACTAGGGAAAGCCCCTGTGCAACAATGAAGACCCAGTGCAATGAAAAATAAATTAAAAAAAACTCCAAGCTTCCAATGCACAGGGGTGTGAGTTTGATCCTTGGTCAGGAACTAGGTTCCCATGTTTCAAGCCAAAAAAAAAAAAAAAAAGGCAGCATGATTCAGAGCAGAAATCCTAGAAGCCAGGTCAGAAATTCCCCTGGAAAGATACTGTCGCTGTTATCCAGAGGCCAAGAAAACACACCCATGTGTGTACCAAGCCCCTCCTGCTGGCCTACCCCACTCACTGGAGAGTTATATAGGATGATCCCAATCAGTAGTAAATTAATATAGACATAGCAGAAAAAAGGGGCACTAAAATGTTAAAGTGTTTATTTCCTCTAGGTAGTGGGAGGTATTTTTTTTCCATTTATTTTTATTAGTTGGAGGCTAATTACTTTACAATATTGTAGTGGTTTTTGCCACACATTGACATGAATCAGCCATGGATTTACATGTGTTCCCCATCCCGATCCCCCCTCCCTTATTAAACATAGGTGATTTTATTGTTTTTATACTTTCTCGTGTCTTCCAAGTCTCCTACAATAAGCAATCAAGAATGACTTTTATAGTCCAAGTGTTTCCTTTGAAGTATCACTTGGATTGCATGTTTATTGGCGGGTCTGCCACACCTATAGACTATATGCTCCTTCCTACCACATTCCATACCTCCCGCAGCCCCAGAGCCTGGATGGAACCCAAGTGGTGGCTTGACATTTGTTAGCAAAGCCCTTAGCTTTTAATTGGCCATAGTCTTTCTCTCTACCTGTCCAAGACACACCTTGGTCTTCAGATCAAATGTTTGGGCTCTGCAGCAAACAAGGCTGCTGCTCATTTTCATGCTCCAGAATTTCTTTTTTAGGTTGAGAAGTGTCAAGACAAGGGTGAGGAAACCTGCTTGTTTTCTGAGGGATGCCAGCCCAGGAATTGTGGCAGAGATTCCAGGAGAGGCATCTGTAACTTGTGTGTGTCTATGTGTGCTCAGTCGTGTCCGACTCTCTGCGACCCCATGGACTGAAGCCTGCCAGGCTCCTCTGTCCAAGGGATTTCCCAGGCAATCCTTCCCCAGGGGATCTTCCCAAACCCAGGGATTGAATCCAGGTCTCTTATGTCTCCTGCACTGGCAGGTGAATTCTACCACTGAGCCACATGGGAAGCCTCACATCCCTATGTGACTCCCACCAATGCTCACGCCATGATTCTCTCCCCCTTTAGTATGGAAAAGAATTTCAGCCCCAAGTTATCATCTTCCTCCTACAAGTTATGGGCTTCCCAGGTGGCGCAGTGGTAAAGAATCTGCCTGCCAATGCAGAAGACACAAGACATGGATCTGAATCCTGGGTCCAGAAAATCCTGGGGAAGGAAAATGGCAACCCACTCCAGTGTTCTTGCCTGGAGAATCCCTTGGACAGAGGAGCCTGGTGGGCCATGGTCCAAGGGTTCACAAAGAGTTGGATGTGACTGAGCACACACAAATGGATGCAAAAGACCTTGGGAAAATAGCTCTCATTGTATTTTAAATTACTCATCTGGCAAATGTCAGAATTAACTACATCTGAAAAGCCCTTCAAGTTCTAACATATTTCTTTTGCATTTCTTTTGAATGTTTTATTATTATTTTTTAATGAATTGCCTAGCTTTTTAAAAAAATTAATCGGTTTTTATTTTTGGTTGCGCTGGGTCTTCGTTGCTGCACAGCAGCTTTTAGTTGCTGAGAGCAAGGGCTGCTCTTTGTTGCAGAGCTCGAGCTTCTTGCAGTGGCTCGTTGCTGAGCACGGGCTGGAGGCGCACAGGCTCAGCCATTGTGGCCACACTGGCTTAGCTGCTTCGAGGCATGTGGAATCTTCCTGGACCAGCGCCCCCTGCATTGGCAGGCAAGTTCCTATCCACTGTGCCACTAGAGAATCCCATTTCTTTTAAATTTAAAAGCTGTATGACCTCAAGCAAGTACTGAAAACTCCCTGACATCCATAATAGCATAGTGTATTTCATGCTTAAATAGCTTTTTACAACCATACTATCACAGATCTTGTTAACTCTTCGTGTGTCAGTGACGGAGCCATGGAGAAACTGAAGCTCAGTGAGGGTGAGAGACAACTACCCTAGATCACAACTACACAGAAGTGGTGGCAGAGAAACCAAAGCCAGGTTCTGCCCTGCTCTTTTTCACATCTCTCTGTCCTTCCTATCCACAGGGTTTTCACCAGCCCAGGGAAGGCAAACAAACCATGGAAAATATTACAAATGGGTGTCCTCAGAGCTCTAAACCTCTTGAGATCTCTGTCTGTATGGTGGCTCTTCTCTTTTTAAGATAAAGTGCCCAACTGTTTTCCAGAGTGGTTATGCCATTTTACATTTCCATCAACAGTGTATGAGAGTTCCGGCTCCTCCACATCCCCCCCCAACACTTATTACTGTCCGTGTAATTTTGGACATTCTCATTAGGTACACAGTGGTTATCTTATGGTAATAACCAATGACGTTAAGCCTCCTTCTAATGCGCTTATTGGCCATCGATATAGCTTCTTTGGTGAAGTCTCTCTTCAAATCTTTTACTCATTTTTAGATTGGGTAATTTTCATAAGAGTTTTGAAAGTTCCTTATATATTCAGGATACAAGTCCTTTGTCAGATAAATGATTTACAAATTTTACCCAGTCTGTAGCTTGTCTTTTCGTTCTCCTTATCAGCGACTTTTGAATCGTTCTCAGTTTTGATGGTCCAATTTATCATCTTTTTTCTTCCTTGAAGTATGCTTTTGGTATTATATCTAATACCTCTTTGCTTAACTCATGGTCACAAAGATTTCCGACAAGTGTTTTCTTCTAACAATTTTATAGTTTCGCATTTAGGCCCTTGATTCATTTTTTTATTGTGGTAAAATATACATAAGATGAAGTTTACTGTAAAAAAATAGACAGTATTTTTATGAAGTGTTGAGGGTTTTCTGGGTTTTTTGGCCATGCTGAACAGCTTGTGGGATTCTAGGTTCCCAGACCAGGAACTGAACCTGGGTCCTCAGCAGTGAGAGCAGAGAGCTCCAACCAATGGGCCACCAGGGAATACCCATTAAGAGCAACTTTAGGTTCACAGCCAAATTGTGCGGAAGGTACAGAAATTTCCAATATACCCCTTGCTCCCACACATGTACAGCCTCCCTATCAGCGTCCCCTCACCCCTGTACATTTACTATAATCGATGAACCTACAGTGATACATCATTATCACCCAAGGCACATCATTTACATCAGGGTTCATTCTTGATGTTATTCATTCTGTGGGTTTGGAGGAATGTTTAATGACATGTATTCATCATTATAGTATCACACAGAATAGTTTCACTGCCCTAAAAATTCTTTGTGCTCCATCCATTCTTCCATCTCCCCCAATCCCCGGCAACCACTGATCTTTTTAGTTGCCATAACTGTGCCTTTTACAGAATGTCACATAGTTGGAATCATACAATACGTAAGAACTTTCCTTCTTAGGAATGTATTTTATGTTTCCTCCACATCTTCTCATGGTTTGATAGTTCATTTCTTTTTAGTGCTGAAAAAACCTCTTGTCTAGATGTACCACAGTTTATTTATACATTCACTTGCTGAAGGACATTTTGGTTGCTTCCAAGTTTTGGCAACTATGAATAAAGCTGCTATAAATACCCAGGGGCTGGTTTTTGTGTAGAGGTAAGTTTTCAACTTCTTTGGTAAACACCAAGGAGCATGACTGGTGGATGGTATGGTAAGAACATGTTTTGTTTTGTACATAATTGCCAAAATTGTCTTCCAAAGTGGCTGTGCTATTTTGCTTTCCTGCCAGCAATGAATCCAGTTTCCTGCTGCTCTACATCTTGGCCAGCATTTGGTGTTGTCAGTGTTCTCTAATTTGGTTATTTCAAGAGGTGTACAAAAGATGGTACTTTTTAACCAAGTACACAATTCAGTGGCATTAAATACACTGACAATATTATGTAACCATCACTACAATCTATTTCCAAAACTTTTTCTTTCATCACCCAAAGCAGAAACTCTTTAGCCATTAGCAGTAACTCCATCTCCCCTGCCTCAGCCTCTGAAAACCTCTATTTTCGGTCCCTATGAAGCTGTCCATTCTTGATTCCTCATGTAAGAGGACTAAGAGAATTATTTGTTCTTTGTGTCTGGCTTTTCCCTTAGCATATTTTCAAGGTTCATTCATATACCACATTTTGTTTATCCGTATATTTTAGCTGTTTTGAACAATGCTGAATCAACATGGGTGTGCAAGTGTGCAAGAGTTTGATATTTCCAATTCTTTGGGGGTATATACCTAGGAGTGGAACTGCTAGGTCACACAGTAAACATTTAGCTTTCAGAGAAACCACCAAACTGTCTTCCGCAGTTGCCTATTTTACATTCCAACAATTACAGCAACATAGAAGGGTTCCAATTTCCTTACACCCTCACCAACACTTATCTTCTGAGATAGCAGCCATCCTAATGGGTGTGAAGGCCTATCTTGATATGGTTTTGATTTGCATTTCCCTAAAGTTTTAATAATGTTGAGCATCTTTTCATGTGCTTTTTGGCCATTTGTTTACCTTCTTTGAACAAGTACCTTCAAGTCCTCACTTAAAAATCTTTTTGTTGTTGTTTAAGAGTTCTTCATATATTCTTAACAAAATAGTATCTCATCAGATATATAATTTGCAAGTAATTCCCATTCTGTGGGTGGCCTTTTCACTGTAGGTAGTGTCCTTTGATACACATACTACTGACTTTTGTGTTAACTGTGTACTCTGTGATTTTGCTGAACTCATTTGATCAAGTAGTTTTCTTGTGGATTCTTTGGAATTTTTTCTATATAGGATCACCTCATCAGTGAATATTTTACTTTTTCCTTTCCAATTTGGATGTCGTTTCTCTTTCCTGTCTTGTTCATTTGGCTCAACCTTCTAGTACAATGTTCAATAGCAATGGTGATAGTAGGTGTCCTTGTCTTGTTCCTGATCTTGGGGGAAAAACTTTCAGTATTTAACCAGAGGATATTGGCTGTCAGTTTTTCATAAATACTCTGTCAGGTAAAGGACATTCCCTTCTATTCCTAGTTTTCTAGCGTTTTATCACAAAAGGGCATTGCTTTGTCAAATGCCTTTTCTGCATCATTTGAACTCCTCATATGAGTTTTTCTTTGTCCTATTAAAGTGGTACATTGTCTGATTTTCTTATGCTGAATCATGCTTGCATTTCTGCCATAAGCCCTTTTGATCATCACATATAATCCTTCTAACATGCTGTTGGATTTAGTTTGTTTGTATTTTGTTGCTAAAAAATGTCTCTCTCTCCACCCACTTAAAGTGTGTTTATATTCATTTCATGCAGTACTGATAGCTGACATCTGTCAATGGACTTTTCCCTTGAGAACTGGTTACATGGTAATTCTGGATAGTCTCCTGGACGTTTTGATTATGTTGTGAGACTCTAGATTCTGTCTAAAACCCCTCAAGAATATTTTTGTTTTAGCAGGCAATTTAATCTGTCAGAAAGATAGGGTTCCTTAGACCTTTTAGCTGCCTAAGCCACGAAAACAGCTCTAGCTCTACGATGGGGCCATACTTGGGCCAGAATAGGAGAAATAGAATGGTGATTCCCCTTCTTTGGTCTAGTGTCCCCTTTCTTTGGTCTAGTGTCCCCCTTTCCTGGTTCCTCTGCCCAGAAGGTAACAGTTTTTAGCTGTCAGAGCTAAACTGCTGCAGCCTTGCAACACTGCCTGCTCTTAAGGACCAGGAAAGGAAAAAAGAGGGATTTTCTATTATGTTCTCCAGCTCACAGGGTCCCTTTTTCTGGTCCTCTGGTCAAAGCTAAGCTGGGTTCTTTTAGGGGTTTTGCAGCCACATGTCAGAGGTGAAAGTCATGAAAAGGAAAAATGCCAGGAAACTCAGCCCTGTAGGGACTATGTAAGTTTTGCTTTTATTTTTCAGAATCCTCAGGTTAACTTTTGGTGTTTTTTCCAATTTTTGGTTATAATCAATTGGAGATAGGCTGTAGTGGATTTAAATCTTGACCAGCAGGGACTTCCCTGGTGGTCCAGTGGTTAATAAGATTCTGTGCCTCCAATGCAAGGGACTCGGGTTAGATCCTTGGTCGAGGAGCTTAAGATCCCACATGCCACAGAACTTTTTTTTGGTGTGCCCCACCCCTCCACCCTGCCAAAAAAGAAATCTTGACCAGCACCAGAAGCTGGGAAGCATCAATTGAGAACTCATGAGTTTGTGTTTTATACACAATTTCACAAGAGCCATTACTGTTTTCCATCTATATTTGCTCAAACTAATGCTAAAAGTTACATCAGAGAACAGTGTGAACTGGAGCTTGTTTTCACAAAAATGTCTGTCTCAAATTCATAATAGGAAAATTTGTGAATCAGCTTTTCACAAAAACTGCTTCATTCTTATTTCATCCAGATTTGTTTGAACATACTTCTGAGATATATATATATATATATTTTAATCCAAAGTTATCACTATATCTAAACAAGTAGCAAAAATTACTAAATAAGAGAAACATCCAACCCAAGTTAAGATATAAAAAATGATTTGTGGTAAACAGACTCTGAGTGAGTGAGTGAGTGAGTGAAGTTGCTGTCGTGTCCGACTCTTTGTGACCCCATGGACTAATGTAGCCCACCAGGCTCCTCTGTCCATGGGATTCTCCAGGCAAGAATACCGGAGTGGGTTGCCATTTCCTTCTCCATGAGATATTTCTAATTGGAGTTTCTTTTAATAAAAATTGTTTTTTAACCTCTAGGTTTGTCAAAATACTGCTGGCGTCTTAAAAACTTTTAAATCTGACCTTATTTTCATAAGACTATTGTTTCAGCTAGATTTGTTCAAGTAACTCATCTTGGGAAATCTGATGAACTCTAGAAAATTTTAAGAAAAACTTGTCAATTTGAGCTTCTCACCAAAACTGAAGGGCATGCATTGGCAGAAGCCATGTTTTGTCTCCCTCCACAAGGGTAAGGATGAGGCAAAACCATGTGGAACGTATTCTAGGCCTCTGCCAATAATGCCATGTGGTACAATTCCAAGAGGCACCAATCACTTTGTAGGACAGGTATTGAGACAAACCTGGTCCATGGACTGTTTTTGAAGTTAGCCAAAAATGGATTTTACACATTTGAACAGTTGCTCAGAAGAAAAAAGGTGTATGTGACAGATCATACAGGACCTACAAAGTTTAAAATATCTACCATCTAGCTCCAGACAGAAAAAGCTTTGACAACGCTGCTCTAGACTGGAAAATGGAAAGGTACCTCCTGGAAATGGACAACACAAAGGCTCTACCTTCTGCCCAAGGGTGCTAAGCTGGCCAAATTTAGCACAGGACAGCCTTGTCTATAGAGATAACTCTTCAGCCTTTCTCTCACCCTTTCTCCCTGGTTCTGCTACCTCTGTGGTCACAGGTCTCCCTGGCTTCCCTTTCACCTACTACTCCCATCTTGAGAGTTCAGTCATTAGCTGCCCATCCAAGAAATATAAGTATCACTAAGTTAAGAGCTAGGATCACAGAGTCAAGTTGCCTCATTGTGCATCTATCTACCTCATTTCCTTATGTGATCTCCAACAAATCACTTAATGTCAGTTCCCCAACTATAAAATAGGGTTATCGCTGGACTATAAACTATTTTGTTTGAATCACTGTTTTGGAGTACCTTTGTTATAGCAGCCTTAGCCTGTAGTCTGATTAATATGCATTGTAAACACTTAACCTCCAACTGCTTAAGGTCCCAAAGGCACCTCAAACTCCACATTTATAAAACCAACCTCATTATAAAGCCCACTCTGTATCCCCGCTCTTCTTTATTTCTGAACACAAAGACTAAATTGGTAACAGGCCCATTACATTTATCCCCACACAGATTTAGACTAACTCTCCCGCTTCCCTGCCTTGTGAACCAGCACCCGTCTACCTGAAATGTCCATTACTACTGCCTCCATTATGCTGCCCCTGCCGTTTACACCTCCTTGTGCTGTGCTGTGCTTAGCTGCTCAGTCGTGTCTGACTCTTTGTGACCCCACGAACTGTAGCCTGCCAGGCTCCTCTGTCCAAGGAGATTCTCCAGGCAAGAATTATGGAGTGGGTTGCCATGCCCTCCTCCAGGGGATCTTCCCAACCCAGGGATCGAACCCAGGTCTCCCGCATCGCAGGCAGATTCTTTACCGTCTGAGCCACCAGGGAAGCCCCTTTATGGCCCATAGTCACATCCTATTCAATACTTCCACCACCTTAAAAAAAAAAAAAAAAACCCTGTTATAACTTATCATGTTTTTACAAGTTTTTGCCAAATGTCAAAGAGCAGCAAGCTCATGAAGTCAGGAATATGCCCAAGTATACCCTGAATCTCAACCCCTGTGCCTGTTATGTGACAAAAACTTAGAAACATAATTAGCAAATAAATGCATCCCACACACCTCTGGCAACATGCAGACACGCAGGAACTACAGTAACTCTAAACAGACCTTTAATGCAGTGTGGTTGGACCTAAAGGGTGAATGGTCTAGGGCATTGGGGACAAAAGTCAGGTCATCAGTAGGCCGTCTGAGATTGCTGCTGGCGGTAGCCACCCCGGCGCATGTAGCCCTCATTTTTCCGGTAGCCGTCTTTCTGGTCTGCAGGAGAGAGATGGGGAGGGCAAGTGGTGAGAGCCAGTGGAAGGGCAGGAAGGGGGCCAGGATCCTGAGAGAAAACAGGGGGTGGGAGCACTCACCTCGGAAGTAGCCACCATAGGTACCCTGCTTGTGGTCAAAGACCCGCTCGTTGTTCTCCACTAGGCTGCCCAGCTTCTCGGCCAGCTGCAGGGCCAGGTTCTGCTGGGCGGTGGGCTCCGTGCGGTGCATCACCACAGTCTGCGTCGGCTGGTCCAGGGAGGCCTGACAGGAGGGAGGCAGAGCGAGGGTCAGATCAGTCTCCTCCATGCCGAAATCTCCATGACACCACCTGCCCTGGCGCCACCCCTGGCCCTCACCATCAACTCCTCGTTAATGATCATCTTGCTGATGATGGAGTGTACCGTTGGCAGGTCCAGCTCAAACATGTCAGACAGCGTCTCCATGCTGGGGAGAAAGAAGGCCCAGAGCGGGGAGCGATGAGAACCCGTGACCACAACCCGGGCTCCTGTGCCTTCCCAGGGCCCATCCTACCTGATGGAGTCGTAGACACTGCTATAGGTGAACAGGTAGGTCCGCAGCGACTCCTCCTGGATCTTCCTGTGGGGAGAAGGAAGAAAAGGGGGAGACTGTCAGAGAGAAGACCAACCGGTCTTGTCTTCTTTCCCCACCAGGATCTCACTCTCGGCTCACCTAACCAGCATGGTTCTGACTTTGTCAGCCTCTGGGAAAAGGTCCCACACTTTGCCGTTCATCTTCTCATTGATGATAAAACTGTGGCAGGTCTTCCAGTCGCCCATCTTCATGGCCTTGGAGGCAGCAACCACATGTTCCCTCATGGACTCAGGGGGGCCTGAAAGGTTGGGAATGAGGCAGGAGCTAGGGAGACTTGGGACAAGGGCTCCTGTATCCGCAAGCACTGTTGAAGGAGGAACCCAGGCCAGGAAGGCCAACAGCCAGACTGAGACTCTCCCTGCTCTCAGTTAAGTAGCCATGTGACTGTACAAGTCACTTAATATCAGAATAAATTTATTTAGACTAAACCAGTCCATGACATGCCTCAGGGGATTGGTCAGTTCCCTGAAAATGTTGCCAAATTGCTGTGTGCACCCTTATGTACCTTTTCCTAGGAAGGGGTCCATAGCTTTCATCAGATTCTTACAAGATTCACTGACCTAAAAAAAAGTCTAAAATCCCAATTGTTCTCCACTTTTGGTTTCACTGCAGGCAATAGTAGAGAGAGGTGGGGAATAAACCAAGAAGCCCTAAGAGATGCTGGACACACAGATTTTCACTGGAAATTTTCCAATTAGAAAAAAAGCAAAGCACCACTACAGAGTCCAAACAAAATCTGCCTCAAGTGCACATGCACTTAACGTGACCACACACATAATCGGCAGAGGGCAAATGTGTAAGGGGACGTGGCTGTGGGCAGTAAGCCTGGCTCATTCACCAAGTCCTTCCATGCACCAGCCTCACAGAAGGATGCAATTCAAATTCTTTTCCCAGTGAAATCGCAAAAACCTCTGTACTGAGTGACTGGATCTTTCAAAGTAGTCAAAGGAGCCAATGCTAGACTCGTAATGTCCTGGGTCTAGTTAATTAGCTGAAAAACATGCATGAAAGAAGAAAATGTCAGAGAGACACGTATCAGCTGTGTTTACCCTGGGTAAAGTCAGGTAAAACTTAACTTTTGTGCCTGTTTCTTAATCAGGAAAAAGGGGGTCATAATAGTATCTACATCATAGGGTTATTACTAATGGAAAAAAATTAATTATTATTTATAAAACATCTAGCGTCAGGCAGTACTATGTAACTTTACACTAATTTAAAAATATTGTTGGAATCAGGTCACAAAGTTTAAACCATCCTGTGGGAAAGTTACTCCCTTTAGCATCTCTTAATCTACTGATCACAAGTAGTGAAGGAACAAATGAGCAGAGTCTGCTGCACCAGAGCCCCCCACTCACCCAGCAAGGGCTGCCTCTCGCCCACCCGCAGCTGGTGATGGAACTGCTTGCTGATCATGCGTCGGCGGGCATCACTCTCGTGGGCGGCCATGTAGGGGATCTCCAGGAGCATGGCCGACACCAGGTAAACACATTCCAGCAGTTCCAGATTTATGTGCAGATGGAAGGGCACCTGTCGGCGCCGCTCCACCTTCTCCTGCTCCTGGTTGCGCTCCTGCAGGCTGCGCAGCAGCAGACCCTGGCCCAGAAGCTCCTTGGCCCGGCCGCTTGACTGGATGTCCAGCAGGGCGTTGTGCGCATCCTTGGTCAGGCCTTGGCGGAAGGCACAGATGCCCAGCTGCACCATGGTGCGGTTGTACAGGATCTAGGAGTGAGGGCGATGCACTCAGAGGTGATGGCCACAGGCAATCGTCACACATACAACAGACATCAAGGACTATGCTGTGGGCTAGGACAGACAGCAAAACAGACCAAGTCCTCCCCTCCATGGAGTTTACGCTCTAGAAATAGGGGTGTGGAGGACAAAATAGCCATAATACACAGGTGGTGATTCATGCTAAGGAGAAAAATAAAGCAGAGGAGTTAAGAAGGGAGTTTGCGGTGGTAGCAGAGGTGGGAACTCGCAATTTTATGTAGGGTAACTAGGGAAGGCCTCATTTTGAAGGTGATGTTTAAAAATAAAGACCTAATAGAAAAAGAGCAAGTCATGCAAATATCTGGGGGAGGAACATTTTAGAAAAAAAGGAAAAGTAAGTGCAAAGGCCCTGTGGAAGAACTGTGCCAGACACATCCAAGGAACAAGGAGTTCCATATGGTTAGAGTTGGTAAAAGATGTGATCAGAAACAGGGCAAGTACAGGATCTTGTGAGCCATGTTAAGGATTTTAAGATGATAAACTACAGGAAAGTTCTGAGCAAATAAAGTGACATAAATTGACTTTATTAACAGGATTACCCTGGCTCTGTATTAATGACAGCCTGAGGAGATGTAAAGGCAGAAGCAGACGAACCAGAAAGCTAACAGTGGCTTAGACCAGAGGGCAGGAGTGGAAGTCATAGTAAGTGATCAGATATGGATTTTCAACATATGGATTCAACATATGGATTTTCAACCTGGGGAATCAGATGTGGAATATGAGAGAAAAACAAGAATCAAGGATGATTCACAAGATTTCTGGTCTACGCAATTGAAAAGATGGACTTGTCAATAATTAAGATAACTTATACTATAGGCAGATTAAGTACAGATTTTGGTAGAGGGCAAAGACCAACAAAAATATAAACATCAATCTCAGTCGTGAACTTAAACACAAAGTGCCTTAAAAAACGCTACCAAGCAGAATCCAGCAATATATGAAAGAGGTAATACAGCAAGACCAAGTAGGATATATCTCAGGAAAGAAAGGCTGGTATAAAAATCTAAAATCATGGTTATTCACCATATACACAGAATAATGGTGAAATAACTATGCATTATTTCAATAGATACAGGAAAAGATTTTAACAAAATTCAACACCTATTAAGGACAAAAATTCCCAGCCAACTAGGGCCAGAAGAGAACTTCATCAATCTGAGAATGTCTATCTACAACAATACTACAGCTAACATTATTTTAAACGGTGAGATGTTCACTGCTTCCTTACTAAGACTGGGAACAAGCCAAGATGGCTGCTCTCACTTCTATTCAGCCCTGAGTATTAAAGATCTGAACAATTATAATATGGTACAAGAGAAATTAAAAACAAAGAAGTCATAAAGACTGGTACAGTAGTAAAACTGTTCCTGTGTGCAAACAACATGATTCAGTGAAAAGTCTTAAGTCATCTATAAAATACTAGACCCAATACTGTTGCCCCTCAAGGTCCATGGGGGATAGTTTCTGGATCCCCCACAGACACCAAAACCTGCAGATGCTCAAGTCCCTTACTTGAAATGACAGAGTACTTGTATATTTACAGTGGGTGTGATCTCAGTTGTCTGATTCTTTGCAACTCTATGGACTACAGCCCGCCAGGCTCCTCTGTCCATGGGATTTTTTTCAGGCAAAAGTACTGGAGTGGGTTGTCATTTCCTCCTCTAGGGGATCTGCCCGACCAAGGGACTGAACCTGTGTCTCCTGCACTGGCAAGACGATTCTTTATTACTGAGCCACCTGAGAAATCCATATATATGGTACATCCTCCCAAATAATTTAAATCATCTCTAGATTATTTATAACAACTAATACAATGTAACTGCTTTGTAAATATTACCAGTTAAGGCAAATTCTGGTTTTTTGGAACTTTCTGGATTTCCCTCCCACAATGTCTTCAATCTGCAGTTGGTTGAATCCTTGAATATAGAGGACTAGACTAAAAGCGAATTTAGCAAAATGGCAGGATCCAAGGCCAAATGTAAAAATAAGTAACTATTTTTAAATACCTATAGATAACAATTTAAAAATGAAATTAAGAGGAGTTTCCTGGTGGTCCAGTATACACTGCCATGGCCCAGATTTAATCCTTGGTTGGGGAACTGAGATTCCACAAGCCATACAGCCAAACTAAAAAGTTTAATTAAATTAAAAATTACATTTATAAAAGCATCAAAAATCATATAATTCTCAGGAATAAATTTTTAAAGGATGTGTATATCTCTGCAGTGAAAACCACAAGACACTGCACACAAGTTGTAGAAATTAAATGAAGAGAGAACATGTCAGATTGAAAGGTTCAAACTTGTTAAGGTGTCCATTCTCCCAAAATTGATTTACAGATTCAATATAATCTCAGCAGGCACTTTTGCAAATCGACAAGCTGATTCTGAAACTTATGTGGAAATGCAATTTCACAGAACATTCAAAGCGTGCTTTAAAAAAAAGTCAGAGGAGTCATATGGCTTAACATCAAAGACTTACTCTAAAAGAACAGCAATCAAGACAGTATGGGACTGGCATAAGGAAAGACAAAAAAAATGAAGAAATGGAATAGAATAAAGAGCCCAAAAATACATTTAAAAGGTCATGTAGTTTTTCATATGGTTTTCCAAAGGCACCAAAGCAATACAATGGGGAAAGAATACAGTCTGACCCTGACTTCACACCAGTTGCAAAAATCATAGACCTAAATGTGAAAGCTAAAACCATAAGAACTTCCAAAAAATAAAAAAAGAAGATCTTTATGAATGGCAAGTAAGTAAAGGTTTCTTTAGACAGAACTCCCAGAATAATAACCGTAAGTGAAAAAAACTGATATTTTACTACATACATTTAAAACACATGGTTAAAAAGGTGAACAGGAAAACCACAGACTGGAGAAAATATCTGGAAAACATTTATCTGAGAAAGGACTAATCTCCAGGATACATAAAGATTTCCTACAACTCAATAAGGTAAACAATCTTTCTAAAAAGGGGTGGAGGAGTTGACGAGACATTTTATGAAAGAAATGTAAAAGGCCAATAAACCTTAAAAAGTAGTCAATTTCAACAGTTATCAGGGAAATACAAACTGATATGAGACGCCACTAGACAACAACTACTGTGGCCAACACTGAAAAGACCAACACCACTAAACATCCACAAAGCTGCTCAGCTGCTGAGTCGTTTCCTACTCTTTGCAACCCTATGGACGGCAGCCCTCCGGGCCCCTTTGTCCAGTGGATTCTCCAGGCAAAAATACGAGTGGGTTGCCATTTCCTTCTTGATGGGATCTCCCCGACCCAGGGATCAAAGCCCTTTCTCCTGCATTGGCATGTGGACTCTTTACCACTGTGCCACCTAGGAAGCCCCATGCAGGAGAACCAGAGAATGCTGACACCTGGGAAGAACCAAGTGTCTCCCTGTATCTGCATCAGCCAGACAAGAGGCTAATCCAACTGAGCCATCCTGCCTGAACAGAGAGAGAAGACAGGGGCCCAGCCTGGTCTTCCCAGGGCCAGAGTGCCTCCTTGCCATCTTACCTGGACTGGAGGATCTGCATGCTGAATGTTGTCCTGCAAGTGGCTCATGAGCATGAGGTCCCGGGCCTGGTACCAGCGGGAGTGCAGGGCATGATGGTAGATATGGCAGAGGATGGCGCACGTGCGGATTCGGTCTGTGCGGTCCTTGGCATAGATGTACTTGCACAGTCTCTCCATCAGCACAGCTGAGTCCTCACCCTCATTTTCGGCCTGATCTTGCTCAGACTGGAGGGATGGGGGTGGGGAGATATTGTTGGAGGAGGAGATATGGCAAAGATAACAATTCTAAATGGCTCTGGCTTCAGCAGACCAGAGACAAGACTTCATCCTGCCTCATCCGAGTCCCTCCAGGTTTCCGTCTCTGCTCCATCAGACAATCCCCAAGCAACAGGAGATCTGCCATTAAGTCCCAACAGATGTGCAGAACCAACGGACACAGCCCCTGCCCTTGGGTGTCGCAGCCGAGCACTCACCTTTGAGGAGCCCTCAGGCGGGGTAAGCTGCCGCTGATGGGCCTTGTAATCAAACTTGTAGTAGGTGTGGAGAATGCGCCTCAGGTAGATGCGGCAGATCTCCTCAGTGGTGCCCTTCTCCTCCAGGTAGCGCTGCACACGCTCAATGATGGCACACACCTGGGCCTCGTCCTTCAGGTGCTCCACATACTCTGGCAGGGAGAGCGCCCACCCTCCGCTTAGCCAGGCACCCAGGCCTCCCCAACCATACGTCCCTCATCAACCCAATGACCTCTCTCTGTATTTTCTGTACTCATCAGAAAAGTGCACCCATTGTGCGCTCAAAATACCACCCTCTCCTGGGACACGTTAAGCTCACTTTCCAAGCCTTCTGTCGGGCACTCTCTTCTGCCAACTCCTCCCGATTAACTCCTCGTCCTCCGCATTCGGCTCTCTCCTCAAATGGGCCCTACCTACAGACGCTTTCTTCAAGCATTATTTCAAGCCAGCCACCACCTGGGTCATCCTCTGTTACAGGCCCTGATCTGAATTTTTACATTATCTATAACTGACTGGTTCATTTTTAAAATTTATTTATTGGGCTGTTCTGGGTCTTAGTTGCGGCATGTGGAATCTAGTTCCCTGACCATTTAAACACAGAACCCCTACACTGAGAGTGCGGAGTCTTAGCCACTGAACCACCAGGGAAAACCATCATTTTTTTTTTTTCTGGTAGAACTGCCTTTCTTTAGCACCAAAATGTAAGCTTCATGAGCATGAAAGCTGTAGGCTTTCTCATTCATAGTTACACCATTTACTTGGTGGGCATAGGTGGACACTCACATTTTACTGTGTAAATGTCCTGTATTTCTCCATCCTAGAGCCTAAGGCATCCAAGCCAAACAAGTGAATAGAGATCATACCCCAATGGTTTCAAAGTGGCAGATAGCATCACCACTTAGGAACGTGTTAGAAATACAAAATCTGAGGCCTCACCCAGACCTACTGAATCACAAGCTGTGGGAGTGGGGTCTGATATCTTAAAGATATCAGTGTGGTGTGAATGCTGGGGTAAGGAAGGGCTGGCTTCCCAAACACTCTATGTACAATTCTTCGCTTTAACCCCTGTACTCTTCTTTCCACTGATGCCCAGACCTGCTCAGGCTCACCTTGGGAGTGAGGATCAGTGTTCTGCATTATCTTGGTAAATTCTTCATCCATTCGTTCCACCAGAGTTAAGATGCAGCCACGAACACGCAGTGGCTGAAGAGAAGGCAAAAGAGGAAATAAATGAGTCCAGATTCCAGTCTCAGCCTTCAATTCTTCTGTCTCCAACGGGCCTTCCCAAAGCAGACAAAACATGCCTCCAGTTAGCTGCCAAATCTCCTCCTTACCTGGTCTGCATTATGCAGGTTCTCACTCTCTTCCAGAATGTTCTCTCCGACAAAAATGTTAGGGTTTGCAAACAGGATGTCCATCAGCTCATTGATGCAGTCCAGACACTTCTGCCACATCTCAGGCTGCCAAAAGAAGGCAGTCAAGGTGTGCAGGTGGAATGAACAGATGCCTCCAAAGCACCTTTCCCCAGGAATCCAGGGGCCTTCCTCAGCCATTGAGTCCTGAGACACGAGGCCCCTTCCCACGACCCACCAGCTCCACCCTGGGATGCTCAGTATCGCTCTTACCTTCATGTACGTGGCCAGGTTGGGGTTGTAGTCATAAAGAGAGGCAATGATGTTGAACTTGATCTTGACGATGACGCCCTCTCCGAGGTTGTTTTCAGAGGCAATCTGAACCAGCAGTTGCAGCAGCTCAATCTGGGCCGCACTGTAGGCAGGAGAGAATTGGGTGAGGAGGAGGAGACACATTAAAAAGCCTCATCTTGTCCTCTTCAGACAAGCAAGGCAACCTTATTTCCAACACCCACCCCCAGCCTCACCACCTGTACACTTGCTTCTCCTTCATAAATTTCAAAGAGAAATAGGAATAATGCAAACTACTATCCTCTTTAGTCACGGAACAACTAAAGAAGGTGAGCATTACTCCCATTTTACAAATGGGGAAAGCCCCCAAAGGTTAGGTGGCTAATTTCAGGTCCAAGGGAATGCAACTAGCAGACAAGGGACAAGGAGTATTCCAACTATTTCATTCCTTCTACTGTGGCCACACACAGATCTTCCCCAAACAGCACTATTTCCCCACCAACCTCCGCCTCCGTTATCTCAGGAGAA
Source organism: Muntiacus reevesi (assembly GCF_963930625.1). Lineage (NCBI taxonomy): Eukaryota > Metazoa > Chordata > Mammalia > Artiodactyla > Cervidae > Muntiacus > Muntiacus reevesi. The sequence goes on from NC_089250.1 coordinate 204,310,768, forward strand.
AATGAGCTTTCACCCTGTAATCACAAAGCCCAGGCCCATGAATCTTACCGATCAGTTCCTTTCTTGCCTCGTGCCTGTAGGATCTCATTCAGTTTCTTGATGACAACAGCGTGGGTGATCTCAGTTCCCTTGGCAAACATTTTTGGCTTCTCCTAGATAACACACACTATCATGAGCAGGCTGCCTTAACTTTTCTCCCGAATCCGACCTGGACAGCACCCGTGTGCTCTCTCAGATTGGTTCCCCGCTCATTGTAGTTCTAAAATCCTCACCTTAACGAGGGGCACTCCACCTCGGACTCTCTCCCACTCGCCACCCTCATTGTCTTCCTCCTCCTCATCTGGGCGCCTGGATTTCCTGTCGTGCTTCTTCTTGGCTTTGTCCTCCCGTTTCTTCTCAGCCGCCTTCTTGTCCTCCTCTGTGGTGGGGGCCCTGCCAAGAGAGCCAGGAGAAGATGAAAGATCAGCCCCCTCCACCTCTGAAGCATTTCCCTCCCACATACTTCTTTTTATCCACCTAAACCTGGGTCCAAGTTACACTCTACAAGAATGACCTATGGTTAACTATAACCATCACCAGAGTAAGGACTACTAAGTAGCTGCATCTGTCAGGCTACTAACCAAGGTCTGTTACCGTATCACACTAAAAAAATTATGCCATTGTTTTTTTTCTCCCGCCATGCTGCACTGCTTGTGGTATCACGGTTCCCCAGCAGGTACTGAACCTGGGCCATGGCAGTCAGGGTGCTAAATCCCAACCATCTGACCACCAGAACTCCCTGTGCCTTAACTCTAAATAAAAGCTTACTGGTTTTCCTTCTGTACTACCGCAATCTTCTCTATGATAAAAATTCATTTCATAGGTAAAATCCTTTGCAAATATGCAAAGCATGTTCATTAAGCTGAAACTGTTTGGTCTGCATCACCCAAATCCAAAGCTCTGAGATCAAACAACCTGCGTGTGTGCCTGAGTGCTGTCACTTCAGTTGTGTCCAACTCTTTGTGACCCTATGGACCACAGCCCACCAGACTCCTCTGTCTCTGGCATTCTCCAGGCAAGAATACTGGGATGGGTTGCCACGCCCTCCTCCAGGGGATCTTCCAGAGAACCCACGTCTCTTACATCTCCTGCATTGACAGGGGGATTCTTTACCACAATGGGCCACTTGGGAAGCCCAGGACTTAATGCTATTTAAAAATCAAGGAAGAATTTAATCTTCCTTGGCCTAAAGTTTTACTCTAAACCCTCAAGATACTGTGATTCACACATCAAAAACATGATGAACTCTCACCCTTTGAAATTCTAACTGAAAGACCTAAAATTTGACTTGACCGCTCCCCTATGGCAGAGCATACCTTGATATATTCAAATCTTGTTAGCAATGATCAGAAAACTAACATTTCTGCACTCAGGTATATACTAAACACATACAAGCTACTTTTCTAGGACATTACCAGATACATCTCTAACTAAATACACAGCGAAGAAACTGAGATGGTTAGATAGCAACACCAACTCAATGGACATGAATTTGAGCAAATGCTGGGAGATAACGCAGAATGGGGAGGGAGCCTGGTGTGCTACCGTCCATGGTGTCGAGAAGAGTAGAACATGACTTAGCAAATGAACAACAACACAACTACACTGAAAAGGACCATTCCACACCCTCTTTACCACAACTCTTAAGAGCCCCTAGACATACACAAAGTAGATTTCCTCAGTTTGCACTTAAGAATTTCTACCCCAACTACAAATTCAGAAACACAAACACATGACTTATAATTTACCTCCAGTATGGTCCAAAATAACAAATAATTTAAAATTTTAGCCCTAAACTGACAAATTCCGTAAGTAAGAATTAACCCTAAACAGGGAATTCCCTGACAATCCAGCGGTTAGGATTCTGAGCTTATACTATAAAGTGCACGGGTTTGATCCCTGGTTGAGGAACTAAGATCCCACAAGCCACGTGTCTCAGCTAAAAATTTTTAAAAAAGAAAAAGAATTAATCCAAAACAAAACTGATTTCAAATACTGGTCAGTCAAGGTTACTCAATAAAGATGTGCAGTAAATAACAACTTACTGTACCTGGATAAATATTTTGGAAAAAAAAAATCAATTAAGAAAACAGCCCCTTGATTAAAAGTTCAGTCAACTGATTCTTAATGACATTCTCCTAGACAGATTGAGCCTGATTAGAAAATTAGACTAAAGATCCTAAATGTGTATTCTATCTATGACGGTCCTCATGTTTTCTGCCCAAACCCACTACCTAATATCCAGGTGCTTTAATGTTGCTAGACCAACCTTATTACCCTTATTACATCAAAGAGACTGAAGCTCTTGAGATTAAATCTGTTTATGTGCTTATTTTGACCAAAAGATGAAAGCTGAGAAATTCTTTTGAGGGAAAGGGTATAGACTGGCTTAATATGGAGATGTTGAAAAAGGATGCTGGCAGATATTATAGGGGACAGACTGTCATCTTTCTAGATAATCCACTAAGAATTGAAATCAACGCTCGCTGGCTTAGATAGCTAATGAGTTTACACACACACAAATGTGCAAACAAAATTCAATATTCCCACCGCTGTCTGTGGTTCTTCTCTTCTTTGTTCCTCTTTCTTATACAAATTCTCTTTTGGTCCTGGCTTGGAAATCAATCTTAAAAATTGGTCTACCTCATTATACAAGTAAAAGCAGTGTATCTGAATTATCCTTTAACACTACAAAACCAAAAGCTCTTAATGTCACTAAGGCCTTTAAGGATCCCACAGTTAACCCAACCACTGACACTGAAATTTTAAACAAACCTAATCTTACTTTTTTTTGGGGGGAGGGGAGGGTCTGGGTGAGGTTAGGTATACAAAGTAAACTTTCAAAGGTTTAAAAAAAAAATCTATCAAGGGTAATCTCTAAAGTGAAAAATTAATAAAGACAGGATTAATCTTTTAAAAAAAAAGGGGTGGGTGGGGCTTCCCTATAGCTCAGTTGGTAAAGAATCCACCTGCAAAGCAGGAGACCCTGGTTCTACTCCTGGGTCAGGAAGATTCACTGGAGAAGGGAAAGGCTACCCACTCCAGTATTCTGGCCTGGAGAATTCCATGGACTGTATAGTCCTTGGGGTTGCAAAGAGATGGATGTGACTGAGCCACTTTCACTTCACAATCTTAAAAATAGTTATTCTGAAAAATAATTTGAAAAGTCAAGCCTCTCTTGCTTTTCATTGAGGATTTTTAAATCTAAATTTCATGAAAGATACTGGTTTGTAGCTTTCTTTTCTTGTGATATCCTAAGTTTAACTTTAGAGTCCAACTTGTCTCCTCAGTCCAACTTGACTCCTGTGTGCCTTTGTGCAGCACACTGGCCCAAACAGTGGAGACGTCAATACCCAATTACTGAAAGGCAAGCCCATAAAGGAAATACAAAAGCTATGAACCAATAATACAGGTAACAGTTCTATAGGATGTCAACAGGCATAAAAGATGAGTTTCACGGTAAAGCGAACTTAAGAGATGCTTAATAAAACAAAGTTAAGCAGATCAAATTTGCTTAACTGATGCATGGTTGTAAATCCTCTGAGAAGGGAATATGATACTGTGGTATAATAAGAAATATTTATTTGGTCTTTGTCCTCAGTTCCTGGCACAGAGCTCCTAAATCCCTTGGGATTTCCCAAGCAATAGGATCATCTTTCATTCTAATGAGACTTTGGCAGCCTTCGAGAAAGGTTTCAGGATTGGGGCTGGTTGCCAGAAAGATCCAGGCATGATCAGAGGGTTGGAACTTACAGCCCCACCTTCTGACCACTGGGGAACCGGAGAGGGACTGGAAATGAAGCCCATGATTAATGGTCAACCATTTAAGCAATCATGGTCACATAATGATGCCTCCATAAAGATCCCTACATGACAGTCTGGATGGAGGCGTTCCTGGCTGGTGCTAGGAAGATGGTGCACTCAGAGAGGACATCAAAGTTCCATGCCCCTTCTCCCATATCCTGCCATATGCAGTGCTTCCATTTGGCAGTTTCTGAGTTGTATCCTTTATAACAAACAGGTAACAGTAAGTAAAGACCTTGATGCTGGGAAAGACTGAAGGCAAAAGGAAAAGAGGGCAGCAGAGGATGAGACGGTTGGATAGCATCACCGACTCAACGAACATGGACTTGAGCAAACTCCGGAGATAGTAGAGGACGGGGAAGACTGGAGAGCTGCAGTCCATTGGGTTGCAAAAGAGTCAGACATGACTTAGCGACTGAAAAAACAAAAACAACAGTTAAGTAAAGAGCTTTCCTGAGTTCCTGTGGGTTGATCTAGCAAATTACTGAACCTGAGGAAGGGGTTGTGAGAATGCTCTGAATTTAGAACTGGTAGGCCAGAAGTATAGTAGTCAAACTTGGGACTTAACAACTGGCATCTAAAGTGGTGGCAGTCTTGTGGTGTGGGGTCTGTGCTAACTTTGGGGAGTTAGTGCCAGAACTGAAGTGAGTACTGAAAACCCATTTGGTGTCCAGAGAGTTGGAGAACTAACTGGTATGAGAAAAAAACTGACACATATTGGTGTCAGAAGTGTTGGGAATTTAAAAAACCCAAAGAGATATACCATACTCCCTGAACATGACCACAGTTGCTCCCTGGAGCACACAATGAAAAATGTTTCCCAGTAAAATGGCTATGTCTAAACCCTTGTAATATCACAGGACTCCCTAACACCTGAAGCAACTAAACTCCAACTTTTGAAAGCAGAAAAGCAACCCTTAGAGCATCAGTATTCCTGCCAGTTATCACCGAGCTTGATACTTGACTCTTGTAGACTACGCAGGGATAGCTATCACCCTGAATTCAAAGGAGGAAGGAGAAAGATCAAAGGTTAGTGACTCACCCAAGTTGACAGCAACTAAAGTAGAATGGGCTAAGACCAGAATTCAAATCAGACTCCGCTCCCATTCTGTGACAGCACTAGTAAAATTCAGGAAGGCTTGCTGCAGTCTACATGCTGTATACTAAGTTCTCAGGAGGAGGGACAAGAGAAGCAACCATCACTGAGGACTCACCAACCCGTCCTGGGCTGAGGGAGTATATCACTCTGCTGTATTCTTGCAAGCATCCTTAAGACAGGGTCACGTACCACCCATTTTACAAATAAGAAAACTGAAGACTGGAAATGTCAAATAGTTTATCCAATATTACACAGTTATTCAGGGGCTTCCCTGGTAGTTCAGAGGTAAAGAATCTGCCTGCCAAGCAGGAGACACAAGTTCGATCTCTGGAGAAGACAAATGGCAACCCACCCTAGTATTCTTGCCTGGAGAATCCCCATGGACAGAGAAGCCTGGCAGGCTACAGTCCATAGGGTCGCAAAAGAGTTGGACATGACTTTGCAAGTAAACAACAATCAGCATCAAAGAAAGATAGAACACTCAGTCCACAGGGCAGTGAGTACTGCTGCGGTTAAATATCTGGACACTGGCGGCTTCAAATTCATCTGCAGGACACATCAGCTTCATAACCTCAGCCAATTAATATATTTGACTTTAAGATCCCTCTGTTGGCCTCTTCAACTAAAAGGACTTCACAGGGGGAGAGACAATATAGGGCAGAGGAATAAGAGGTACAAACTACTTTGCTTTTGTGGCTGAGTCACTATGTCTGACTCTTTGCGACCCCAAGGACTGTAGCATGCCAGGTTCCCCTGTCCTCCACTATTTCCTGGAGTTTGCTGAAATTTCACTGACTTGGTGAGGCTATCTAACCATCTCATCCTCTGCTCCCCAGGTATAAAATAAGCTACATACTGTATAACACCAGGAAAAGAGCAAGTATTTTATACTCTATTATAAAGGGAGTATAACTTTTAAAGAGAAGTCACTGCAATCACAAGCCCACACACTGCAACTAGAGAGTAGACCCTGCTCGCCAGAACTAGCGAAAGCACACGAGCAGAAACGAAGACCCAGTGCAGCCAAAAATAAAGAGATTAAAAAAAAATTATGAATCACTGTATTGTACACCTTTAACTTATATACTATACAGCAACTATACTTCAATAAAACATGTTTTAATGTAAAAATAAATAAAAATTAAAACTGAAATGGAAAATAAATAAATGGGACTCCAGAGGAGGAGTAACAACTTTCCAGATGACTTTAAAGGCTTCCTGTCCTTTCCCCTGTAGCCTGAAGTACCAATACTTTTCTTACTTTTTAAGGAATCTTGAGGCCAGTACAGTCTGTTTCCCTTCTTCCTCTTCTGAGTCTGAATCAGAAGACGTGGAAACTTGTATCCCAAGCTTCTGAATCTTCTGAATCTTCTGAGTCTTCATCTTCATCCTTAAAAGAAAAAAAGTTCAGAAGAAAGACAATGGGAAGACTGACTGGTGGTGTCTCTGCTCTCCCTGCCGATCTGTGTTCTAAAAATTCTTAAGAGCAGAATGAGTGGTTGAATCAGGATAGTAAGACCTGGATTGGACCACCAAGACTCAGAAAGAAGTGGTGACTTACTCCAGGGACACACAGCTCCCTAGAGGCAGAGCTGGGACCAGAATCTTGTTCTCCTGATTCACTCTGTGTTCTAATCGAAGAGAAAATCTGTTGCAAGACCATACTTGGCTAATCTCCACCCCTCCCAACTCTAAGCCCTGTGAGTCTATTCTTCTCCCCAGAGACCCAAGCATGGTCCACAGCAAGCAAAACACCCCTTAGTGTAACCCTGGCTCTAACCTCCTTTTTGAGGAACTTTCGACTCTCCCCAGAAGGGGCTTCTGATTTCTTCTTTAGAAAAGCTGCAGCAGTGACTCCATCGTCATCCTCATCCTCATCTGAAGAGCCTGGTAGGGAAGGGGAGAGAGGAAAAACCAGAATGGTGAAGAGGTGAATGGCAACCAAGAAAACAAACCAAAGAAACCCCAAATTTTAGATCTTGTGCTTTGCGCTCAATGGCATTAGACTTTTGGTGACGAGGCAGGCTCCTCTGTCCATGGGATTTCCCAGGCACGAAGTCTAGAGTTGGTTGCCATT